>NC_136424.1:23685000-24285000 GCF_052625555.1 Lactuca saligna
GCATAGAGTTATATGTTTATACAGTGCATATATATATATATATATATATATATATATATATATATATATATATATATACTTATTCTTATTTTATATGAAATACATATTCTTAATAAACTTACCTTATTCATATATTTATATATGTAATTAGAACATCTGTATATAAAATCTATATTTTAAATTTGAAAAAACTGTATATTATTTTGAATTAATAAAATAATACCTTATTTGACAATATATTTCCTAAGTGCCACATACAATTTCTATGTCTTGATTATGTAAAAACAACTTCAAAAACTTCCCTGATTGTTGGGTTTTAATATTGTACTACAATCTGAGGTTGTTTCCTAGCACCAACTATAACACTCTTCATGTGGTTGTTAATTGATTTAAATGGAATAAAGACTATCTTGTATATGTATATATACAATAAAATATATTAGAATTATATATGAATATAAATATATCTCAATATACATATGTAGTACTATAAAACTAATATGTTAAAATTATTACTTGTTGGTATTGAAAGTTACATCAAAAGATATAGCATCGTAAAATTCTCTATAATTGATTTTTGTTGTATTGTCTACTCAAAACAACCATGTTAGTTGACATTTATTGCACATGCTATCAAATGAGAAATTCTTGACATTTTCCTTCCTCAACTTCAACTTATTCACTACCAGAAAAGCTTCACTTTCAGCAAGAACAACATTCACATCTCTTTGGAAATTATCGAAATCTAAAACTATTGGATAGAATTTCTAATATCCTCCTATTAAACTCGTACACAATGCATGGACATTTGTTTCCCCTATAGTCCAACCACTCATATTTTATATGAAACTTTGTTGGAAGTAATCTAACTTTTGCTTATTTTTTTAGAGTTGCACGGTTTGCCTTGTAAATAAACGATAATTATGAACTTCTTCAAATTTGAATATCTCATAGTGTTCTGATTCTTTTATATATTTGAAGCAAACAAAAACTTTGCAATTAATTTTATTTTGAAGTTGAAGATCTTTTCTTTTTTACATCATGAGTGTTAACTGGGTACTTTTCACCTAAACCATGCTTGCTACATTTCATGTACTTGAACGAAATAATTCCATTTTTTCTCCATCAAGAATTCCATCAAATCCTGATTTTTCAGTATATGTGAGGTATATATGAATTGTATATTTCAATGATGCAAATTTTTTTCCACAATATATTTTTATATCTTAAGGAACATGATCTTTAACTAATTCATTATTACCTCTTAGACTCATGAATATTTCAACATCAAAATAATCAATTTGTTGAATATATTGTGTTCCTGAATAAATAACAAGTAGTAAAAGATTAAAATATTTAAAAATATTTATGCATATTTAAAACATATGCATATGAATATATATGTTCAATATTTTAAACATACTTATGCATATTCATATGTGTAATCATATTCATATGCACATATATGTTCACTATTTTAAACAAAAGAAGGATTTCAGTTGAAACTTTCAAGTATATGATACATATATTTAGGATTTCAGTTGAAACTAAAGAAGGATATTCAGAAATATTATCTCCAATATTTGTAAAAATAAATGAAATAAGATGAAATTAAAATAACTATGAATAGGTAAAAAGATAACTTCACTACAACTTCCTGAAGTCATAACGAAATTGATATCAAATTGATTTGTTGTTTCAAAGAGATCCTGCAAACATATTATCAAAAAAGTTATTTAAATATTTATTAGTTTAGTTGAATATAATTTCTTAAAAAGTGTATTTGATATTCATATAGATGTTACTCAATTACTCAATTACTTGTACTAGCAAAGTGATCTATTTCAGAGCAAGCTCTTGCCTTTCCAATCAACAATTCACTAAAATCATTCGATGATCCAAAAATTTCTTCTTCGATTGTGAGTTTAGAAGAACTCAATAAAAGATTCTTATTAATATCTTGAACAATATTTGAAAAGTTTAGTGATAAGATATAAGCAAAAGGTATACACTAAACAAATGAAAATAAATTGAATTAAATGACTAAATCAAAATAAATTGCATTGATCAGGTATTAAGCAATTAAATAACAATTAAATATAGATGTACATTGATTAGGATCACATGTTACGTGAATTGCGAATGTATATGTACTCAATTACCTGTACAAAAAAATTGATCTAGTACATATCAATAATTCACTAAAATCATGCAATGATACAGTATTTTCTCATTGGACTGTGAGCTTAGAAGAAATTAATGAAAGATTCTGATTAATATGTTGAACAGTATTGGGAAAGTTTAATGATAAGATATAAGAAAAATGTATGTACTAAACAAATGCATATAAATTGAATTAACGACTAATTGATATAAATTACATTAAATAAACACATAAACTAATAAGCATCGCATGTAACACAAATTTGCGAATGTATATATTACTTAACTACCTGTACTAGCGATTTTATTTATTTCAAAACAAGCTCTTAACTCTCGTATTGATCGAACATTTCTTAAATCTTGAAGCACTGTAATTGAAAACAAATATGATAAAATTTAATTAATAATGAAATTTAACAAAAATGAAGCTTGAAGTACTAATATAGAACAACTGGAACATTTGCATTGAAAAAAAAAAATGCATAACTGTATTGAAAGATTTAACTATGTCTCTGATTATCAGTTACCTATATTTTTTTTTTCAATTTCATTAAATTTCAGGGACGATTTAGCCCGTGATTTCAATCTACAAGAATCAATAAAAAAACCGAATGAATTAGATAGAATCACAAGAATGTAAACACAAGATAATAAGAAGATTGAAATTGAATTAAAATAAAAAGATTGAATGAAATCAAAAGTCCATGATTTTAGCGATTAGATAAAACAATCTAAAACTAACGATTGTAATGGGATTAACATTCCTAAATTAAGAACAAGAAAAGGAAGTTACAATGATGTCCTTGCTATAATAGATTAACTCAAATGAATACAATAATATTATTTAGTTTGTTCGTTCATTCCATTTTAAAGAGTTCGTTGTTGAACATGATTATATATATATATATATATATATATATATATATATATATATATATATATATATATATATATATATATATATATATATATATATATATATATATATATATATAGTTAGATTCATGTAAGACGACATAATTTTGTGAGACCGTTAGATGTATTTTTTTATTTTTTTTTAAATTTTTTTTAGTTAATTCAAATTCCAAAAATAATATTTAAAAAAAGATTTTTTTGATTTTTCCATTTATTTTGCATTTTAAAATTATTTTTAGAATATGTACAGTGTAATATTCTATTTAGAATATTTCACATATTTTTCAAAAAAAAAATAGGATTTTTATTCAAAAAAAATAGGATTTTTATTTTTTTTTAGTTAATTCAAGTTCCGAACATAATATTTAAAAAAAGAATTTTTAGATTTTTCCATTTATTATGCATTTTAAAATTATTTTTTAGAATATGTCAGTGTAATATTCTATTTAGAATATTTCACGTATTTTTCAAAAAAAAAACGGGATTTTTTTATTATTTTTTAGTTAATTCAAGTTCCGAAAATAATATTTAAAAAAAGAATTTTTGGATTTTTTCCATTTATTTTGTATTTTAAATTTATTTTTAGATTTGATCTCACAGTCTCACAAAATTAGAATGGTCTCAAATGAACCTGAACATATATATATATATATATATATATATATATATATATATATATATATATATATATTGGTTCAATTGAGAGAAAAAAAAACTGAGAATGAGGAAATGAATCTGGACCGCTCATTTTGTATCGGTCGCTAAAGCGCTCCAGATCATATTCATACACACGCACACACACACAAACACACACACACACACACATATATATATATATATATATATATATATATATATAGTTAGGTACAAAGTTATCCATTAGATGTCTAGTAAAGGCTTGTCTTGAGAAGATCCACTTGCATATGTGAGATTAGAGCCTTATGACATCATATATATATATATATATATATATATATATATATATATATATATATATATATATATATATATATAGAGAGAGAGAGAGAGATACTTGTTATCACCTCTATAAATAGTGGGTTTCATACCACTATTAGAGTATGTTTGAGAGATGTAGTTCATTGTGATTTGTGATTAGGATATTTGTATAGAACTAGATCTAGATCTTTTTTTGTAACTCATTACTATGATCGAATATATCTTTTAGCACCCAAATCGCCATGTTCATTGTGTTCTTACAATTCTGCATGTCAAACTAAATGCTCATAATTCACTATAATTGGTATTAGAGTGGGTCTTTGAAGATCAAAGTGATTTTTGAAGAAACAGTTCTCGATTTGGCAACATTCAACACAATTTGAACGAGATATGGTGTGTCTCTCGATAATCTCTTGAAATCTCTCAGTATCATATTTTTGATCATTTTGATTCCATTGGATCTATTTGTTTTCGGTTATAAATTTTTTGATCCAGTATATGTTCATTGATTGATGTCCAAAACATTGATCCATATTTTTTAGTCCAATTCTTGATCCATATTCTATTCGTCAAATTGCCCAAAATCACTTTTAGTTCATTACTGTTCATTGAATCAAATTTGAAGCCAAATCTTTATGATTCGTTACTATTCACTATCTGATTTGAATGCCCGTCTAGTTGATTGTTCAGTTTATCCTTCACTCAAAATCAACATGAACGTTTCTGTTTATTCTCGTTTCTTGCGTCAAATTGAGTTAAGGCATCATGAATTTTGTTTATCCATTTGTCTCTCGATTCTCGATTCATACTACCTTCGCTTTACAATTCCTTAATTATGCAATCAATCCTATTCTTGATTCATTGCAATATTCTTCATTTTTATCATGATCTGATTGAATTTGTTGTATTGATTGTTGAAATGAATCAAGATATTAATGGCTAAATCAATTTGATGACCTGATTTAGAAATTATTATCGATTATATGATTTCATCCAACAAATATAAAGAATGATTAGTTCTGGTTTGGATTAAGTTGATTTCAAATTTTTTGGAGATGATGATTCTTGTTTCTTGATGCAAACAATTCTTGAAGTAAACTGAAACTGGTGTTTGTGGACTATCCTTGAAATTCAAGGTTGTCGAAGCTTTGTGTGAAGATTACCAAAATGTTGCATTGATTGAAAGTCAAAATTATATGTTTTGATGACTTTCATTCAAATTGAAATCAGTATGTTGAAGGTTGTAAGAACAGGAAGAATTGAATCGAAAGAATGGTTTTGATAATCGCAGACAAATTGATGGTCAAATAAATATTGTCAAAGTTGATGTTCAAAAGAATTAAATTTGGTGGTTTTAGAATGAAATTTTTAAACAATATGACATATCGAAACTTTTGTTTGCCACAAAGAACATGAATATCAAAGGGGTTATGATCAAGATTTGTAGTGGAGTCGAAGTCTATGAATTTATTGTAGTTGTTTCTATGAAGTATAGGAAATGAAGGAATTAGATTTCGATGACCAAAAGCATAAGCTTGAATGAAATTGAAGTTGGTTGAAGTGGTCAAAGTTTTAAAAAAGAAAGTCAAAATCGATACATGTGAACCGAAACAGAAGAAGCGATGAAGGTGAATGGTTGAAAATTCGATGTTAAATGGGGATTAGAGTGTCGAAAGTTAATTTTGATATAAAAAAGGAAAAAAAATATCAAAGCTTTTTGAGTATCAAATCCTTGAACATGCTTAGTTGGTGCTTTGACAGTGAATGAGATTTTGATATTGAATGGTTGGGTTGTGAGTGATGAATATTGATTTTGAGTGGTAGATGTGAGAATGTTTGTAAATTCGACTATGGTTCCAAATGGGTTTTTGATTTTCAATAGGAAATTGGTTTTGAAAGGATTTGAGGTCGAAATTTTTTTATAAAACTTGTTAACAAAATTGAAGATTATAGTCGAAATCAAGGGTTTATAAATGAAAATTGGTTTGCAAAGGCTTGGGAACGTTCAAAGGCTTAAGAGACGAAACTGGATATTTGTATCGAGTTGAAAGTGTGGTTTCGACCAAGGTTGTCAAGGTCGGGATCCTACGTAGGATCGTTTTTTGTTTTGTAAAATCGGGATCGGGATCCTAAGATACCACAAAATAGAATATAATTTTAATTTTTAATTTTTAATCATGAAAAATAATTCAAACATTCAAATTTTCGTTTAAAAATTATAAAAACTTCAAAATATTAGTCATAAGTCACAACACAAAATGATAAACGGTAATTGGTAAAGGGTAAATGACATAAAGTGGTAAAAAAAATTCATTTGGAAAAAAAAATCAAGGGAAGGTAGGATCGGATCGGATCTTGATCCTACGATCTTACGATCCTACCCCAAATATGATATGTTTACGATCTGGATCGTTTTTCATACCTAAGATTGTAGGATCGATCAGGATCGCAATTTTGACAACCATGGTTTCGACTATGGTGTTGTGTGCTTTCGTTCTATCTTGTAGCTAGAACAAATTGGAGAAGATGATAACCAATATTTCACAACTGGTCCCTAAAGTTTCAGTAAAATACATATTTTTACCAAGTAATCACAATCTTATCAAACATTGAAGATTTTTTTGGGGGATTTTCAAAAATTGGTCATTTTTGCAAGAATTTTTCAGCAATATGAACAAGTTTGTTTATTTTTGAGTCAAAGGCAGTTCGGGAAGTGAAGAATTCAAAATTTGTCATTTTTTGGATTTGTGTGATACGTTTGTGCCATGTGTCAAGGGGGAGGATTGCATTGGATATTCCATATTGAGCGCTTTCTCATTATCATTTAGATGTTATAATCATATTTCAATTATAAAAAAGGGGGACATATTTAAATATAAGAATTCGAAGATTTGAATTTTTTTTCTTCATATTAGGCGAATTTGAAGCCCAATGTGACCTTTAAAAAAAGTTTATGAAGTGATCCGAATTGAAAATTTTGAAGTGATTTGGGTTTTTCCTGGTTCATGAAGGGTTTAAACATAATGAAGATTTTTGGGGTGTGTTTTTATGCTCAAAGTTGGGTAATTGATTGTGGAGATTTGGATACTCAAAATTACATTTTGATGCTCGGATTGTAATGTCTCACACTTTAGAACCTAGATTTGAAAATCATTGAAGAATTTAAGATTTGATGCTCATTTCTACGTTTTTCACGCTTGAGGATTCGTTCTACATTTTTCACGCTTGAGGATTCGTTCGTAAAGTTACTCTTTTGGAGATTGAAGCCGAGTCATCTCCATTAGATGACTATTGAAGGTTTGGCTTGAGAATACCCACTTACATATGTGAGATTAGAGCCTTGTGACATAAGAGAGAGAGAGAGAGTACTTAACACCTCTATAAATAATGGGTTGCATACTACTATTAGAGTGTGCTTGAGAGATGTAATTCATTATGATTAGTGATTGGGATATTTATGTAGAACAAGATCTACATCCCTTTTTGTAACTCATTACTATGATCGAATACATCTTTTAGCACCCAAAACATCATGTTCATTGTGTTCTTACAATTATGCATGTCAAATCAAATGATCATATATATATATATATATATATATATATATATATATATATACACACACACATACACACATACATATTAATATATGAATAAATATATGAAGAAGTGTAATCATCTATGAATACATATAATCATATATGAATAAACATATTAACAATAATCAATTACGGTAAAATAAATTTAATCAATCCATAAGGCATTAAAATACATATATTTATTTCACCATATAAAAATCATTTCCTGCTCTTCGTCCTACAAAAGAACACCCATCATGCTTACCATCAGACACTTACCATGGACCGTTTGGAAAATCGGTCACCCATAACCTTCTCATCTCCAATTGCACGTCGATGGATTCAAGGAGGGGTGGAACATAATTGTAATGATCGGAGGGGCCAAAATAAATACATTAAAAAAAGTATATAAACATTCATTAGTGGCTAATCGGATACATGTAAAGAACTTTAAGAGTGTGTGCGATAAAACTAGCTGGTAGCGAGTAACATGTAGGTAGTACCTGGTAGCGGTTTGTTAAACACTACATGAGATAACTTTTAGATTTTGGGTGTTTTATTTAAATTAAATTTTAAATGCACGTAGTGCTAAACAAAGTTTTTTGTTTAAAACGGAACATTTTATCAAACGCTATAATCTAGTAGCTCGCAAACACTCGGTGCTAAAAACGTCCTAGATATTTTTTTAATAAACTGGAAAAACTTTATTGTTTTTTCATTTTGATGTCCTCTATATCTTTATAATAATTAACAAATAATAAAACATAATATCATGTTATAAATGCATATTGGCAAAACTAATTATCTTAACTTTACTCAAATATGTGGTTATACGTTAATAACAACTATTAAATAATATAAATTAATTAATATATTTTGGAACCGGCAAATCTCTCTCTCTCTCTCTCTCTCTATATATATATATATATATATATATATATGTGTGTGTGTGTGTGTGTGTGTGTATAACCAACCTCTAGCAAGTGATTAGAGGAGGAAGATGAGGAGTACAAAATGGAGACAACAGTTTACAAGTAGAGAAGTGGATAACTATATCATGCTAACCAATCAATGTTTTCCTTTTTACCCCTATTTTTGATCCACAAGTAAGTGATGGATTTGATAATGTCTACTTGATTAGAAGGAGATAATTGGTTGTTGTTGAAGACTCTGTCATTCCTTGCTTTCCATATACATAAAAGCATACCATAACAAATTCCCATAAACAGTCTCCTTTTTTAGCATTCAAAAAGTGACTTTACGAATGTGATCATATTGTTTACTGTGTTGAATTCATCCATGGGAACACCACACCATTGAATAAGTTCCATCGTCTGTGAGATGGAACTTCCGTGCAACACCGGTGGGGGTTAATTCTTTGGATATCACCGAATCAATTGGGCTGTCTTTCTTTTAGAGATGTTTTCCAATGCCTGCAATATTTTTCCAAGTGCCTGGTATATATTTGTTGGAATAATATAGATCAGGTTTGTTTTTTAGATTATGCATGCAGACTATAGCATTGTCCCAGAGAGCTGCTGGTTCAAACCTGAATCTCCACCACCACTTCATAATAAGAGAAATGTTTAGTGATCTAATACTACTAACCCAGAGTCCACCATCTTCTTTAGAGACTGTCACTTTGTCCCAAGAGACCCAATGAATGCATTTCTTTTTCCGTCTGAACCTCCCCATAAAAACATTCTGCGAATTCTTTCCAGCTTTTCTATTACCCCATCTGGAGCAACGAAGATTGAGAGGTAATATCTTGGAAGATTTCCCAATACCGATTGTATTAGTGTTAGTCTACCACCGGATGATAGCGTCTTGGCTTTCCAAATGGATAGTTTTTTGTGAAATCTGTCGATCACCAGTTACCAGTTTTTGGATAAATTCATATTCGCCCCGATTGGGACCCTGAGGTAAATGAATGGGAGAGATGATGGTTTACAGCCGAGGTTCGCTGCCCGACTAGAGACTTCATGCATATCAGTGCCTATACGAAAAACCTTGGACTTATCAAAGTTAACATTGAGGCCGGAAGATACATGGAAACAATTCAGAATCCTTGCAAGGTTTTTTATGTTCCTTTTTGACCATTCTCCTACAAACAATGCGCCATCCGCATATAGTAGGTGATATATGGTTGGTCCCCCGTATGGTAGAGTTAAACCATGAAAGACGCCAATATCGCATGTGGCCTTCATGGCTGCACTTAGTCCCTCCCTTGTAATGAGGAATATAAACGGTGAAAGTGGGTCTCCCTGCCGAACCCCTTTTTAGATTGAGAATTCCTTGGTCGGATTCCCATTAACCAAGCCTGATGCTTTGGATGATTCAAGACATCCTTTGATCCATGCCCTCCATTTGTCATTGAACCCCATGATTTTTAGATTTGATTCGAGGAATCCCCAATTAATGGAATCAAATGCTTTGTCAAAATCCACTTTGAAAAGCAAGACTTTCTTTTTCACCTTTTTTTCCCAGGATCATAACTCATTAACTATTAACGACCCATCGAGAATATTCTTGCCTTCTACATACGTAGATTGCAGATCGTCTATACATTTCCCCATCACTTTTCTTAGTCTACAAGCAAGGATCTTGGCGGTGATTTTGTACAGGGAACCAATAATGCTAATAGGGTTGAAATCCCTTAGCAAGGTGGGGTCTTTGATCTTGGGAATAATTTAGATGAATGATGATTACATGACTTATCGAGTTTCCCATGATATTTAAAGAATTTAACTAATGCAACAGTGTCTCCCAGCAACACGTCCTAGTACTTAGTTATGAATTTGAATGTATGCTTTCTCGCTTCCACACGCCCACACCGCCACTTTGATTTCCTCCAGTGAGATAGGCGCGTCAAGCATTTGGCAATCACTTAGGGTAATCCGTTTAAAGTGATTGTTATTTAGTTTCGGTCTTGAGGGCCAATTTTTTTTAAATTTGTTTGCAAATAATTTAACGGCTCCGAGTTTGATTTTCTCAGGATTAGTACACCACATACCATTGATCATGATCCCGTCTATCCCATTTTTCCGATTGTAATTGTGTACCTGAACGTAGAAGAAGCGGGTATTTTCATCCCCGTAGACAACCCATTTAATTCGAGATTTTTGCTTCATGTAAAAAGCTTTGAGTTTTTCTAATTCAGAGATTTTCTTAAAGTAGTCCCTTCTTTTCCACCTCTTCTGAATTGAGTGTTCGTGATTCAGCTTCATGATCTAAACGCTCTACCTCCTTTTTGAACTTAATCAGGGTAGCCTCTTATTTTGGATGTTCTATTGCTCCCCATTTTTAGTGCATCTTTGACATGCCTTAGTTTTGCATCCATATATTGCTCCCCATTTTGGATGTTATGTTGCTCCCAGTTAGTTATGAACGCCTTCTCAAAACCGTCTCTCAGAAGCCAGTAATTGAAGAGCCTAAATGGAGGGGGCCAAAGTCAGGGGTAATGGTTGAGAGTAGTATGGGACTATGATCCGATAACTCTCTAGGTAGTGCAGTTATGGTGATTTTTGGAGCTATATCAAGAAATTTTGGGAAAATCAGGAACCGGTCTAGTTTTCTTAGTTTGATTCCTTCACTGCGACAACATGTGTATCTGAAGCCATCCATTTTCAGGTCTATGAGGCACACTTCAAGAATAAAGTTGTTGAAATCCTTAAATATACGAGGGCAAAAGATCGAGTTAAACATCTCATCAGGCCTTCGTACAACATTAAAATCTTCCATCATGATCCACACACCTTCCTTAGCTTGTTTGATTTCTTTCAGCTCTTCCAATATCATTGCTTCCTCACGAGTCTGCTGGGGTCCGTAAACGTTGGCGAATATGAACGGTATGGAGATTCCCTCCCATGTTCCTACGAGAGGATATAATTTCAAAGGAGGTGAAAAACTTAGTGTCCCATAGATTTAATAGTACACCAGACTTGCCTGTAGAATTTGTGTGATTGACTCCATATTCAGCATAGCCCCAACAAGCCCCTGCATCTATTTGTTTAGTGTCTGATTGTTGTGTTTCTTGAATCGCGATAAAAGATACTTTGTGTTTCCTTTTCAATCTTCTAATCCATGCCGCTTTATGTTCACCACCAATACCATTAATGTTTAGGGAAAGAAAATTCATTGGCGAACAATATTTACGCTTGATATCCAAGTATTTTAGCTAGGATTCTATTACCGGGGTCGATCTCAAACCCAATTAGATAACCCACAACTGCTATTGCTTTAATTTACGGTGTTTCAACATCTAGGCTAAGAGAGTCGTTTATTAGTGCAAGCATCCCGCCTATGTACTTTACCGAGGGGCGATGTTCACTGTAAATGGAGATGAGTGTCGACATGTGGCCAAGATGGTCCAATGATTTGGCTTCCCCGATGAGTGTGGATTTTTTTAACCAACGATCCATCTCTTCATCCACATGTAATCTAACAGGTGTGGATGTTTGATGATAGTCTGGATTATTCTTGGTATCTTTCCACGAGTTTTGGTTAGCTGTAACTTGGGTATAAGTTCGATGGTCGATATGCCCATCGCCATTGGGTATGTTCTTAATCTGGGGTGGAGCTACAATTCGTGTTCTCTGGTTGATTTTCCTAAAGGGTGGTGGATGTGTTTTCCGGCTATGTCTAGCGATGTTGATCTTGAGCTTGATGTTTCTATAGGCCACTCCGTTCAGCTTGGATTCCACATCGTTTGCATTAGGTACTCCGATGAATCTCATGAAGCCGTAATTTTTTCCATTCTTTCATTTTTTCCCGCCGAAGTAGATGCCTGATAGTCTTCCTAACATGAGAAGTGTTGGATTAGTGTCTAAGTCCAAAACTATTTTTGTATGTACTTGACCCGATTATGAGCATGGTCCTTTTTGGTTGCCTTCACCATAGCAATATGTAGGATGAATTAAGGAGAGAAAGGATTAATTATGATTTATTAATATATTATGAGAATAATATATTAAAGAAGAAATCATATTGTTTAATTAATATTAGTCAAGAAGTAATTAAGAATTAATTTTGTAGCTAAAAGAGATTAATTAAACTTAGGGGACTAGATTTGTAATTATAAGATAATTGCAATTGGGCTATGGATTACCTAAATAATATAGGTTGAACGAATTCTATGGGAAGCCCATAAAGAATTCGTCCAAGGGATATGTTAAAGGAGTCAATGGGCTGCTTAGGGCTTAAGCAACCAAATTAGGGTTTCCTAGTTGTAAACCCTAATAGCCTACATGTATATAAAGGCCTTCTATGCACCAAAAACGTGGCTAACACATCCTTTAGGGTTTCCATCCATTTTTGGTGCCTCCTCCCTCCTCCCTCTTCATCCAAGTTGCTTAGTGGTGTTTGTGACTCCATTAGAGGTGCAACACTTGAGGCACTAAGCTTTCTAAAGCTAAGGATTGATTGTTATTGCTATATAAGAATCAAAGGTCAGATCTAAACCCTATTTTATATTAATATGATTAATTGTATGCTAGATCTAGGGTTTATAGCTTTGGTTTTCAATTGCATGTTCATTAGACAAACTAGATCCAAAAGCTATTAGGGTTTGCATGTACACCATAGGAATGATGTATTGCTCAAAACCCATCAAGAAGATCTTCCTGAATTCAAACATTGTTGCTCAGTTTGGTATGTTGGTGACGAAGAAGGTTAGTTTCTCAAAGGTCCAAAAAACAATTAGATATTAGTTTAGTTTTGTGGGCTTTTTTTTATAGAAAATTTGTTTTTCAAATCTATTTGAATCCTAATTTTATTGGAGTTGATTTTGGTGTTATGGAAATTGTCGGATATCTCTTTAATAATCAACTTATTTATCTATTTTTCTAATATACTCGTCTTCTTTTCGAATCATAATAAGAATTTATTTTCGTTTTCTGCGAAGTTAGTTACTAAGTTATATGAATTTTAAGATTACATATATAAAATAAAATAGACTACAAAGGAGCACCAAGTAGTCCAACAAAAAACCCAGTGTCTATATATATATATATATATATATATATATATATATATATATATATATATATATATATATATATATATATATATATATATATATATATATATATATATATATATATATATATATATATATATTATACGCATGTAAAAAATCAGGACCCCTTTGGCCCTAACATAGCTCTACCCATGGATTCAAGCACTTCTGTTATCGGCATAACCCTAAGTTGACGGATTTTCAAAAGCTTGGGCCCCGTTTGATAGACATCTTTCCAGTTCCAAACAGATCTTTCTGACTGAATGGACCGAAAAAACTGTTTGATATGCACAAAAAAATGGGTCTTTTCTGGTAATAAATGTTTTTCCCAGAAAGCTCCAAAACCATATCTTTCTGGCTGAAGAAACTAGAAAAACAATTGTACCCCAAACTCTACCTCTTTCTTTCTTGAATTATTAATTTCTTTTAAATAATTCTTTTAATTTTTTATTGGATTATTATATATTAATAAATATACTTTTAATATATAATACTTATGTATTAATTAATACTATTTTATTGGATTGTCAATTTATTTTAAATAATTCTTTTTTTATTTCATTTATATGAATTAATTATTTTTATTGAATTATTATATATTAATATGTATTATTTATACCTATATGATATTTATATATTAATAAATACTACGTTATTGGATTATTAATTTCTTTTAGTTAATTTTTTTAAATTCATTTTTATTGAATTAATCCATTTTATAGACATCACCATCATCATCATAATATATGAAAAAAACCATCCATCCCACTAATATCGGACATAAACCAGGTTAAGAATCACATGTTGAGTTATAAAAAAAAAAATTATAATTACCAGAAAGAATAACAACGTAATATCTACTTGAAAAAAAAAAACCAACTTACTCGACATTCTATTTGGATTATCAAATGATTGTTGTGTAATTTTGATTTTCTATGAAAATTTATATGTTTTTTAATTATTCGACAACTTTATCGATCACAATATAGAAAACATGATAATATTGTTATTTTTATCATTCAACACAGTCAATCAGATGTATAATCAAACAACATGGTTTTTTTTCTCAGTAAAAAAACTTTGTCATACAACACTTTCCCAGAAAACATTTTTTTCGAACTGAAACTATTAAACGGGACCTTGAAATATAATCTTTGACCTTCCCTTCTCTATTAGGATTTTCTTTCTCGTGTTGATCAGTTTTTAGGGCACATTGGGCTAAAAGGTAACGTATTTTATTGAACTTATATATCATACATACAATAGTGATTAATTTATTTTTCTTTTCAACCGTTTGAGCGATATTTGATGATATATCAACCTGCGAATATTGTTGTGGACTTGTGGTACCGTTTGTTTCCATGCCATCTATGATATGAACCATATGTTTTCTTATATTATTTTCTGATTGAATAATTTTTACAATTTTAATTTAGTTTACATTTTAATTTTTTTATTTACTTATATCCTCCTACAAAATCAGTTGTTTTATATCTTCGAAGTAATTGCTTGCCATCAAACAAAATCAATTACTCAGATGTTCGCAACCCTGAAAAAGTAAAAAGAATGATACATACGTATGTGTGGTGAAATTGCAATATATGGATGAACTAAAATGACGAAGGAGAACCAATTCATGCATATCCAACCTCATAGTCATTTACTATTTTTTTTTCTTCATTTTCAAGTTAATCGAAAATTTTGGATTATGGTTTCTATATGGACTAAATGATTATATATTCACTTTTAAAATACAAATCAAAAGAAAATTCAAATCTCAAATATAAGTGATCAGTAGGTATCACTATCAACATTTTCTTAGTTATCAATAAATGATCACAATTTTTGAATTATGGCCTATTATAATTGCAAAATTACAAAATTGTTTTTCGACCACAAAAAAACTTCAAAAAACAGGAGATATAAGAAGAATCATATATTTTTTTTAAAACTAATTTGTTGATTTTATCCTTGTATTTCTTTGGCTTGTTTAAAACATAGGCAAATAACTTATTTTTGGTGACGGCAAATCAAGATGATAATAAAGAAGATAAGAAAAAAAAAGATTTTTTTTGGTTGGAATCATAATGTAATCATTTTATATCTTTTAAATCATATAAGTAGAGTATACTCATTTATACTATTCTTTTAAAATGTCCATTGATTTATATCTTAAACCTCCAAAGCAAGGGGGAGGGGTTGATCATTTTGGATTTGTGAAGTGTATCATGAGAAAAATAATTTTTTTTATAATTTATTTATTTATACTTGCTTTTTTCTAATTACGAATACATAATCTTCGTACCAAATGTTCTAAGTTTACTCTTTCTTGTTTATATGAAGAAAACGAAAGTTTTAATTGAATGATTTATAGGTTAATGTGAATAGGTACAAACAAAAACATAATAAATCCATCAAAAAAACATACAAATTCTTCAAGAATGAGGATGGATTCTTAAAAAATAGTACATATTTTAAACTTTGTGCATATTCATTGATGATATATTTTTAAAGAATACAACATAGAAAGTGGTATATATTCTTCAAAATGTTGTCAATATTTGTGTTTTATGTTAAAAAAAAAATGGTTGTTTTATGTTATAAAAATGGTTCTTTTTTTCTATAAAAATATATTCTTGATTATATTGCAATATATTTTTCGTAAAGAAATTTAATCCTAAATAAAATCTTGGAATGAAATCGTATTATTTAAGATTGAAAACATGAAAACATGTGTTCGTATATGTTGGATGAGGTGGTATTCTAAAATAATCTAGTTTTATTTGAATGCAATTGAATAAAATATAAAATTTGAATTGATTTTATTATTAATTTGATTTAGTTGTCTAAAATATAAATAATTTTCATTTATCTTTTTTTAATAAAAAGCCATATTCACCCTTATAATTAATTAAATATAGTTATATATACTCATTCTTTAAGAATTTTCATTCTTTCGGAAAGATCATTCTGGATTTGTGTAAGGTATCATGGAAAATGTAGTTATTTTTGTTATTTAAAGTTTTTTTTTTCTAACTACAAATAAATAATAATCATATCAAATGTTCTAACTTTTTCCTTTCTTGTTTATAGGAGGAAAACATAAATTTTAATTGAAATATTTATTAGTTAACATGAAGAGGTAAAAACAAATGAATGAGAAAACTGTCAAAAAAACACATACAAATTCTTCTAAAAATAATGATAGATTCTTAAACTATATAATATATATTATTAACATTTTGCATATTTTTTTTAAAATGACGATAGATTCTTAAAAATAAAATATAGAAAGTGACGTATATTCTTAAAAATGTTATCAATATTTGTGTTTTATGTTATAAGAATGATTCTTCTTTTTCTATAAAATATATTCTTGATTATATTGTAATATATTTTTCTTAAATAATTTTAATGTTAAGAAAATATTGGAATTAAATCATATTCTTTAAGATTGAAAAAAAGAATATATATATATATATATATATATATATATATATATATATATATATATATATATATATATATAATCAAATTTTTTTGCAAACCCACATTTTCTCACGAACTCTATGAAAATTTTTTCTTGAAAAAAAAAAATAACTTATGGCATAAATTTCGTCACATAGAAGTGCATTCTAAGAAATAAAAATTCGAAAAAAAATGTGAACACATGTAAATTGCATATATGCAAAATTGTCAGAAGTTTATATGTTCATCAAAATAACATTTATATAGGCACATTTTTTTCGAGTTTTTTTTTAATACAATTATGTATGATCGATTTACTGTCTTAAGTTATTATTATTTTTTTAAATCGTACAAAAAAGTTTGTAGAAAAATGAAGGGTCGTAAAAGATTTTGAATATATATATATATATATATATATATATATATATATATATATATATATATATATATATATATATATATATATATATATATATATATAGGGTTAGGTTATTTTGTTTCTAGTAACTATTGTGTACCAGGATTCACAGATCTGGACTATTGGATGAAATATAATCAAAGGTCATGGTCTGAGAGTCTATGATAGTAGAATAAGATAACATGTACCATATAATCATACAAATTTGAGCATAAGGGCATTTTAGTCAATTAACCTATATTAAAAAAGGAAATTTTTGAATTTTCAAGGATAATTAATTCCTTTATTTTTAAAATTTTGAAAGCTTTTGTAACGCACGTAGATCCGGGCTAGTCAAATTAGAGACGATAAGCATCGAACATGACTTTTTGATGGAATATTATTTAGAAGGATTAATCTTAACCAAGTTGTAGTATATGTCACAAGGTTTCCGTTCGTATAAAGAACGTCAAAATCCGAGTTATAACGAAGAAGTTATGACCTGTCGAAGTTTCGCGATATGACCCAGCACGATGTAAATGGTGAATTTAAGATAAATAGATATCTATCTTTAGTGATCTAAACGAGAGTCGAAGATTTCTTCGAGAGTAGTCCAACGATAAAAAGGCAGACGAAACGGAGTTCAGATGAAGGAGTTATGAATTTCGAACGGAGTTTTCCTGTCCCGACCTACTAAAGATAATATATAAGTAATATACTTATAATATATTAAAAATAAAGTCAAAATTAGCCAATGGAGTCTAAACGTGATTTGTAGAGCATAATCTCACCTTCACGTCGATATAAAGAATGTCGAAAACGGAGTTTGTATGCGAAAGTTATGAATTTTTGAAGTTCGGGGCACGAACCCCAAAGCTGTGGCAAGCAGTGCCACGACGTGGCATGTCTTCTGACACCTCCCGGAGTCCCCCAGATGCAACTTGAGATGACGCATGCAGTGACGAACAAGCCCACGACGTGACAAAAAGTGCCACGACGTGGCATGGGCCAGTTTTGCCCTATAAATAGATTTGAAGGGCCAACCAAGTTTGGTTGCTCATTCTCTCATCTCTCACCCATATTACCTCGATTTACTTGCAAAGAAGTACCCCCGAAGCCCCGGTATCAACCCGATACCCGAAGCAAGTCCCGAAGTCCGAAGATCTCGAGAAGAAAAGAGTTTCTGAGTCGAAGCTCTGCCCGTGAGAAACCCGGTGTGTGAAGTGATCCCAGTTTCACCGAAGAATACTACTTCTACAAGTCGTAGTGTTGTCCGATCATCTTCTGATCAAGTGAGTGTGTGGTCACTTTCTTCTAACACATAAATATTAAGTATTTGCTATGAAATACGTGTTATGTGTATAATATAAAGTTGTTTATATGCGTGGGTGTATAGTCCCTTTCATAAATACGATTTTAATACAAGTATTGTTTGAATGTATTAAGTATATGTTTGGTGTGAGTGTGTGGTCACTTTCTTCTAACACATAAATATTAAGTATTTTCTATGAAATACATGCTATATGTATAATATAAAGTTGTTTATATGCGTGGGTGTATAGTCCCTTTCATAAACACGATTTTAATACAAGTATTGTTTGAATGTGTTAAGTATATGTTTGGTGTGAGTGTATAGTTACTTTCTTCTAACACATAAGTATTAAGTATTTGCTATGAAATACGTGTTATTTGTTTATATATTGTGGTTTATTTGAGATAACCGTGGAATGGATGTTTTATATAGGTTTTAAATGAGTTAAACTACATATGTATTTTATATCTACAAATATGTTGGGTAGAACATGGGTAGACGAACTAGTTGGTGTGTGATGAAGGATAAGTTTGAGGATGAGACGAAAGATAAACCTCGGTAGCTATGGATTAATACTATAAAGAATAAACCTCGGTAGTTATGGATTTAGTACCGTATACACGAACGCTGGTAGCTATGGATTTAGTACTTTATAGATAAACCTTGGTAGCTATGGATTTAGTACCGTATAGACGAACGCTGGTAGCTATGGATTTAGTACTATTAGATAGACGATGATAGTTATGGACTTAGTACCTACACTGGTAGCTATAGATTTAGTACCCGATGAATGAACCATAGCAACTATGGAATTAGTGCTCTAGGAAGGAGCCTTGGCAGCTATTGTCTTAGTGCCTAATAAAGAATCTTGGCAGCTATTATCTTAGTGCTTAATAAAGAATCCTGGCAGCTATTGTCTTAGTTCCTAAAACGGAGTGAACGAATAGATGATTCTTAGGGTAGACCCTTAAGAGTTAGGAAGATAATGAGGATGGGTAATTGGGTTGATTGTTTGATAATTAAATATAATAATTATATTATTGTGGGTTGAAAACCATATATTCTCACCAGGCTTCCAAGCCTGACCCACTCAGTTTAATCGTATCACAGGTATCGATACGAAGCTGCTTTGCACTGAGAGATTAAAGGAGATGTAAATCACTAGAGTAAATGAATGTATGTTTTGTTTATGATTATGTGTCTATATCGGAACATGACATCCCGAGGTTTTATTATTTAATGAAAATACATTCTCTTTGAGAACTGTTTTGATAAGTTTTTATCATATCTTGTTTTGGGAACAAATTCTGCAACCGTTTTCTTTAAACGATTACTCTGATTTATAAAACAAAGCATAAACAAATCGGTCTTTTCTGGCCAAGAAATTGGGGATGTCACAGTTTTAAATTAATTTAAAATTAAAAATCCGATTTTATTCTGTCAGAATGATAGAATTTTAACCATAAACTAGTAAATATATTTTTTGTTTTTATTCTGTAAGAATGATAGAATGTCAACCATAAACTAGTAAATACATTTTGAAAGAATACACAAAATCGATTCTCGAACTAAAAATACACCAAATAATTATATTGTATGATTATGATTCATTGAATAACAACAAACATTCCGAAAGAACAACAAGTATAATTCTTAAAAAATAACAACATTCTTTAACAATGAGCGTGATCATTTTTTAATTTATTCTTCAAGCCTTTCCCATTAGGTCTTCAAGCCATTTCTATCATAAATTCGTTGCCAAGTAATTTGTAGTGATACACATGTGTTTGCATTCTGATATGAAAAAAAAATAAAGAATAAAATTCAAGTTCATTCTTAGAGAACAATCATTGTAAAAGAATAAAATTAAAGCTTCCCTGTCTTTTTTGGTTGTCTAGGTCTGATCAACTTGCAGGATTACATGTGAAGAATATTTCCCTTCTTCATTCTGAAAGAATAGTAGCCTTCTTCAAACTAAAGCCCTCTTTATTCTAAAAGAATATTGCCCTCATTCTGAAAGAATTTTCAGGTTAACATTCATTTGGTAAAGCAAACAAGTTATATTACTGTAGGTGAGAATAAAAAATTATAAAGTTTGAAACCATTTAAAGCTAAGGTTTGCAAACCTTTAAGTATTACTCAATTAACTAAAATATTAAAAGAGAGAAAGAGAGAGAGAGAGAGAGAGAGAGAGAGAGAGAGAGAACATGGATGGGATTTGTTGCCATATCAGCCAAGCTTATGATGATATTTATGTGCAAACAAACAGTAAATCATCATAAATCAAGGAATGTGAATGGAATGGAATGGAATTTTGGAATGGAGTCAGTCATTACCTTGAGAAGGTGCAGTAACATAATGAGCAAGACCACCAACTAGAACAGATTGACCAGAGTATTCAGATTCCTTCCATTTTCCCAACATATTAACCAAGAAATTCCCACTCTACTTTTTGTGCAACAACTGAAAAGGAACAACAACAGAATATATAGAATACTCAACACAGAACATAAAACATAAGTAAAAGTAGTTAGAATAACTAGTATACAACATACAATAGAATAAGTAGAATAATTTGAATTGAACATTTTATAAAACCAATATACATAGAATAAATAAACGTAAACCACAATGCTTAAAATATTTAAGGTATACATAACTTACAATATCTAGAACAAATCAAAAGAAATAATTATCATATAAGAATATCTAGAATGTTTAAGGAAGAATGATGCAATGTTGGCATTATGTCGAACACCTGGTGGGTGGAAAGTTACACTTTCACATTACACATAGCAGATTAACATGTCAAGATCAACATCGGATTCAACAATAAGGTAAACATCATATGCAATTTCAAAAGGCAATTAGATTCAAGATGCACAATCGGAAATCAATTTCAAAACCAATCAACCGACTCAAGGTGCAAAATTAGAAAACAATAAACATCATATTCTAGACGCAAAATCGATAAGTAAGACATCGAGGAATCAACTCAGCAAAGCTTAACATCCATTAAAATAGGCTGCTTCATCAATTAGGGTTTAAGAAAAAGGGGTTAACGTTAATAAATTGATGAGATAATAAGAGGAATCAACTATTATTCGAATTATATCATTAGTCTGTGAATTTTTTTGCCCATAATTGTAAAATTTACGTTACTGATTACGTGGATTTGCAACTTCTCGTTAATTTCTTCAATTAGTTCTTCCTCAGCAACCCTAATGGAGATGGAAGTGCTGGTGAAGGCTTTTAAACTCACTCATGTCTCACTTTTTTTCTTTTCCGATCATTATCCCAGAAGTTTGTGGATGTTTTTTGAGTGATTTTGATCAGGTTATAGCTTAAGGTTTTTCCTAAAGAACTGTGAGAAGGTGGAGTGGATCGATACTCGATAGTACAGACAGGGGAAGGGGTTAACGAATTTAGGGAGGGAGAGTAGACGAACTTGTTTGCCGACGGCTGTGCTTCTTTAGGGTTGTTCGACGATTCAGGTGTTGGTGAACGCAGACATCGACATACCCATTTTGAGGATGAATGATAACGTAGTGAACGATGCAGGGATTTAAATGATATTTAAGGGAAATTGACCCATTATTTTAGGAATTATAATTATGGAATATAATTAATTGTACATACATAATGACTAAACTACCATTTATTATTTAATTAATGATTTTTTTTCTAAATTTCTATTGGTGCATTCATACACACAATGGTTGATAAAAACATTTGAATATATATATATATATATATATATATATATATATATATATATATATATATATATATATATATATATATATATATATATATATATATATATATATATATATATATATACACCACAAGTCTTTATTTGGACACTCTTTATTTTGGATTCTAGATGAGTTTTAATGGGACCGCCCCACTGTCAAAAATTATTAATTAGAGCTTTGTTATTTTATTTTATCTTTGGTTAAAGGCTACTAGATGTTCTTGTAAAAAACACATGATGTTTATTGTATTTTGTCACTTTCTCAAGTTGCTTGACAGATTTGAAAATGTAAACGAAAACTAAACAAAATTCCGTTCAATTTAAAGTGGTTGAAGTTTCGGTTCAAACACATTTAATAAACGGGCCCCAAATCAAGTTCGAGCTGGCTCAAGCTCCTTTAACTCGAATTCAACTCAAACTTTCAATAGGCCTATTTTATTTTTATTTTTTAAATCGTTTTAATGGGACCGCGCCACTAAGAAAGGTATGTAATAATTAGTATTAAGTTCTTTACTTTATCTTAAAAACATACTAGATGTTCTGGTCAAAAGTCAAAACACATGCTGTTTACTTCTCTTAATTTTAAACTGTAGCTTAATTTTGTGAAGCAAAATGATATTGTAGTAACAGTCTGTGAAAATGGCTTAACAACTATTTTGACAATTATGTTATTTAAAAGGTTGAGTAAAAACTATAAAAAATAATTAAACAATTGAAGGGTCTTTTGGCGATTATTACAACAATTTATGTCTCAAGTCTTTTGACGGATATGAAAATCAAACAGAAACCGAAACAAAACTTTGTTCAATTTTATATCAACAAAACACATAAATCCTAATTTCTTTGCATTTTAATTCCTTCAAATTATAATTCTTTTCACCAAATTTTTGCTTTCCAAAAATATTTCATGAACCAAATGCCCATTTATAGTTTCTCACATTAACACTCATCTGTGAGAGCAATAAAGGTTGACCAAAAGAGGATTTGTAATTGCGGTGTCTAATCATGCAACATCAAGCAACTTTGTGTGTCTTATTTTTGTCCATTTCTGTTTTTGTCGTGTTCATTTTTTGTTTTTATCTGAAATCGTGGCCTTCTCTCACCACCATGTGTTTCTAATATGTATTATTGTTTGCAAAATTATTGGCTTGTGGTTTTATAAAGAGCATCCCAACATACTTAAAACGGATAATTACTTGAAAGAGTAACGAATTTTCGATTTTTTTTACATTTAGTCACTAAACTTTTTTTCGTTATCTATTTGCCATTGAACTGTTGAAATTGTTCATATTTTACCCTTAAGACCGGCTGTTACCGGTCATTAGGGTAAAATGTGAACAGTTTCAATAGTTTAGTGGCAAATAGATAACGAAAAAAAATTTAGTGATTAAATATGAACAAAATCGAAAGTTTGTTTCCCTCTAAAAAATTCAATGACTAAATGTGAACAAACTTTCTCTTGTAATATATCTTAGCAAATTATTTATTTTTGTTAAATTGTACCAACATTTATTGATGAAGAAATCTATGAAATTAAAAATAAAAAATAAAAAATAAAAAAAAAAAAATAAAAAAAAAAAAAAACCTGGAAATATATTTAAAAAAAAAACAAAAAATCGAAACTGAAATAAAAAACCAATGGTTTGACATTTTCCAAAATAAAAAATCAAAAGTTCCAATCTGATTTTAGTTTTACAAAAAAATGAACCTTTCTCACTGATGTGAATTATGACAATTGGTTTGGCATACAGAATTTATGACATCCCATGAATACGTAGTTACAACATCGTCTGAACTCGTAATTCATAGTAAGGGGTTAGAGTATCATCGCATGAATATGTAATTACAACATCGCATGAACTCATAATTCATCACCTACAGGTTATGGGCCTGCTGGTGTTTCCACTGGGTTGTCTAGAATAATCTGTGGTCACCATCTATACTCTGGTAGATAACTACATCGCCATATTGTCGGTTAAGGTTATGGTATCTCCTTTCATCCTACATCACCTATTCATCATCATCTATTTACCTAATTATCATCACCTTTCTATCATCACTTATCTTTCATCATTTTATTTCATCACACACCAACTATTTCATCTACCCATGTTTCATCTGCAACATATTTGTAGATATAAAATAAATATACCGTTTAAATCTTTTAAAACATGTATAAAATTGTTCATCCAACATAGACAACAAGTATTCAAATAATATGCACACATAGCACGTAATTTATATAAAATATTTCATATCTATGTGTAAGATGAAAGTAACTATATATACCATAAAAATCCCATAAATGCTTCCTAACTTCAAACCCCAAGGTTTACTCAACTAAAGCTTCATATTCTCGGCTCTCTGGACCTAGGCTCTCTGGACCTAGAAGGGTCCAGATTCCTAACTTTAAACCCTAAGGTTTACTCTACTAAAGCTTCATATTCTTTGCTTTCTGGACCTAGAAGAGTCCAGATCTATAACACAAACTTGCAAGAGGGGTTTGAGGCATTCAAAACCCCAAAGATGAAGTGATTCAAGCCCTAACCCCAAAATGGAATCTACATAATAGGGAAGGAAAGGGGTTCATTTTTGTACCTCTGAATGAAGCTCCTTGCTTGAATAACTCAGAACAATAACCTTCCTTGGTCCCTCTTGCTGGAATTCTTCTCCTTTCTTGCAAAATCACACCAAAAAGCTCAAGATAAATCTTCCTCTCACTCTACACACTCAAGCTCGCCAGGGTTCTTACTTATGGGAAAGGTAGTTGCAGTTGAAGGCCATAAGTGCCTTTAAATATGGCTCGGGCCCAAATTTAGGGTTTCTGCCAACAACGCAGACTCGTCGAGTCGCCTCGTCGACTAGTCGAGTCCATTCATTAATCCGAGTCATCAGTCACGACCTTACTCGACGAGTTGAGGCATCAACTTGTCGAGTCTCTCTTCTTAACTCAAAAGAAAAATACTTAAATTATGATACCTGGAAATCCTGATGTCACATTTTGTTTTTTTTATTTCATAGATTTCTTCATCAACAAATGTTGCTACAATTAAACAAAAATAAATAATTTGCTAAAGCATAATACAATAGGAGGTTTGTTCACATTTAGCCATTGAACTCTTTAGAGGGAAACGAACTTTCGATTTTGTTCACATTTAGTCACTAAACTTTTTTTCGTTATCTATTTGCCACTAAACTATTGAAACTGTTCACATTTTACCTTTATGACCGGTAACAGCCGGTCATCAGGGTAAAATGTGAACAGTTTCAATAGTTCAATGGCAAATAGATAATAAAAAACAGTTTAGTGACTAAATGTGAACAAAGTCGAAAGTTCGTTACCCTTTCAAGTCATTATCCTTACTTAAAAAGTCTTCAAATTTTTATTTATCTTTTTGGAATCAATAAATATTAAATAACATAATTCTAAATAACGCTAGCCGTGAATTTGATGGTAATGTCAAGATTTAAATTTTTACGTCGTGACTTAAGACGGTATTTTTTAAGTCGTAACTTAAGATGATATATATATATATATATATATATATATATATATATATATATATATATATATATATATATATTCTACTTATTATTCATTTTATATATATGACTTAAGGTGACACTTTGTTAGAACATGATGTGAGCATTGAAGTCATGACACATCATGACGAAACCATGATAAGTTTTCAAAAACCTTGAGTTTTATAGAAGTTACTCTTGTGTTCCTTACTCCCTTTCGATTTTGTAGGAGTGGCATTTTGTTGGTCTATGTTTGATATATGTTAACTTTTATAATTTTTGTGACAAGATTAATCTATGTCATTGTTAAGTGCTATATATTTATATTAATTTTTTTCTTGCATTTTTAATCGTTTATTGATGATTTGATTTGTTACACACTTTCGTGATCTCTTTATCGGAAGAGGATAATCCTTAGCTTTTCCAACAGCTGCATTATTCGGTTCCATTCCACACTTGTGATGTGATGACGTCTATTCATCTAGAAAAGAGTAAATGACACAAAAAACACTCTTTTTACACAGAAATTCGATTTTCACACCGTGTTTTTTTTTGTGTCAATTTTAACACTGTGTTTTTCAATTTGTTACAATTCTGATCACTTGACCGGTTAACCATGTTACATACTGACGTGGCATGATGATGTGTTAGTTTTGATAATGTGGCATGCTGACATGATATGCTGACGTGTCAAAATTGATTTTTTTTCCACAAAAAACACTATGTTTTCACTTTTTTCAATTTTGACACTAAGTTTAATTTTTTATTTCAATTTTGACACTATGTTTTTTTTGTTCCAATCGAACATCATTTATCAAATTTTGTTCAATTTTGTCTATTTTCCATTTGAAACCGTATAAATATATTTTTTTATTGCATTTTAAACCGTATAAACATATTTTTTTCGTTTAAAAACCATATTTTTATTTAAATACAAGGTGTTTTTTTTCTTACATTCAAAGTATTAGTTATATAATGAGAATCAAACTAACAATAAGTTTCTAATAAGATGTAAAAATTTGATGGGTTGCAAACTTGATATCCGAGTTTTGATCGACTACACGCCTCCAAACCTCCAAACACATTTTAAAGTTGCATATTTAATATAAAATAGAATTTTTATATAACTAATACATATTTATATATAAAAATATGGTTTGAGTGTAAAAAAAATTGTATTTGTATAAAACTATGGTTTTTAAATGAAAAAAAAAAAACATATTTATACGGTTTAAATGTATTAAAAAAATATTTATATGGTTTCAAATAGAAAATTGTTAATATTGAACAAAATTGGAAAAAATAATGTTCGATTTGGAACAAAAAAACATAATGACAAAGTTGAAAGAAAAAATTAAACTTAGTGTCAAAATCGGAAAAAAAAAATGAAAACTTAGTGCTTTTGTGTGAAAAAAATTAAATTTTGACACGTCAGCATATCATGTCATCATGCCACGTCAGCATGTAAACTGGTTAACCGGTCAAGTGGTCAGAATTGTAACAAATCGGAAAATACAGTGTTAAAATTGACACAAAAAAAACACGGTGTCAAAATTGAATTTCTGTGTAAAAATAATATTTTTTATGCTATTTACCCTCTAGAAAAAAAAGAAAAAAAATTCTTCTAGAAAACGTTGTTTTCTAGATTTCCAATTAAAGGCATTCGACTCTTTTTATTAGTATCATTGATGGATAATATGTGCCTTTTGATAAGTATCCCTCATTGACAATGTATGCCTCTATGAATGGTAGATCTAGAAAAACAAACTAGGGTACGTAGGAATGTGACTCTTTTTTTTCCTTTTTTTGCAAGTTCCATGTTTCACATTAACAAATGCTTTTAACTAAAAACAACATTTTTCTAATTTAAAATCCCCTAGAAAATACAATTATACAAAAATACATTCAAAGTTTAGGAAGAATTCCGTACATATCCTTATTAAATGTCAAAATATCATATTTACCCGGCCTAACATCTAAATATCGTATTTATCCTTAATCTTTTAAAATATCAAATTTACCCAAATTTATTTTTTTAATAGTTTATAATCATTTTTTATATTTGTAAACCATTAAAATTAAAAAAAGAAATAAATGGACCATATTGCCATTGCCTTTTAATTACCTTCAAAATGGCATACCATCAAAAGAATTTACCTCTTGCTGTCACTAGTGTTAACATGTCACCATCCTTCTTCTTGCCTTTTTTTTCCAGATTCCATCACTTCAAAAGAAATCCCTTAGGAATTGTTGTGGGTTCTTTATGTTTTAATGAAGTCAAAGAAATACAGGAAAAAAGTGGGGACAATTTTAGGTGAAAATGGAGACTTGGAGCCAGAGAAAGCTAATTGGTTGGAGGATTTTGTTTTTCATGATAGTTTCTAGGGTTATTAATTTTTTTTGGTATGCACTACAATAACAAAAAGATATAAGATTGTGGAAGAGATCAAATGGATCTGGTCTTGAATGTTTGTAATACCTTGTCTTTTTAAGTTACTGGAGTGTCTATAGTTAAAATTAGCCATTCAATATCCAAATCCACACCTAGTTAATAAACGAACAAATCCTTGTTTTGCATCTGTAGCCTCTATTATTAATTTGGTGATCTTGTTCTATTGTCACTTATAAAGCAAAGATATATTAATATACTATCAATGTATCATTTGTTATGGGTTAGATTACCTGGAGTTGATAAAAACAATAGTTTACTAATTATTAAAAAGGCCAAAATTTTGCAAATAATTGTACCGGTTTTTAGTTTTAGATAAAAAAGTGTTTATGCAGGTTATAGACATGGAACATGAACTTCAAGCATTACGAGTTCAACTGTATCTGTAACACTCCAAATCAGGTATCACATTTGAAGCCCTTGAAATTATAAATATTGCATAATAGTCTCTTAAGTATGTTGGGCGTACTTCATGAGTACGCTTAGTGTACCATGCATGGATGATCGCGAAGGGCCAGCACGTACGCTGGGCGTACCAAAGGGTATGTGGGACCTATGTGACGGATGTTCAAACCCTAATTTCCGGAATTAAGACCTATATAATCATCCTTATCTCATTTGAGCTTCACCCTAACCAACCTCATTCACCTTTAAACGTCCCTGAAAACCCTAAAATCATTTGAGAGTGTGTTCTTGAGCTTTTGAGTGTTTAAACACCATACTTTTTGTATGTTAGCTACCAAAAAGAAGATGAAACAAGCTTAAACGAAGAACTTCTGGATCTTACATTTTGAGCAGTCTAGGAAGCTTAAGGAGGTAAAAAGCTTTCACCTTGGTTATCACTCCCATTTCTAGAGCTAGGGTTTTCTACTTAGTCCCTTTTGTGTTCTTGAACCACCTCTTGAGAGTTTAAGAAACTCCAAAGCTTAGGGAGGATAGATCTGAAGTCCTTTGGTCCATTCATAGCATAAAAATGGAGTCTTGATGGGTGATTTGACCTCATGTATGGACTAAGACTCTTAGAAAGGTCTTAATGGGTTGTTGGGAGCATATAGGACATGCAAAGGCATAAAGTTGCCAACCTTATGCCTTAGGACATCTTAATGAAATCAGATCTAAAGTTTGGACATTAGAACATCGAGTATTACACACTTAATAGAAATATGCTTAATATGTTTGTACGCTGGGTGTAACTTAGAGTACACAGCGTGTATGGCTCAGGGACTCAGTACGTTGCGCATACCAGGGTGGTACGCAAGGCGTACACACATCAAATGGACTCGGACTTGTTTTGGGATTGTAAGACTTTGGGCCTTAATTAGTCATTGGGCCTGGTTACGTTTTGAGTTAGTGGGCCAACTTATTTGTTTTGGGCCATGGTTCCTATGGTTGAGCTTTATTGGGCCATGAGGCCCATTAATGATTTGAACATGGACTTTGGGCCCATTAGCAAAGGAAGACTTTGGGGCCATTGTAAAAGGACTTGGGGTTTGGGTCCTTTAATTTGGATTATGTCCAACCTTAATGTGGGTTAATGGTATTATTGTTCAGGATTATGTGATATGTGATATGCTAGTTGTATCTTTGATACTTATATGGAAGACCTCGGGGGGTTCCCGGGGAACTTAGGTATAAGACTTTGGAGTGTTTCCACGACATCCTAGGTAAAGACTTCGGGGGGGGGGGGGGGGGTCTCGAGGCACTTAAGTGTAAGACCTTGGAGGGTTTCCTTGGTGTCCTAGGTCAAGACCTCGGGAGGTTCCCAAGACAATGGGCTAAGACCATGTGGGGTTTCCCATGGCACTCGGAGTAAGACTTTGGAGGGTTTCTAGGGCTTCCCTATATGTTTGTATGCATGGATTATGTGGTTTATGTAGCTTTTATAACTAATATGATTACGTGTTTATATGGATTATGCAGGGTATGCTCTGGGGAACTCACTAAGCATTAACTTACAGTTTGTGGATTTGTTTCAGGTACATCCGAGCCAAAGGGCAATAGAAAAGCTTGATGACGTGACATGCACTCTCTCTCAGGCATTTTTACGGGACACTCTGATGATTGGAATAATATTGTTGTTGTTATAATCTTGAAAACAAATATATTGAGATTTTATGGTTTATGGAAAAATGTTTTTGACTATCTAACAATGAAAACTTTCTTTTGAGAATTTAGGTCATTACATTATCTCTTTGACTTCTTACTTGGTTGATGAAGCAATTACTTTTCCTATAACTATGAAAAGCTCACGTGGACCTAAACAACTTTGGGTTCCTAAATCTCTTTGATTTTTGTAGGTGATTCATGAAGAGCAGTTTGACTCCAAATGGTACATTGATAGTGGCTACTCGCATCACACGATAGGAAGGAAGGAAGAGTTGAGAGGGTTCAGATCACTGAAGGATGGAGGGAGAGTCAATTTTAGAAATAACTCTCCTGGGAAAATTAAGGGCTATGGATGATTACGAATGTAGAATTCTCTATTCGAAAGGTAGCCTATGTGGAAAGCTTGCAACACAACCTAATCAGTGTATCTCAATTGGTTATAGGTACACGCTTGAAAGTGTCGTTCGATGATGAGGGATCTGAGACAATCGAGAAGAAATCCAAAACAGTGATGTTGAAGTCCAAGCGAAAAGGCGAGATGTATTCACTTAATCTGAAACCCATTAAAGGAAATCCAGCCATTTGCCTTCTTACGAAAGCATCTTCGGATGACAGTTGGCTTTGGCACCGAAGGCTCTTACATCTCAACTTCAAAGATGTCAACATACTCGTACTTTGTGATCATGTGACAGGGCTCCCATTGCTGAACTTTGAGAAGGATCATCTCTGTATGGCCTGCGAACTAGGGAAGCAGAGTAGTAAGATTCACTCAACAATCATAAACACCAAAGTGATCGAGCCACTTGAGCTTTTACATATAGATCTTTGTGGTCCATCTGCCATCTAGAGCATTGGTGGTAACAAGTGCATTGTAGTTATCGCTGGTGATTTTTCTAGATTTACGTAGGTTTATTTTCTTAAGCAGAAATCTGAAGCCACTTCCAATCTTAAGGACTTTATCAAGATGATTGAGCTTCAACTACGAAAGGTTGTCCAAAACGTTCGCAACGACAATGGTTCGGAATTCAAAAACCATGTGTTTGAAGAATTCCTGACTGAAAAGTGAGTTGCTCACTACTTCTTAGCTCCTTATACTCCTCAGCAGAACGGAGTCGTTGAAAGATGAAACTGGTCTCTATACGAAGCTGCGAGGATCATGGTTTCGCTTGCGAACCTGCCACTCGATTTCTGGGTAGAAGCGATCGAAATAGCCTGTTTTACTCAAAATTGATCTCTCCTTAATAAACGATTCCCCATCACCCCTTAGGAAATTCTTAATAAAAGAAAACCTAATGTTAAGTTCTTTCATGTCTTTGGCTCCAGGTGTTTTCTTTTCAATTCAAGGGAGCAATGAAATAAATTTGATGTGAAAGCAGATGAAGGAATTTTCTTGGGGTACTTTCTGACTTCGAAGGCATATAGGGTTTTCAACAAAAGACAAGGAAAATAGACGAGACCTATTATGTCACTTTTGATGATAATTATTTAAAGACGTTTCAGAAGACTGACTCTAAATCAGAGGAAAATTTTCCCACAACCAATCTAATGACAATTCCTCTTTCTGATCTTTATGAGAAATTTCTGAATCTATTTAATGACCCAGAGAAGGTGATCTCTTAGGAATCCAAGGCAACAAATAACAAGGATGACGAGCTAAAAAAGATTATTGATGATGCTATAAAAGATGTTGAACACGAGCCACCTACTCCGAATGGCTCTGACATTCCATCTCAACCATAAGCTGTGAATGCTCCACCTCAGGGGGAGGGTTTCACATCAACCTCTTCATCTAACACACTTGTTCAAGGGGAGAATGAAGTCCCTGAAATCAGCTTTGAACCACCATTCTAGGGGGGGGGGAATTCAATTCCAGATGTAGAGCCAAATCCATCATTTAAGGGGGATAATGCGAATACAAATGATGATTCAGATATCCAGTCAGACTTTGAAGAAGTGAATGCTGAACTAGATCCATCCTACAATCCGAACTACCCTCCACTACTAATATGGACCAGAGATCATCCTAAAAAGCAAGTAATCAGAGAAGTATCTTCAGGAGTTCTTACGAGAGCACAACAAAAGGCGAAGCAGACTGCATTATTCTCCAAAGTGGAATTTTGCATGTTCAATTTGTTTATCTCCAAAATTGAACCCAAAAATGTTGATATTGATCTTGATCATTTTGATTAGGTGCAAGCAATGCAGGAGGAGCTCAATGAGTTTGAACGCAACAAGGTTTGGAGACTTATTCCAACTCCAAAGGATGTATTTGTTGTAGGATTAAATTGGGTGTTTCGTTATAAGCTTGAAAAAGAGGGGAATGTGATACGAAACACGGCTCCGTTAGTAGTCAAATTCTATTGACAAGAACAACTTTCAGCAAAAACCCCAGCAACAAAATCAATTCCAATATCTTCCTGGATTTCAACAAAAATCTTTTCAGCATAATCATCTTCAATCCGATTTTCAGCAACCACATATTTAGCAGCAAGCTAGCAGTTCCAGCATGTCTCTAGAAGACATTAATAAATATCTTGCTATTAGTACCCCAAGCTTTTCAAAATGTGACCAAGTCTGGTACAAAAAATCTGGAGCAGTAGGTATCACAACTCATGAATTCTATGAGCAAGCTGGAAGCACAAGCATAAGGGAAGTTCCCATCTCAGATAGAGAAAAACCCAAAGCACAATGCTTGTGTTGCGACTCACAAAATTGGTAAAAGCTACGATGGACCAGATCAGTAAGAAGAGGAAGAAGAAGAGGAGATGGTGGTTCTGAAATGACTGAAGAGGTATAGAAAAAATATGAAACGGAAGCTGAGGTAAAAAACCCTCTTTCACATTTTCCTTCAAGATTGAAAAACAAGAAAAAAGAGAAGGATGATAGAGAGATCATGGATTTCTTCAGAAATTTTAAGGTAAATATTACATTTCTAGATGCTATAAAAAGCTACCCTGATATGAATTTTTTTTTTGAAAGAACTATGTTCTTCAAAAAGAAAACTAAAAGGTAACAAAAAAACCAAAGTCAACGAAAATGTTTCAACTGTTTTATAGAAAACGTTACCCCCAAAATGCAAGGATCTAGAGGTATTCATTGTTCATTGCAAGTTAGGGAATATTTCAGTGTCGGGTGCTATGCTGGACTACGAAGCTTCAATAAACGTTTTACCTTATTTAGTTTTTAAAACTATCAGGGTATGTCCACTAAAAAGAACAAGTGTTATCATTCAGATGGTTGGCCGTTCACTAGTACACCCAAAAGGTGTACTAGAGGATGTTTTGGTCCAAGTGAATGATTTAATATTCCCAATTGTTTTTTATGTCTTAGATATGGGAGATGATGACTCACCGAATTTCTATTGTATTCTTTTAGGGAGACCATTTTTTAAAACCGCAAGAACTAAAATAATTGTTTATGATGGTACCCTTTGCATGTAATTTAATGGTGAAGTTATCAACTTCAATATTTATGATGCAATGTGTTATCCAGACAATATATCATCTCTTAATTTTATAAATGTAATCGAACCATTAATTGCTAAAGATTTTGAGATTACTAATAGAGAGTCACTAGCTTTAGTACTCCAAAGAAATTTGTCTGTTAATGCAGCCCACGTTTTATCAGAAAAATATGTTGTTGATAAAAAAAAGTGTAGGGAATGGTAGCTCACATGGACCAGTAGAGGAAACTCAGGTATGACAATTAGATTCTAAAGTTACCTGATTCTAAATCCAAACTTTTTCCTTCTTTAGTGAAAGCACCATCATGGACCTAAAGAGTCTACCAAAACATCTAAAATATGTATTTCTTGGAGAAGAGGAAACACTTCCAGTTATTAAATCTAACAAGTTGTCAGAAAAAGAAGAATTTGAACTAATTAGAATTCTAAAGTAGTAGAAGAACACTATCGGGTGGACCATTGCTGATATAAAAGGAATCAACCCATCTTTATGCATGTAAAAAAAATACTGATGGAAGAAGATTTTAAGGGCTGACAAGTAACACATCGAAGATTGAACCCTCCGATGATGGAAGTGGTTAAGAAGGAAATAATGAAAGTTTTGGATGCTAGAATGATATGCCCGATATCTGCCAGAAAATGGGTAAGTCCAGTTCAAGTTGTATCGAAGAAAGCTGAAATGACAATGGTGAAAAATAAAGAAGGAGAGTTAGTCCTAACTCAAGTTCAAAATGGATGAGGTGTCTACATCGACTACAGGAAATGAAATGTTGCCACCCGAAATGCTCAATTTCCACTTTCGTTCATCGATTAGATGTTGGAAAGACTTGCTAGAAAGTCACATTACTGTTGTCTGGACAGATTCTCAGGCTTTCATAAAATTTTAGTTGCTCCAAAAGATCAGGAGAAAACAACTTTCACCTAACTGATCGAAACTTTTGCTTACATACATATTCCCTTCGAACTGTACAACACACTTGCCACCTTCCAAAGGTGTATGGTAAGTATTTTTTCTGAGTATTTAGAAAATATTAAAGAAGTCTTTATGGGCGACTTTATTGTGTATAGATACTCTTTTGATATATGCCTTAAAAACCTCATAAAATTCTTCAAAGATGTATGGAAACAGACGAGCATCTTTTCGATGTTCAGATTCCACCATAGTTTGTTGATATAGTAAATTACTTGGTCTCGAAATAACTCCCTTTCGACCTCACTCGAGCCCAAAAAGACAAAATAAAGAAGGAGGTGAAACAATACATTTGGGATGAGCCTTACTTATGGAAATATTGTTATGATAAGGTGATTAGAAGATGTGTACTACAAGATGAAATAAAATCAATTCTGAATTTCTTTCACACAGAAGCTTGTGGAGGGCATTGTGGTCCATAACACACCACACGCAAGGTTTTTGGACAACGGTCTTTACTAGCCGCATATTTTTCATGATGCGTTCTTGTTTTGTAAAACCTATGATCGGTGCCAAATGACCTGGTCCTTAACCTCTCAAAATCAAATGCTAGTCACTTTGATTTTAGTATGTGAGATCTTTGATGTTTAGGTGATAAACTTCATGGGTCCATTTCCACCATCATTTGGGTTTTTGTACATCTTACCAACAGTGTATTATGTGTCAAAATAGGTTAAGCAAAAGATACTTGGACAGATGACGCGGAGGTAGTGGTTGATTTTGTCAAAACTAATATTTTTACTAGGTTTGGAACTCTTAAGGCCATCATCAGTGACCGGGGAACACACTTCTGCAACCACACCCTCGAGGTAGTTCTTAAGAGTTATGGTGTTACGCATCGAGTGTCAACTGCATGTCACCCACAAACCAATGGGCAAGCTGAAGCTTCTAACTGGCAAATCAAGGGTATTGTTGAAAAAACCATCAATCCAATCAATAAGGACTGGAGTATTCGATTGGATGATGCATTTTAGGCTCACTGGACAACATCCAAAACTTCAATCGACATCTCACCATATCGAATAGTTTTTGGGAAATCGTGTCGACGTCCAGTAGAGTTGGAGCATCACACATACTGGGTTGTTAAGAAGTTAAATATGAGTATGGATGAAGTCAGTAAGTCAAGAAGGTTGAATATCCAAGAGTTAAAAGAAATCTAAAATGATGCTTACGAGAACGAAGGGATTCATCTTTTTCCTTACCAAGTAAAAATCTCTTCGTTTTAACTTTCCAGTGATCAGTCTTCAACAACTAGCAATGGGGGACTTATTGGGCAACCCACGTTATTTTCTATTTGCATTGGATACATTTGTTGAGTTGGATTAGGAGTAGCCATTAAAGTTAAATTATTAGAGTTCAAGTGGTATATAAAAGAACTTCTATCCTGAACACAGAAATAAATGAGATACCAAGGTAATCTCAAATCAACTACAATTTGCTCATTTGGATTCAAAGGGCAACCACTTAGGCTTTGATACCAATTGAGAGTGCAAGAAAAGGTATGCGGACAAGGTTTTAAAACTTAAACCTTGAATTAACTTAGGATCAATGTTTACTACTAATATTAAGAGTACATGGAAGTCTAATAAATCATTATTAGCTTGAAATGAGAAGTTCAACAAGTATTAAAGTATGTAAGAATGAGTATGAACAAAGTAAAGAAACTTTTAGAACAATGAGAATGAAAGAGAGAATGATTTGACTTGCAAAATATTTAGTATTTACGTGAATCAGAATGTTGCTCAAAAATTGGTATATTGCATTTAAATAGCCAATGGGTGATAAAACAACAACCTAACAAGACTGCATGAACTATGTAAAGCTGCAAAGTTAAAAAGTTGACACACAGGATTTTCTCAATCCTGTCCTATGAACTTTATAATAGAACAAAGGCAAAAATACAATAATGCATACTCAAAATAGAACTAACTACAAGGTGCTTCTTGGACTTGACTTCATTTCAAAAGTAGCTTCATTTCATAACTCATCATACTTCGGAATGCATATCCCATCAGAATGGCTTGACTTTGGATTGCTATAGGTTCACTTTCATGTATCAACATCTTTACCTTGAAATACATAGAAAACCCTAAAGAAATATTGGTTTGGGCTGTCTAACAGTCACATCATGCCAATCTGCTTGTCACCTCATGACATCTCTCACCTCGTGACAACATGCTTGTCACCTTATGACGGCAGGTTTTCACCCAAATCCACTCCAACTTCAAAGAATTATAACTTTTTTGTTTAAACTCTATTTTCGAATTACATTCCATAAACCCGAAATAAGAAACATCTTGAAACTGGATGTTATAGCTCTGCCTCATTTAAATTGAATTTTGTCCTCGAAATCCATCTCGGTTTAGATCTCTGAAAACAGCACCAACACAATCCTTATGTTCCCTCTAACCCCTTTATAAAATTAAAGTATCCATAAAAAAACGTAAGAGACCACTCAGAACCCTACTGATGTCAACAAACAACCCAACACTTGAAGACACTCAAATACAACAACGACCTCTTTCTCCCCAACTGTAAGGCCTATCTTATAGCGAAAACTATTTAATCCCAGAAACTCTCAAAATTGGTACTACAAACCAGCTCCAATAATATAATTCCCAAAACTAGGGACCCATCAGTCTAAATTATAGATACCATACCCAAAGACTGATGATCATCCTCTTGTCACACCTACCCCTAGTCCCTAACTAGGATCACCACTAAACCATATAGAATGGATTCCCAGAACATCCCACTCATGAGTTTCAACAAATCTCAAATACTGAATTCCCAAAAGACCTCAAATACACACTTGATTCCTGTAAAGTCATCACTAACCCACCACTCTCGCAAGCATAATAATGGTCAATCCAAGAATGTTGAATTGCATCTAAACTCCCACGTTAGCTCACATGTATAGCCGCCATGCAAATTCTTCAAGACATTTACACGAACTTCTTGAGCTAAAGTTTCAAGACCAATACCCATTATTGGTAACCAAACTCCTAAAACCCCACAATTAAACAGGCTCCATAGATGCAAGCATTCAACAAGTAACTTTCGATTCACAACTAATACTTCAATCCAACAAACCTTTACTATTCACATGATATAAACCAATTGGTCATTGAACCTCCTGAATCCATAAAATATTCTAACAACCAAACATTCCAATAAGACTAACGATCTAGGACCTAAGAGTTTGAACCAAATGACTATCGACTCACACCCACATGAGTTATATAATGATTTAGGCTTGATTGGTACTAGAGTTGTTTTTTAGATTACTTCAGAATTAGAGACACACAAGTCAGATGAATCATCACATATAATTTCTTCATCAATGTCACTATCTAATGATGCCAAAACGAAATCTAATCTATTATGCTTTATGTTGGCAAAAATTACTTGTGAACCGCCTGAAGCTCAAATTTTGGTAGAAGTATCAATTGAAGAACCTTAGCTCGGATACTTCTATCTGAAGAAGAAGACTAACATAAAAGAATTTTTCCGAGTTTTGATAAGAATCTCGTTCCTTCAACCATTCTGCAAAAGTTCATTGCCAATGCTGCTAAGAGTGATGCTCTTGAGCATGTGAAGAATAAGTTCATCAAGCATCTCAAATGGTATTTGGAAGTCCGAAATGGTTGTACAGTGATTACATTTTCATATCTGAAGATGCCATCTGAGTTGATTGATTGCTAAGTTCACTTAGGGGGAGATTGCTAATGCATAAGAAGTGAACCTCTATCAATCCGAACAAATTAAGATTCGAAGTCAACCTGTGTCCGAGATGTGAAGAGTTCCGAAGCATTTAATGATTTTTACCTTTTTATTTATTTAACAGTTCTTAGGACAAAATCATGTGAATCTTTTAAGTGTCATATTGTCAAACAGTTAGTTGTAAGCAGTCCTTAGAATGTGTTATCGGTTTGTACTATGTCTCTATAACGCTCGCAGATTTGGGCTAGTCAATTTAGAGACAATAAGCATCAAAAATGATTTTTTAATAGAAGATTATTAAGAATAAATAATCTTAACCAAGTTATAGTATATGTTACAAGGGTTCTGTACATATAAAGAACGCCGAAATCCGAGTTATAACGAAGGAGTTATAACCTGCCGAAGTTTTACGGCAAAACCGGCATGGCACTGGGAATCGTAAAAAGTGATTTTTTTTTATAAACTACTATTTAGCTTTAGAGATCTAAATGAAAGTTGTAGTATATGTTAAACCGAGAGCATGCATAAAAACAACGTCAAAATTTGACTTCGTATAAGGAAGTTATGATTTTTCAAAGATTTCGCATAACAGTATACAACCTGGAATTCAAATACTAGATCGACCAATTTTTAGCCAACATAACCTAAATTAGAATCTAAGGTCTCATTAATAGTAGCTCAACGGTAAAAAGACAGCCGAAAATGGACGTCAGGTGTCAGGTGAAGAAGTTATGAAATTTTAACGAACTTTTCTTGTCACGGCCTGTTAAAATATAACTTTAAAAATAATGTCAAATTAGCCAACGGAGTCAAAAAGAAAGTTGTAGAGTACGGTCCCACCTACGCGTGGATATAAAGAACGTCAAAAACGGAGCTCGTATGCAAAAGTTACGGATTTTAGAAGATAATTAGTTTTTAGAGTAACCAACGAGTGACACGTGGCACAATCTGAGCCGCAACTTCTTCCCCACGGCTTTGCATGAGATCGTGACATGCGGAACATTACGCCCAATGTAATTTTGAGTATGCTTAGGGTAAACCTTAAAAACCCATTACGCTTAGCGTACTCGGTGCTGGCAGCCTATAAATAGAGGCGTGAATCACCCCATTTCTTCACACCACAACCCTTCTTTCTCTCTCAACACTCCCAATCTCTCCATACCAATCCCTAGAAAGTTCTAAGTGCTAGAAGTGAGTCTCGAAGTGCTAGAAGGCTACGAGAATAAGAGCTTTCGGCTCAGAAGTTCTGCCCACACAAAGTCCGGTTCTTTGTTAAACCCCCTTGTAAGTGAGTTATGTTTACCCTTACTTTAAGTATAAGTTATGTTTAAGTTCATTATCATTATTATGAAACTATAAACAAGATTTATCAGTGATTCCAAGTCGTTATACTGATTGATCTACTTACGGGGATGATGTCTAGGCTGTGATTTAGTGATGTGTTTAAAGTAGGATTTCCAAACAGTATACTTCGTATACTAAGTGGACCCTACCTCCGATATGATCCTACTTGGTTGTTCCTTACTTGATAGATCATGAAGTATACTCTGAGTTAATGATGAATCTAGACTAATACTTAGTTGCAATAAATATTAGACTAAAATTTAGCGATAATAATGCTAAGTTTCGTCGAAGGAAAATAGAATCGTTAGAATCAAAGCACTGCCCGAGTTTGGAATCATCACTTTGACAAGTGAGTGCATAGTTACTTTCATCTTACACATAGATATGAAATATTTTATATAAATTACATGCTATGTGTGCATATTATTTGTATACTTGATATCTATGATGGATGAACGATTTTATACATGTTTTAAACGATTTAAACTGTATATGTATTTTATATCTACAAAATATGTTGGGCAAAGCATGGGTAGATGAATGATGAGGGATGAAAGTTGATATAGAGGAACATTGGCAGTATGGACACAGTACCCTATAGGTGAACATTCTCAGCAATGGACCTAGCACCTTATAGATGAGCATTGGCAGCTGCGCCACAACTTGTAAATGTTTTTGATCTACGATGTACTTTAAACATCCTAGCAGCTGCGCTCTAAGGATAGTATCGGCAGTTGCGCCTAATAGAGAACATCATAGCCTTGGCAGCTGCACATAATAGACAATGTCACAATTCTGGCAGCTGCGCCTACAAGATAATATTGGCAGCTATGCTTAATAGATAATATTGACAGCTGTGTCATGGACAACAATGGACTTCGTGTCTACTCCTTAGTACAATCCATAGGACTGAATGAATGAATGATAAATGATTCTTATGGCAGATCCTTAAGAAATAAAGAAGATAGTGATGATGGATAATTAGGTTGATTGTTTAATGATTAAACATAATTATATTATTGTGGGTTGAAAACCCTATGTACTCACCAGGTTTCCCAACCTGAACCACTCAAGTTTATTTGCATCACATGTGTCGATATGAAGCTACATTATACTGAGAGATTAAGGAAATGTAGATCATTAATGTAAATGAATGTAAGGTTTGGTTATGCTTATGTTTCTGTATTGACGATGACATATCAATGTTTTAAAAGGAATAAAATACATTTCTTCGGAAATGCTTTGATAATATATTTATCATGTTTTTCTGGAAATAAATTCCGCAAACTTTTCTTTAAAATGATACTCTGATTTTCAAAATAAAGCATAAACAAATCGGTCTTTTCTGGCCGTGAAAATGGAAATGTCACAGTCTCTCATTTCCTATATAACGAGAAGATTTTTCATGAGTGATGTACCAAGAATACTAAGCAGTCAATCTATTCTCTTCATATCAATATCTCTTACAAGTCAAACTTCATTCATTTACATTCTACTTCTTTTAAATTGTCTTTGCATTGATTATATTCAATCTTACTTCATTTATTTCTTGAATACTTTGTTGATTATTAATCTTCAAGTCTTGACTGGTTTACCAGACTTAACTGGACCAACTTCTTAGAAGCAGGCATTGATCTTTAAGATTAACACAAGATATGAGGTGGTGGCACCTTCCGATGAGATCTTCGGCTCTAGCTGTAGCTCCGATAATGGAGACGATGGAGGAAGGTGGAAGCCTTTTGGTTTCAATGGAAGAAATAAGGGGCTTAAGGTTGAATGCATTTGAATTAGGGATAAAGAAGTCAAACCCTTCTTTTTTATTATAATAAAAATAAGAAATAATTATTAAAACGGATTATATATATATATATATATATATATATATATATATATATATATACAAGATATTAGCCAATTAAGATCTTTCTATCAAATGCATGGGACACTTCTAGACATTGGGACTTCATTTTTATCACTTAGGACCCTTCCTAGGGTTTGAAAGGACAACCTAAAACATCCAAAATGTAGCATGCACAATGTTGGGACTTTTGGGACAAGAAGAGTACCAAAAAGCTAACAAAACAAGATCCACATAATACAAGCACAAAGGCAGAATCTTTTAATCTTCTGGAGATTCTAAATGACAAGATGATCCCAGATATACAAGCTTGCTTCACTCTCTCTAAACACCATGATGCAACTTCTTCTTCAACCACACAATAAACACACTCTTAGCTCACACACACAAAAGAGTAGGGTTGCCAAGAAATAATCTCAGGACTTGGAGGCTAAAAGGATAGGGTAAAACGTCCATAATGGGGTTTTAATACCCAACAATCCCTAAAAGTTAGGGTTGCACTCGGACATACGTACGCCCTACGTTCATATGCATATGCCCATCATACTAGGGCACACCCTACTATGCCTAGCATACTCATATGTACGCCTAGCGTACTACCCTTCTGACAAAAATTACCAATTTGTCCCTTAAGCGTCTTAGGGTTAAAATTCAACCAATTTCAAAGACCAAACATGGCATATTAATTTACTGAAGGAAGGATTTGAGAATACCAGGAAACATGGGATATTACATTTGGTTTAATATTCAACGAATTACAGTCCCCCGAAGTAGGGATATCAAATCTGAAAATTTTCAACTGTTAAGCTATTTGTTTTAGTACTTTGTAATCTGTGAAAATATTAAAACATGCATATCTCACTCGTTTAAAGTTGGATTAACATATGGTTTTTTCCAGAGTGTAGCTTAGAGTTTTTTCATGACTTTAGATTATAATTTTGTCAATTTTGAGTGTATATTTAATGACTTACAATCCTCCGAATTCAAGATATCAAGCTGTAAGTTTTTTGTTTCTTAGCTTTTTTGTATTTTGTGAAAATTTTAAAACACACATGTCTAATTCGTTTAAAGTCGGAATGACATGCGGTTTTTTCCAACTTGCAGCTTATAGTTTGTACATGATTTTATACTATAATTTTATCATTTTTGGTTTAACATTCAATGAATTACAGTCCCTCGAAGTCAAAATTTCAAAGTTGAAAATTTTCAACTTTTTAGCTATTTGTTTTTATACTTTGTATTATGTGAAAATGTTAAAACATGAGTATCTCATTAGTTAAAAGTTGGATTGACATACAATATTTTGTAGAGCGTAATTAGACTTTTTACATGATTTTAGACTATAATTTTTTCATTTTTGTGTTCATATTCAATGACTTAAAGTACCCCAAAGTCCGGATATCAATATGAAAATTTTCAAAGTTCAACCCAATAAGTAGCAAGTAATTACCAAAAAATTATGGTTTTTCCAGGTCTTCCCGTTCTAAACCCACTTTACATGGTTCCACCCTACCCACTTTGATGTTTCTGTGATTTCCAGTTCTAGAACCACTTTACCCAAAACCGAACCGAAATCGATTCATATATACTGGTCCGGTTTCTGGTCCAACAAATCCCATTAACTGGTTCCGGGTTTTCCGTATCCGAGTCCACTCGGACCGAGTTTTGACCCACTTTCATCCCTAGTGACAACCCATAAAAATACATCACCAACCGCTATTAGAATTTAGCATCTCAGAATCATGTAATGGAATTAAAATGTAATAAAGTGATATATGAAGAAATATATTCGATTTTTATCCTTAACTCGTATGATTACATCAAATATTAGGCTAAAAAAATAAGTTCGCAAAAAATCGTTTCATCTTATGAGAAGAATAACTTTTTTAGAATGTACACATCAATGGGATTCCAACAAAGTACTTCATAAAACTCTGACTTAGTCTGGAGGAGATAGGATTTTTATAGTAATAAAAATCTACCGCCCAGAGAAAGTTACAATGTTAAAAACTACGAAGAGAACGGTTAACTTTTAGCAAAAGTCAAAAAAAAAAAAAAAAGAGAATCGTAGTACTTATCAAAATAGGAGACAAAATGAAAGAATTATGATTCTTATAAAATCATAACGGTTAAAACATACAGGCTAAATAATAAAAGTAAAAATTAGTCAAAACAACCAAAAGTAAAGTTGTAGTGTGCATCAAGACCTACACAAGGATATAAGAATCGTTGGAAATCGGGCGCATAGGAGTTGTGGAATTTAGAAATTGAATTCTGGCTACGTTCGCACTAATGTGCATCATGCACAGAGCACGTTTCTAATGTCTAGATTCGTCTGGATATAGGTGATGTGGCACACTATAAGGACGAAACGTGGGAACTCCCTAATGAAGCCATGTGCACATCATGTGTGGCACGGCGCAACTTGCGATAAATAGCAAGCTCTGATAGTTTGGTCAGCACATCTCTACCCACCTCTCTCTCTCTCTCTACATATATATATATATATATATATATATATATATATATATATATATATATATATATATATATATTGATTTCTATGCCCCTACCTTCCAAGCGATTCTCGAGTTCTGGCTTTCCGATTCTACGCTATATCAACGATTCACGCTTCAATGGTGAGTTCACAGCCCCACTTTTACAGTTTTCAAACCTTTTATGACCGGGGGGGGGGGGGGGGGGGGTACATGTTATACTACTACTTATTTCATAGTTATTACTAACTGTATAACATTAGTTATATATTATGCCTAGTATATTAGGGCAATATTACGCTTACTAGGTACTTTGCCCAACTTTTATGGATACTATTATGCCTAATTATCACGCTGACTAACCCACATGATAAACATATTAACTAGTCATTAAGTTGGCCAAAATTTTAGGGAACATCATACCTAGTTGTTTCCCTGGCCAAACTACTTGATAACTTAGTACCTAGTGGCTATTTTGCCAAAATATCCAACTGAAAGAAATTACTATAACTTAGTTATATTCATAGAATTTCAAGTATATGTGTATAATAAGTATAACTTCATACGAGTAAAATGACAACACACAATATGATGACAACACAATGGTTAGATGAGATACTATTTAACATTAGCTAAATAACCTTTAGCTAGCCCCGTCCTATAATCATTAAATCTTAAGTGGGCGGAAAAGATATGTATAGATTTATATGGGGTTGATACCCGCACATGCGGTTACTAGCTACAACCTGATCATCAAGCCGAAGCAGGAACAAAATTTCTAAATTTTGGCAACATCCGATGAAGCGTCATCTCGGGGAGTATAACAATCATAAGCTTGATTATAGGAACTCATCGTAACATTGTTAAACTTTAACTATCTAAAAGTACTATTAGGAATAAACCTAAGAATGTAGAGATATCATACACAAACTCAAGGATGAGAGTTTAAGATCATAACATTACTAACACAAACAAATACTCTATAAAATGCTTAAACCATATAAAATTTTAAACTCACTAGCATTATGGTGACCTTTCAAAACCAAATGTATTCTCTGGAGAATGAGTTTGGAAGATGATGGATACATACATACATACATACATACATACATATATATATATATATATATATATATATATATATATATATATATAATCCAACATCTTAACGTCGTGTCGCACAGCCTGGCGTTTCCGTCGTTGGCCGGAGATGTGACAACGATTACATTACTCAATTTTACCACAAGAACATCAAAGAAAGCCTTTCGAGAGTGAAAACGTTAATGAAGGAACGATGGTAGACAATTCAGGGGGGGACTTCTATAGGTACGACGAATACGAAATGATAAGTTTTCCTAGAGGAATGTAAGAGCTAGTGAAAAGACACCCCATAAATGACTTTATTGAGGCATATTTTTGCAACTGACTCGAGGAGAAAACCGAGCAGTACAATATATATTTTTAACTCGAATAGAGCCCAAGTTAAAAAAGGGGATGCTTAATGACATATTTCTATCTTGACCTGAGTCCAAGACCCCAAAATACAACGACCTACGACCGAGACAGACATAGATAACGGACCCAGATCAACACGTCCAGTTGTAACATCCCAAAAATATGGTCCAAAATTTTCTTTTAAAAACCATTTAAGAAAAAATATAATTCATTAAAAATCATAATCAATTCATAAGTATGTATCTCAAATCATCGTAAAAAATATTGTATCAAAATCATGTCTACAAATATTAGTCTAAATATCCCAGGCTGCAAGAATGGTGTGTGCACTGCAATCATCCCGAGCACTTCCCTTTTGCTACTGAAAGTACATAAAACCAAAACTGAAAATTGTAAGCACGAAGCTTAGTGAGTCTCCCCAAACTACCACATACCATACAAATAAACACATAATAGCATACATTGGTCCTTTCCCACTACATCGGGTCCCGCCCGACATCGGACAAATCTGGCATCAGGCCCTGCCCAGCATCGGACCGAAGTCCGACATCGCCTCCCCCCCCCCCCCCCCCCCCCCGGGCATCGGACCGAATTCTGTTATATATATAACATATCAACAAGCATATAACATAAAAATATAAGCTAAACCTTCCTCGGGCTTACCCTAACGCTGGACCAAAGCCAGAAACCTATAACACGTAACATATAAACGAAACATTCCTCGGGCAGGCCCCGCAATCGGACCGGAGTCCGAAAACATATAATCTACATCAGGCTAACCCCGACATCGAACCCGTTCCTACTGGAGGAAAACCCACCTCTCAAGCTGGCTACTGAAATCTCGAGTGAGGAATCTCTGATGGCTGCTCCAACGACTCCCTGACTATAATTTTCACAATAAACACTTAGTTAAAAATTAAGAATCCTTTTAAGGGTAAAATAACTATTTTACCCCTTGGTCAAAGTCAACATTCTAGGTTGACCCAACTCGCCGAGTTGCTCCATCAACACGTCGAGTCCTAGAACCCTGAAATCACGATCTAACTCATCGAGTCACTTCCCTGACTCGTCGAGTTCCTCTATGCACTCGACGAGTTCCCCTGTCTATTTGGTCCATCTTAATGGGTTAAGCCCCTACTCTTCAGATCTAAGCTTCTTACTTCATCTATACACTGGAAATGCCATTTTATGGGTAAAGTTTCCAAATTTACCCTCTAATAATCCTTTTTAGTGGGTTTAGCCAAAACCCTAGTTCCTTTGGACATAGATATTTGTCCAAAAGCCTTATTGCTTGAACAAAAAGCATGAAAACCAAGATCTAGGTACTAGACACCCAATGAACACATAAAGTCTCAGACTTTGCTTCCATACATGGCCTTTTGGGGCTTAAAAATGCCATAATAACGTCATTAAGCTTGCATGGGGCTTCCATGGTCATAAAGTTTGCACCTTTATGCCATAAAACCCTTTAGATCCCATATCTGAAAGGTAAGCCACTTTGGACGTCCATGTCCCAAACATCAAGATTCTTGAACCAAAACCCTCATAAAATGGAACTAAGGAGATCTAATGAACTAATAGCAAAGTTAGAGACTTGATTGATGAGGATGGAAGGAAGTCTCTGGATCTACTATCTTCTCCTTGAACCCTCTACCTCCTTCTTTTTCTCCAAGCTTCAAGAACACACAAAGATTACTTTAAAATGGCTCACACACTCACAAAATGCTCTAGGGTTTCGTGAATTAGGGTTTGGGATTTGGAGTCTGGAAATGAGGCCATAAAGTGGGGATTAAGATGTTTAAATAGGGTGCAAAACCCCAGAATTATGGTATCACTCTGGAAGACTTACTCACTGAGTTGAGGGATCTCAACTCATCGAGTAGATGGCATAAAACCCCGCGTCCAATCTCGTTTCTACTCGACAAGTCTGGGGCTCCCAACTCATTGAGTAGCTCTACAAAAATAAAAAATTACAATTAAATGCTTACCAGGAATCAGGCGTTACACCAGTTTTGTATGGTAAGACACAAGAACCTAAGAAAATGACACATCACTGTACACCAATCAACTCATTAAATGTATTACCCCACTCAAAACCCAACAGTAATTCCCCTAACTAAGCAACTACATAAACGAGGATGAAAGCCAAATGGTGGTAGGTTCTAAACTCTAAAACTCGGATATATTTTCCTACTCTTAATTCTTTGCTTTCTAATCCTAATATACCAGACCCCATACTTACTTAAGGGGGTTTGGGGATTGTTTTTCAAAATAGCTTATTGGCTTTTTGAAAAGCCAATAAGTCAAAAAAAAGTGTTTGCCAAACTTAAAAACACTTTTTAAAATAGCTTTTCTGTTAGCTTCAAAAAGTTGTTTTTGAATAGCATGTAAAACTTCGTTTTTTGATACTGCTTATGACTTTTTAACCAAAATAACTTCAGAAATGAGTTTTTAACCAAATTCTTTTTAACTTATTGACTTTTTCACCATAGAAGCTAATCCAAACATTTTTAACAAACTCTTTTTACCAACATTATAAGTCAATAAACATTTTTGTCTAAAAGCACTTTTAGAGTTCAAAAAGCACTCCCAAACACCCTTTAACCATCTAAGAGGTTTCGGGTTCACACCTAAACTCACTCTAACCTCTTTTCTGGTGCAGCCAAGAACAAGGATTAGACTACTCCCTTCACATCCAAGACGTCCTAAGGCCAATGAGTGCAATAGAAAAGAAACTAGATTTAGAGCATGTTTGGGATTCCTTTTAAAACAACTTTTGACTTTTAACTTTTCCAAAAAGTCAAAAAATAGCCAAAAGATGTTTGGCTAATGGAAAAGATCTTTTAAAAATAATTTTTTGTGTAGAAGCAAAAGTTGGTTTTTCAAAAGTCACAAAAATGGCTAATTTTTTTTATTGCAATGGCTAGATATATATATATATATATATATATATATATATATATATATCTGTGTGTGTGTGTGTGTGTATATATATATATATATATATTCTTTCCCCCACTATAAATACCACCCTATCCCAACATTATTTTTAACCCATTTCTTCATACTCTCTCCAAAAAAACACTAACACACAACATCATCATCTTTATCATCCGATTCGACGGCCTAATGGGAGGCGATGTATATCTGTTCCATCATGCAAAAGAACGTTGCATACTTACAAAACTGACAAGGCCAAACATCACGTCCACGACCTAAAACAAGAAAACTACCGTTGTGTAGAAATCACGAAGGCGGACACAATCGTCTTATAGAAGACTACTTTGCAGATGAAGCCGTATATACTGAAAAGTTTCGACATCGGTTCCGGATGAGGAAGGAGCTATTCCTACGTATTGTTGGCAATTTGGAAGGCAGTTTTCCATATTTCAAATGGAAACTGGATGCGAGAGGGAAAAAAAGGTTTCTCTCCAATTCAAAAATGCATGGTTGCAATTCTTCAATTAGCATACGACATGGGCGCAGAGAAATAAGACGAGTATTTTAGGATGTTTGAGCGTATCGTGTGGGTGTGAGTGTACGAGTTCTGCAAAGCTATTACTTTTGTTTATGGGTAACGATATTTAATCAAACCAACTATCAATGATATCCATCAATTGTACACGGTGCATGAAGGCAAGCGTAGGTTCCCAGGAATGCTAGGTAGTATCGATTGCATGCATTGGGGTTGGTCATTATGCCCCAACGCATAGCGTCGTCAGTACATGCGAGGCGACCACAGAGAGCCGACGATCGTTCCAGAGTCAATCACATCACATGATCTTTGGATATGGCATGCACTATTTTGTACAACGGGTGCAAACAATGACATCAATGTTCTCGATCAGTCGTCGGTATTCAACGATATCTACCTTGGAATGTCACATGATGTACATTTTCAATCAAATAGGGTAGCATATAAGCGTGGGTTCTATCTTAGTGACGATATATATCCTCCCTTATCTATTTTTGTGAAATCGTTTACATGTCCTAACGGCGAAAAAAATAAAAAAGTTTAAAGAGGCGTAAGAGTCAAGTAGGAAGGATGTGGAGCGAACATTTGGTGTACTTAAGAGACGTTGACAAGTGCTAGCAGTCGGGGCATGGTCATATGAAATGAGAATGTTGCAACACATAATGTATGAATGCATCATATTGCATAATATGATTCGCGAAGACGAAGGAAGAACGATATGTCGATACAACGAAAATGAAGTTTGCCAAACGTCGAAGGAGTAGCCGTTGGTATGCAAGAGTATATGGAAAATCGAAGAGAAGTACACAATCGCGACATTCATCACGCCATTTGTGCAAATTTGGTGGAGCACGTTTACAAGGCTCATATTCAGCCGCCAACAGAGTACTAGCACGGTGATTTGTTTGGAGAATCAGATGATGATTCGGATATGTTCATCGAGAGCGAGGATTCTGATGACGAGAATGATGTTGATGAGAGCGAAGATGACGATAAGGTCAATGCCAAGGACGGTGATTCCGAGTGATGTATTTTTTTTTAATTCGGGTATTATTTATGTTTTCTAGGTTGTGGTTTTTTAATATTTGTTGTTTTCTAGTAGTTTTTTTCTTTAATTTTTAATATTGCTTATTTTAACTATCTTAAGTAACTTTTAATCTACCATCTTCCTCTCCAATAAGAATTAAAATATATATTTTCGTTTTGAATACCTTAAATGGGTCGGGCATTTAATCGAACGCCTTATAGGCATCTTTCTCATCTCAAAGCAATAAACTTGTTGATCCATTTAATTTCCCAAACCTATAGTCAGCGTTTCCAAGTAACCTTTACCCCGCAATTTTTTTTACTACAATCACAAATCTAAAAAAACGCAAGAACTTAACTGTCCTCAGAGTGATGCTAATTTGATGATCAAGGAGACCAATTGAAACCAAAGAGAGAACGCAAAGCAGTAGAAGGGCGATCAGTTATAAGCACCAACACCGACCATGGAAATTCGAGGATCGATATCAACAAGCCAAACCGGTGCAACCACACACAAGAAATGGAAACTCAAAATCCAAAATCGGAAAAAAGGTTCAAAATCAAACCTGGTAATCATATAATTTTTCAATTCGATAGTTAGAATACGATGACAATTGAATCGAAGAAAGCTATTCTCGATCAATCCAAGTGGTACAAAAGAGGACTAACGTTAGCGATTCGCGATCAGTGTAGCATGGGCGGTGGAGCAGTTGGCTTTGATGGACAAAGCCCTACTCTTGAGATTTTATTTGAGGTCGAAAATTGGTACTTGAGAATATTAGGAGGAAGACAGATGATAAAAAAAAAAAAGGGAACAAATAGAAAATTGATAATGAGTAGGTTGTTCTGACCTTGGCACCTAGATTTGGAACAATGTTGCTTCCTAAACCTACCGATGAAGGTTGATGTTAGAGTCGACATGTACGACTGGACGCCACCGCTGCCCTCTTTGGTGATCAACATCATCTGACGTAGACTTCACGGGTGGATTTTTGTGTCCTTTTAATAATTATGAATATGAGTGGAAGAATCGGGGTAATTTTACAACCATTCCGTAGTTAGGTCACTCTCTTCTCTTTTATTAATGCACCGATTTAGATAGGGAACGGGGTAAAGAGAGAATAGAAGAGAGATTGTCTTTGAGACGAAGGGGGTATACGAAGTCGGTGACAGTCGGTGCAAGTGGTGGAATGCGTCGGGATGGGTGTAAGAAGAAACCGGAGACAAATAAGGTATGGATGGCGGTGGAAGAGAGAAGCAATGTCGATTAAGTGGCCGTGGACATGTATCATAAGAAAAACGAAGTGAAAGAGCACGTTTAATCTACTATTTATAAAAACAAAACAAAAAAAAAATTATCACAACTGTAACTCAAAATTATTATATATTAAATTGGTTTTTATTTTTTATTAAATTTTATGTTTATTATTCATTAAAAAAAATTATAAATCATCAAAATCAATTAATTTTATTTATAAAAAAACAATAAACAAAAAGTGAAAGTCCAATGATTTTTTGATGAGGGAAATAAAAGTGGAGGAAAGAGCACGAACAAGGAAAAAAATGATGGAGTTTTCCACATATACCTTCGGGTCTTAGTATTTAAATTAGCCAAATTTGCATTACTATCAAACACAAGAAAAAAAAAATTATCGAATTCTTGAACGCACAAAACTGGTTTTTGGAACAGCAACCCTTGCCAGAGAAATAAGATAAAAAAAAATTGAATAGGTGATATTGATTTCTTGCCGTTATGTTGAAAAGGTGGGGCTGAAAACGATGTGTGGAAAACCTGGTTTTAATATTATAAAATAATTAATCTAAATCAGAAGATAAAAAATATGTTTTTTATGTTATTTTATAATGTATGTATTGCATTTGTGTTACATCTTACATTCACACTATTTTAGTTGTTTTTGTTTAAGTTGTGGTTGCCATTTATCTAATAAATAAGATTTCGGTCAATTATTTGGTAAAAAAAATTGAAAGGGAGAGATAATATTAGTGATAAAAAAAACAAAATTTTGAAAGGGAAAGATAATACAAAAAAACAGCCTGCCGGAAATTGGATCCACTAAACAGGAAAAAAGGAAACAAAAACTACAACTCGATAGAAGGAAAAAAACAGCACCATAACCAAAATATTTATGATAATGTATGAACCATAGATATATTACTAGCTTGAAGAAGACTAAATTGTATCTTGAAAAGAAAATCCCACACAAAGCATCAAAAAAATGGCATTGAACTTTGGAACAATAGATAGAACCAACATCAAACTTTAATCTATCAATCTAAAAGACCCAAAGCAGACCCGAAAATGACAGTGAACAGTAGATATATATGGCAACCAACTTTCATCTTTCATCTTTGAACATTACTTTTTGCTAAAAAAAACTCAAACAAAAATATATACAATCGAATGTTAACAGCAACAAAAACAAAGCTTTGCTTAAACTATGCATTCAGAATAAGCACAGATTTCATACAACCATACGACGACGCGAGTCAAAAGTTTTTGCAATGGATCGGTGAAAGGCCGGAGAAGATCGGAGAATAGCAGAAGGGGCAAGAAAGCTGTTTCCGGTGAAGCAATTGACCGACGCAGTCGGAGTGGTAGACGTGACGACACCTGCTGAGCTGACAAACAACGTCATCGAGATGGTAATCGGCAGAGCATATGAAGCACATCTCTTCCACGGATCTCTGTCGTCTGTCCAGCAGCTCTTCGAACCTGATAACCGGAAGATCGACGAGACTTGGGTACGGAGTAGAGTGATTGCATCGAAACAAGTAGAAGAAGAACTCCTTGATTAAATTGAGTAAATCATGCTTGATACGGAATACTGGGAAGAGTATACAGAGGTAGAAGACGATATTCATCAACATTTTTTGTTTTTGTTGTTTGAAATTTACAGATGGAGGACAAGAGGTGGGTTTTATAAGGAGATGTGGGCCCCGCTGGCATGGTTCCCGTGCCGGCGTATCCTGCGGCGTCGTTACAGTTTAAATGACATGGAACGTGATTCACGCTTAAAAAAGCGAGTATGCTTTGTTGCTTTCTTGTTCGATAAAGTACAAAAAAAACCGGATTTCTGGAAACGGTTAAACCGGGTGGTTTTTTAAAAAACCAGTCCAACCTGGTCCGGTCGATGTTGACACAACAGGAGTAGATGTAGATCCATACTGCAAAGACTCAAAGGTTGTGTTCCGTCGTCGGAGACCACGAAACTGTGGTTGGAATCACGGCGGATAGTGGCGCGCATTTTCCTCCGACGATGTGGGCCAGTTTTTTAGTGGCAACGTGGCGAATCAACCATTAATCCAATTATCATGCTTTATCACTCATCATGCTTCATAGGAGATGGATGATACGTAAATAGTAGGTTGAGATATGACTGTAGAAGCATACAATCGGATGTGAGAGGGTTGTTGTATTGGCTTTTGTGGAGCACCTGAAGTCCGACGATATAAAATACTCATTTAAAATAAATAAATAATACAAAATGCGTTTCCCTATTGGTATGTGATATATCCCTTTAAATCCATTAATCCACAAGGAAACATGTAACTGTAAAGCATCGAGTTCCGTGTATTGGAAATAACCTTTTAAATTGGGAACTATAAAAATATTTAGCCGGTTGTCAAGTTGTTAAGTGAGCGGCGGAAACACGAAAATTGGCATTAGATATTTAGAGGGGACGGAGTAGTGGTAGAAGAAAAAGAACATTAGCGCCCCCAAAAGACACTATTAAAGGTGAGATTATCTGCGACTCATTTTCGTTTTTTATTTTTTCTCTTATTTCTTTCCTTATTTCGGAAGATATAAATAATATTACAGCAAATATATTATTTCTTTTAAAATGGAGATTAACTTTAAATTGTCGGTTTTAATCACTTTATTTATATGTTTATATATTTTTAGTTTATTTTTACCTATAAATTATAATTTAAATGTAATATTTAATATTTATTATATTTTTCTATATATTAAATTAAATTAATTAATTATAAATATAAATTTTGTTTTATGTTCATCAAATTCATATAAAAAGTTAAAAAAAAATATTGAAATTTAAAAAACAATAACTTATTTTACAAAAGCTTATAAATATGTTATAAATATAATATTATTTATTTATTATTATTGTAATAAAAAAATATAGATTATATTTGTCAAAACCAAATTAGTATAAAGGGTGTGTTTGACAATCCATGTAAGTTCGAAGAATGGAATATATTAGGAATATACTTTTTGGGATAACAAATGGGGTAAAAATGGAGTAGGGTTGAAGATAAAACACTATTTATCTCATTTTTTACTCAATTTTTGGAGGAAAAAAATGGAAGTTGGTTGGAGATGGTCTTAGAAATCTCGCCAATAAAGGCAATAACAGCGACATGTCGTCGTTAAAAAGTCCTCGGTATTGCTATGTCGCTATCATTTAAAATGTCGTTGGTAAAGATATTTGTCATCCCTAATGCTCTTGTTGCAGGTAATCCTCATGTCGTCGTTAATAAAATTGTCGATAGTAATTCCTTGTATCGTCGATAATAGTGTCGTTGGTAATAACGTTTTTTTTAAATCAACACTTCTGGGTGCAAAAAAACCGATACGTAACAACATTTAATGCAGAAAAATAATAATAATTACATCACGACATCAAATTAAGTACCAAACAGTGTTATATTTAATTCATATCAAAATAAACAACCAAAGTGTTATAATTCCAACAAGTATCAAAGTGTCACAACAATTCTAACATACAAAACACAAACTAATTAGTTGACGAACCATCATCTTCGCTTCCCTCGTTTCCTCCCTACACGCTGGGTCGTTGAACATTGTCCGAAGATTTTCCAACTACACAACATATATAAACTTATAATTTAATCTTAAAAAAAAAAAAAAAAAAAAAAAAAAAAAAAAAAAAAATACATTGCTACTTTTTGCACTTAAATACAAGCAATACCAAAAGTACATTAATATTTCTTGCACTTGGGGCAAAAACATCATTACCAAATCAACATGCATTTATTGATGCTAAAGTACATTGTTATTTTGAAACTATGGACAAAAAAACAAATTCCGTTGTAACATCCTGACTCCCAGGTATAATATTTAATTAAATTATATTCATTTTGTCAGGGTGACTCGACGAGTTGGAGGTCCCAACTCGTCGAGTAGAGATGGAGTCATGGAGATAGCCGTGGGATTTCTAGACTCTACTCGACGAGTTGGAGGACCCCAACTCGACGAATAGGTGATGAGTGGGAAAACCCTATTTTTCAGGGTTTGTACCATATTTAAAGAACCTTAAGCCTTCATTTCTGCCTCCCTTATCACTTTAACACCCTAAGAGAAACCTTAAACGAGCTAGTATCATCTGTGAGAGAGAGAAAGAGAGAGGCTAAAAGTGAGATATTTGGTGCATCCTTGGAAAGAGATAGAAGAGCAAAAGGTTTGGAACGAGAAGAAGGCCTTGGATCTAGTGTTCCTTCAGCACTAGCTGCTAAGTGGAGGTAAAAAGCTATCACCTTGATCATTGTTTGGTTAGATCTCTTCTTTAGGAAGTTTTTGGTCATTTCCATATTCCTTTTTATGCCTTTGAGTCATTTGAGAAACTATTGGCCAAGTTCCAAACACTAAACCCTCTATAGAGCTTTGTTGTGGCATTTTGAGCCCTAGGTGCCATGCATGAACATAAAGCTTATAGCTTTACATGGTATTTTATCCTTGGGAGGCTAGATCTAGAGTTTGGAACTTAAGATATGCTTAGAATCGTCTGAATGAGAATTTGACTAGAGAGACTCGACGAGTGCATGAGCCAACTCGACGATTCGGTTAGGGGTTTCCCCAATAGTCTGGACACGTGCAAACTTAACGAGTTGATGAGACAACTCGACGAGTTGAGTTGGAGTTTTCCCGATTTTCTTAGAACAAGAGGAACTCGATGAGTCGCATAGGTGCACTCGACGAGTTGAGTCAACATGGACTGTTGACTTGAGTGTTGAATTCTGTTGACTTTTAGGGTTGGGTCAAGTTGTGGACTTTGGAGAACATGGATGAGTAAAATGGTCTTTCACCTCTTTTTGGAGATTTAGTAAAGGAGTTAGCTTAACATTTTATATAATTGTTAAGTAGAGTCGTAGAGATGATTGTGATATGTGTAGGCTCTAGACCAGCAGTTCGAGTGTGTGATATATTGCTTTACTCTACGAGGCGATTCTTCTCACTATACTTACCTGAGTGGTAATATTGTGCGACCGGAGGGTACTATTTGAGTTATCGACCAGAGGGTCTTGTATGCTTATACTGATTTATGTGATATCATGCATTATGTCTTTGTGATTTATGTTGTATATTATTTTGTGCTTTATTAAGTTAGGACCGGAGGGTCTAACCCGAGTTGTGAGACCGGAGGGTCTTCACTAAGACACATTGATTGGAGGATCTTTATCAAGATATAGCCATGAGAGGCTAATGATATGTGTGCGGTATTTTGAGGAACTCACTAAGCTTCGTGCTTACCGTTTTGTGTGATATGTGTTTCAGGCAATGTTCTAAATAACGTAAGGCGTGACTTGGCGGCAATGTCAAGCCTCAAGCTTTTCCGAGCCTTAGCGAGTCACGACGTTGGTAAGACGTGACTTAAGGCGACAATTTTCTATATAATTACTATTTTTATATGTATTTTCAACTATTATTCACTTTTATACACATATATGAGTTAAGGCGGTGTTTTGGCAAAACTTGGCGGTAGGTGCATGCCTTGGAGCCGTGGTGCGCCATGACGAGCTTTTTAGAACCTTGGTTTCAGGTAGTTCTCAGGATCACGGGAAGGCGCCAGCTTGATTGTACACACCAGTTGGAGATTATGTTTTTGAGGATTCTAGGATATTACCAAACATTGTTGACTTGTGTTTTGACAATTTAAACATTTTACAGTTTTTTGGAGAAATGTGACAATGGGATTATGTGACTTAGAAATGAAATTTTTATTTGAAAATTTACGGTGTTACAACTTTATATCGGAGCCTTGGTTTGAGGGATTAGGATGTACCATCGGGTATATCCGAACTCAAACTGAGGATTTGAGAAGATTTTTCTAAAAAGAAATGATTTTTCTAAAACGAGTAATAGTTTTTAAGAGAAAACAAGATGGAGCAGTGTGTACAATTAGCCAGAGCCCGAAAGGTGATTTCCCAAAATACCATTACTTGTTATATTATGAGATACTTTTGAGATATTAGAGATGCATGCTAGAGGATAGGCTAGGTATTTTAGAATTTAGAGCTAGAGTTGCCTGATGTGTGATGCCTTAGCCTAGGAGATGTTATTGATTGATGTTATCTATTATCTACGCTATGTATGTGCTGAGTAGGAGTAGCTAGAAGGAATCTTTTAGAGAGAGCTTTGAGTAGAGGAGAAATCTAGGAGAGATACCTAGATGTGCATTTGAGGAATCTACTGAGAGTAGTTAGATACCCACGAGGGGTAGGATTGCCTGAGTTTGGTGATGTCGTTTGAGTTGTGGATAGCGCAAGTGTGGTTGTATGTTAGAGTGGGTTATGTGCTGGTGGAGGTTATCTGATGCCCAAATGATGCTTGCTTTGTGCTTTGTGGAATTCTTTAATGATGAGAGTCAGCTACTAAGTGAATATAACGATATTCAGGAGGTAGATGGCTGGCACTATGAGGAGTTATTCACCAGCTGATGGTAGAGAAGTGTGAGAACCTAGGAGAGCCTATGGAGTAATTTTAGCCGACCGGGGTGTGACATATCCCTATCATAGTCCATGTCAATCGGTTTGCCCTTATTGTTTAAGAGTGCTTTTCGAGCTTAATGTTATTCGCTGTTCCTCGGACTCTACTATGGGGCACAACTACAAGTATAATTAAAAATTGTTAGAAACAATATTTTACAATAACTGAATAAAAATAGTAAATAAAAACTCATAATAAGACTTACCATCCTGCTCATGTTGACTAACACCTCTACCGCCTGGGAGAGGTGGTTCGTCGACTCCATCACCCCATGTCCACGACCCATAACAACAACCATGGTGTACAAAAACAAGAGCCATATTGACACTATTACCTCAAAAAATATAAGATATGCATATACAATTTCTATTACAAATACACATTACATAAGAATAAACATTTCTATTTAAACTAGGAGCCCAAATAAAGTTTCTATTACAAATACACATTACATAAGTTTTATATAACAACATTTTACTTTAAATATTACATTGTTTTTTTCTATTTGAGCATTGTAGTTTTTTTTATATTTTTTATTTATAACATTTTATTTTTATTTTCTTCAATAATAGTTTTGTATTTTAAACAATTATATTATGTTGTTTTCTATTGTAGTGGTTTACTTTATGTTTTCATTGCTAATAATAGCATCATACTTTATTTGTTTTTCTTACAATCCACATTTTTTTTACAAAAGATAGCATCCTACTTTATTTTTTTTTCAATAATAGCATCCTATAATAATAGCATCCTACTTTATTTGTTTTTTACAACACACATTGTTTTTTTTTTTTACCAAAAAAAAAATACAAACAACCAACATTATATATAAATTGCATAAAAATTCAAATATACATACACAATATCATGTTTTGATTCATACAAATACACATTATACACACACAATCCACATAACATACAAATACACATATACTTTAAATATTATTATCAATAATAGCATCCAATTTTATTTGTTCTTTTTCTACTATAGCATTGCAATATACTCATTACATACTGTAACATCCCAAAAAAATTCAATAAATTTAAAACTTTTCAAAACAAACCTTTTGTCTAATAGAAGTGTTACAAAACCATTGTTTCAAAACATTATTTAAAATCTGAATCTCCCAAGATCCTATTAGATGTAAAACCAAAGATGTGTACGGTCATGCCTTCACCTTGCCACGGCCCATTGAAGTACCTGGAACCATAAACCAAAACTGTAAGCACAAAGCTTAATGAGTTTCACCCAAAAGAACCACCACATAATCAAATAACATATACCAACAACAACAACATGCATACAAAGCCTTTAGTCTGATTAGATCACCCTGCCAGCCTTTAAGTCTACCTAGTACACTCACATAACCTACATCATGACTTTTACGCCACACCAGGCCTTCAGCCTATCAGGAACATTCTCTGGGCCTTCGACTTGACTGGTACGCCCTACTACCCTTATTTGTCAAGAAAAAAGACGGTTCGATGCGAATGTGTATTGACTACCATGAGCTAAATAAGGTAACTATCAAGAACAAATACCCACTACCTCGCATCGACGATTTGTTTGATCAACTTCAAGGTGTTAGCTATTTCTCGAAGATTGATTTGAGATTTGGCTATCATCAGTTGAAAGTACACGAGCAGGATGTACTGAAGACTACTTTTCGTACTCGGTATGGGCATTATGAATTCCTTGTCATGCCGTTTGGTTTGACAAATGCTCCTGCTATATTCATGGTTATGATAATCGCATATGTCGTCCAATGCTCAATAAATATGTCAACGTATTCATTGATGATATTTTAATCTATTCCAAGTCTAAAGCTGATCATGCCATTCATATTCACGACGTATTAGAACTTCTTCGAAAGGAGAAATTGTATGCTACATTCTCGAAATGTGAATTTTGGCTTCGCCAAGTTCAATTTCTCGTCCGTGTGATTTCTGGTGAAGGTATATCCGTAGATCCTACCAAAATTGAAGCGATTTAGAATTGGGAAGTGCCTCGTAATGCTTTTAAAATTCGAGGTTTCTTGGGTCTCGCGTGATATTACCGGAGATTCATTAAAGATTTCTCACGTATAGTTGTGCGACATCCCCATTTTCACGGTCATAAAAGACCCATTTTGTTTATGCTTTATAAAAATCAAAGTATATATTTCAATAAAAACGTTGCGGAATTTATTCCTAGAAAAACAAGATAATTTCATTATCAAAGCATTTCCGAAGAAATATATTTTTATTCTTTTTAAAACATTTGGGATGTCAACGTCAATATAGAAACATAAGCATAAATCGAACTTACATTCATTTACACTAGTGATCTATATCTCCTTAATCTCTCAATGTAATGTAACTTCACATCGTCACTTATGATACAAATAAACTGAGTGGTTCAGGTTGGGAAACCTGATGAGTACATAGGGTTTTCAACCCACAATAATATAATTATTATGTTTAATCATCAAACAATTAACTCAATTACCCATTCCCATTATCTTCTTTATTCCTAAGTACCTTCCCTAAGGATTTATCATAAGGGTCGTCTCCTACATCATATTTACCTATCATCTCCTTACATCACATTTTCTTATATGTTTGTTCCTAAGGACTCTCCCTAAGGATCATCATCTACATCGCATAGACAGTATTGATTCAGGGATTACTCCCTCAATACGTGCCCAGCAAGGGTTAGGGTATCCTCGCATGAATACGTAGTTACAACATTGCCTGAACTCGTAATTCATAGTAAGGGGTTAGAGTATCATCGCATGAATAAGTGGTTACAACATCGCCTGAACTCGTACGTAACGCCCGCAGATCCGGGCTAGTCAATTTAGAGGCAATAGGGGTCGAAAATGACTTTTCGACAAAAGATTATTTAGAATAAATAATCTTAACCAAATTGTAGAATATGTCACAAGGTTTCCTTACATATAAATAACGCCGAAATCCGAGTTATAACGAAGAAGTTATGGCCCGTCGAAGTTTTACGGCAAAACCGGCACGGCACCGGGAAGCGTAAATAGTAAATTTACGATAGAGCGAGATTTATCCTTAGCAATCTAAACAAAAGTCGTAGAATATGTTAAACTAAGAGCGTCGATAAAAAGAACACCCAAATCTGACTTCGTATGAGGAAGTTATGATTTTTCTAAGATTCGGCTTAGCAGTGCACGGCCCGAAACTCGAATTTTAGTTCGAGCGGTTTTTGGCTTATGTGACCTAAATGAGAGTTCAAGATCTCACTAATAGGAACTCAACGGTAAAAAGACAGACGAAAACGGAGTCGGTATGAAGGAGTTACGAATTCTTCGCGGTCATTTAACAATCTAAACGACTCGTACTGTTAAATTTAAGATCGGTCGAGAATTAGCCGACGGAGTCAAAATGAAAGTTGTAGATATTATTTTTACCTACGCGTGGATATAAAGAACGTCAAAAACGGAGGTTGTATGTGAAAGTTACGGATTTTAGAAGTCGGAAGTGTGCTGTGCGAAAATGGGTGATGTGGCACAATCTTGGCCATTGCTTTCTCCCCAAGTCTTGCCACTAGATGGTGACATGTGGCACCAAGTTCATCCATTTTCACCCTATAAATACCACCTCTCCCACCCTCATTTTCTTCACACCTTTCCCATTCTTTCTTCTCTTTACTCTCTCTCTCTCTCTAGAACCTCTCTCTAGCCCCGAAATCCTCCGAAAAGCCTAGGGAACCTCCCTAGCACGAGGCGGAAGCCCCAAAGTGCTCGACGGCTCCGAGAAGAAGAGATTTTCGGCTCGGAAACGCTGCTCCAAGCAAAGTCTGATTTTCTATAAAACCCGCTGTAAGTGAGCTACGCCTACGCTATTTTTAATATAGTTTTTATTTAATTATATTAACGTTATTAAGAACATATAATAAATACTTGGGCTATTATTATGGGTTATATAAGTATTTTTTTTAACGCATATATAATAGTAATAATAGCTAGACTATTAATTAGTCTCGGCGAATAATAGACTAAAATCTATTGGTGATAATACTAGGTTTCGTCGAAGGAAATTATTTTAAAGTAAACGAAGCGTTGTCCGAGTACCGAGTCACCACCTTCTCAGGTGAGTGCATGGTCCCTTTCATCTTACACATAGATATGAAGTATTTATTATATAATTTACGTGTTGTGAGTGCATGGTCCCTTTCATCTTACACATAGATATGAAGTATTTATTATATAATTTACGTGTTGTGAGTGCATGGTCCCTTTCATCTTACACATAGATATGAAGTATTTATTATATAATTTACGTGTTATGAGTGCATGGTCTCTTTCATCTTACACATAGATATGAAGTATTTTAATATAAATTACGTGTTATGTGTGCATATTGTCTGAATACTTGTTGTCTATGCTGGTGAAAGATTTTTATACATGTTTTAAATGATGTAAACTGTATAAAGTATTTTATATCTACAAAATATGTTGGGTAAAACATGGGTAGATGAATGGTGATGGATAAAAGCTGAAATAGAGGAACATTACTAGTACAGACCTAGTGCCCTATAGGTATACATTGGCAGCAGTGGACCTAGTACCCTATAGATGAGCACTGGCAGCTGCGCCACAACCCGTAGATGATTTAGATCTACGGTAAACATCCTAGCAGCTGCGCTCTAAGGATAGTATCGGCACCTGCGCCTAATAGGGAGCCTTATGACCATGACAGTAGTGTTTAAAGGTCAATACCGGCAGAAGCGCCTCATAGAAAATATCCTAATTCTGGCAGATGAGCCTAAGTGACAATATTAGCAGCTGCGCTTGACCAATGTGTCATTGGCAACAATGGACTTCATGTTGTTTCCTTAGGATGATCCTTAGGAATGAATGAATGAGAAATAGCTGATTCTTAGGGTAGATCCTTAAGAATAAAGAAGATAATGGGGATGGGTAATTGGGTTGATTGTTTGATTGTTTAAACATAATAATTATATTATTGTGGGTTGAAAACCCTATGTACTCACCAGGTTTCCCAACCTGACCCACTCAGTTTATTTATATCACAGGTGTTGATATGAAGTGACATTACACTGAGAGATTTAAAGAGATGTAGATCACTAGTGTAAATAATTGTAAGTTCTGTTTATGCTTATGTTTCTGTATTAACGATGGCGTCCCAAACGTTTTAAAATGAAATAAATACGTTTCTTCGAAAATGTTTTAATAACGTATTTACCATGTTTTTCTGGGAACAAATTCCGCAACATTTTTATAAAATGAAGTACTCTGATTTTTATAAAGCATAAACAAAATCGGTCTTTTCTGGTCGTGAAAATGGGGATGTCACATCGTAATTCATCACCTACAGGTTATGAGCCTGCTGGTGTTTCCACGGTGTTGTCTATAATAGTTCGTGGTCGCCATTTATACTCTGGTAGATGACTACATCTCCAAATTGCCGGACAAGGTTATAGTATCTTTCATCCTACATCACCGATTTATCATCACCTATCTATCCTCACCTAATTATAACCACCTTCCTATCATCACCCATCTCTCATCATTTTATTTCATCACAAATCAACTATTTCATCTACCCATGTTTTATTCTAACGTATTTGTAGATATAAAATAAATATATAGTTTAAATCATTTAAAACATGTATAAAATCATTCATCCAGCATAGACAGCAAGTATCCAGATAATATGCACATATGGCACATAATTTATATATAATATTTCATATCTATGTGTAAGATGAAAGTAATTATGCACTCAAATGTTAAAGTGATGATTCCAAACTTGGACAGTGCTTCGTTTCTTAACAATATAATTTCCTTCGACGAAACCTAGTATTATTACCACTAGATTTTAGTCTAATATTTACCGTGACTAATTATTAGTCTTAGCATTATTATTATTATTATTATTATTATTATTATTATTATTATTATTATTATTATTATTATTGTTATTATTATAAGTGTTTAAATAATATTTTCCAACCACTATGTACAGACAGGGGCCAGACATAAAACACCGGAGGGCATGACCATTTTGGCATATAACACTTCTACAATCCAACAACCCTATGCGACCCTTTAAACCAGATTCTCCGTACCGCGAGTGGTTAAAAAGATATTATAATGACACTTATATAACTCATAATAATAGCTCAAATAATTATTATAAGGTCCTAATAACATTACTATATTTTAAATAAAAGCTATATTAGACATAGTGTAGGCGTAGCTCACTTACAGCGGATTTTTATTAAAAAAATCGAGTTTCACTAGAGCAGTATTTCTAAGCCAAAAGCTCTTTTTCTCGGAGTCGTCGGGAGCTCCGGGGTTTCCTTCTCGTGCTAGAGAGGTTCCCTAGACTTGGGAGGGGTTTAGGGAGGCTAGAGAGAAGTTAGAGAGAGAAAAAAAGGCTTATGGTATGAAGAAATTATGAAGAGTTCATCTCTTATTTATAGGGATTTTATCGTAGAGTAGCCCCTAAGCTTCGTCTGTATCTTCCGTGTACGAGCTCCATTTTCTACGTTATTTATATCCACACATTTGTATTTACAAGTACTACAACTTTCATTTAGACCCCGTCGACTAATTCTCATTGTAGCTCAGATTTACAAAACTGTATTCGAATTCGTCGTGCTCGAAAAGTAGAGACTAAGCTTCGTCCATATCTTTCGCATACGAGCTCCGTTTTCATTTGTCTTTTTATTTTTTAACTCCTATTAACGATATCTTCATTTCTCGTTTAGATTATTGTGGCTAAAAATCGACCGATCTAAAATTTGAATTTTGGGTTGTGCACTGCTATGCTAAATCTTAGAAAAATCATAATTTCCTCATAAGAAGTTAGATTTGGACGTTCTTTTTATGCACACTCTCAATTTAACATATACTATGACTTTTGTCTAGATCTCTAAGGCTAGAAAGTATTTTGTCGTAAATTCACTTTTTACGATTCCCGGTGTCGCGCCGGTTTTGCCGTAAAACTTCGACGGGTCATAACTTCTTCGTTATAGCTCAGATTTCGACGTTCTTTATATGTACATAACCGTTGTGACATATATTATTACTTGGTTAATATTATTTATTCTAAATAATGTTCTATCAAAAATTTATTTTGACGCTCATTGTCTCTAAAGTGATTAGCTCGGATCTACGGGCGTTACAATTATCTCCCACTTAGGATGATTACGTCCCAGAATTATCAACGAAATAGGGTTGTATAATGACTCCTTACGTTATATCTTCACCCTAGGTAATAACCGTAACTTCTATGTCTATTCGAACGAGTACTAACTCTTGGACTCCCTGACTACAGGCGGTGCTCGATCTTGCACCTGCTCCCTATCTCACGTTAGACTCCAAATTATGACCTACAAGTCACAATCTCGATCCTTAGTCGAGACTCCTTCTACTTCTTTACAAACTTAAGATAAGTTTGTTTATTACTACAATGGATTGATGTGTCATATTCTAATGACCTATCATCATAGGTTGCAATGCTTAGACTCAGGTCTCTTAGAGTCAAATTACAGAACAGACTATACATTCCTTCATGTTATAATCTAATATAATAACATCTTAGAAGGTAGTATTCCTAGCTACAAGCAACTATCACGATACCTCTACTGATCGCTTTGATTATCTTTCCCTTCTAACTTCGATCTTAAGTTAGATGCTACATCAGACTTGGTTCTCTGAACCATCTAACATACTCTTCTTAGTCGGACTCAATTTGATATGACCACTAGGGCCCGAATAACAATCATCTTCTTAGTCATTACCGAAACAATAGTAACGACATACTTGAATAAAACGGATTCAATTACTAGCTTCTTAGTAACCTTGTGACTTTCCCTGATCCAAGTGTGATTCCTGTGCTTCCGGTAGTATATGCATTTACTACTTTTCACATCTACTCATACTCATCCCAAGTTTTGTCTCGCATTTTTCCGATTAACCATAAAAAAATCACATAACAAATTGACACATCAGATAACAAAATGAAGGTTTTATATTATTCCTTGAAACGATTACATAGGTGTTCAAGTTCAACCTATATTATGCCTCTGATAGGCTACACCTCCTGATACTATCTACTTGGCTTCTTCATAACTTGATCCGCGGATATCCATCCTCACTCCTGATTCCTTGCATTGCTATCTACTTCGTCAAGGATCATTTGGAATGCTCTTGCTTTTGGCTTTAGTGGTGCATTTTGCCTTGCAACTACGTTCTTATTTAGACAATTCTTCGAAATATGCCCATCATTTCCACATTCGTAGCACTTCTTGTTGTCGAATGTACAATATCTGGAATAGTGACTGGTCCTACCACACTTATAGCACGTCACTTCTCCATCGCATCTTTCGAAATGATTCTTTTTGCACTTCTCACACCATCTTGCTTCACGTCCTCCTCCTCCACCAGACTTCAGGAATTTTCTCTCCTTGTTGGACCTTGAAGATCCTTCATGCTTCCTTTTCTCGCTAGCTTCAGCTCCCTCCAGACCCTTTTCTCTTATCTGGGTCTCCACATTCTTAGCATCCCGGATGGCGGCTTTCAGAGTGGTTGCTTGCTTGACCATTGGACCAAAGTCTGCTGGTAATCCATGGGAAAATTGTTGACCTTGAAGAGCTCAATTGGAACAAGATAAGGAACGAGCTTCATCTTCTCCGTAAAACTTGCAGCATACTCGGTGACACTCATCCTCCCCATCTTCAGATTCTGTAATTCATTGTTGATCTCCAGAAGATCCTGCTCAAAGCAGTACTGCATCTTTAATTGCACTAGGAAATCTTCGCAAGACATCTTGCTTGCTTCTTCCTTGGGCATCGTGTTAGCTAGTAGCTTCCACCAGCTCAGTGCTCCAGACTTTAACAGAGGGACCGCAAGGGCGATCTTTTGTTGGTTGCTACACTCGCAACTCTCAAACATTGTCTCCATCTCGAAGATCCAGTCCATAACATCCACCGGTGATGGGCTTCCAGAAAGACTCGGGGGTTTGGATGCCATGAAATCATTGTACTTGCATCCACGTTCGTTATTTCCTCCATCCTGATTGTTTCATCTAACTATTGGTGGGTTGTCTTGACCAACCGTCCCACTGTATTTCCCTCCTTCTGAATGCCCATCATTCAGCTTGGGCTGTTCAATAGGCATCATAAGTTCCTCTCGATTTAGTTGAAGTAAACTCCTTGTTTCCTCCCTTTGATGATCCAACATCATTTGGATCATCGCTTGTGCCCCGGCCATGGTGATTAGCTCAGATGCGGTTACTACAACATGTATTTTTTCAATCACTATGGGTTGTTAATTCCTATTTCCATTCGTGTTCCCGACTCCACTTTGGGTTCTTGCCATTTCGATCTATACACCAAATCATACGGTCGGTGTGTAATGACGAGAATTAAGATAGGAAAGATTTTATCTATGATTGACGTATAAATCCCCTTATATATCCAAAAAGTTATATGCCAGTTCTAATACCGTAATTTTAACGTTTAGAAACCTGAACACATAAAGTTTCCAGATCCAGTCGGAAATAGACCATAGATCCGATCATATAATGCATATCATAAATCATTTAGCACATAAAAGCATGCTAGGCCTTTTTCCCTAAATAAGCTAGTGCTTGTGTCTATTCAAGTGTATTACTTAAGACACACTCCTTACAATCATTGCTTAGCATTCTAAGTTTATGTCTAGAAATAAATCCATATTCCTAGTTCGCTTAAACTAATGCTCTGATACCAACTGTGAGATCCCCATTTTCACGGCCATAAAAGACCCATTTTGTTTATGCTTTATAAAAATCAAAGTATATCTTTCAATAAAAACGTTGCAGAATTTGTTCCCAGAAAAACATGATAATTTCATTATCAAAGCATTTCCGAAGAAATGTACTTTTATTCTTTTTAAAACATTTGGGATGTCAACGTCAATACAGAAACATAAGCATAAATCGAACTTACATTCATTTACACTAGTGATCTATATCTCATTAATCTCTCAGTGTAATGTAACTTCACATCGTCACTTATGATACAAGTAAACTGAGTGGGTCAGGTTGGGAAACCTGATGAGTACATAGGGTTTTCAACCCACAATAATATAATTATTATGTTTAATCATCAAACAATTAACTCAATTACCCATTCCCATTATCTTCTTTATTCCTAAGTACTTTCCCTAAGGATTTATCCTAAGGCTCATCTCCTACATCATATTTACCTGTCATCTCCTTACATCGCATTTTCTTATATGTTTGTTCCTAAGGACTCTCCCTAAGGATCATCATCTACATCGCATAGACAGTATTGATTCAGGGATTACTCCCTCAATACGTGCCCAACAAGGGTTAGGGTATCCTCGCATGAATACGTAGTTACAATATTGCCTGAACTCGTAATTCATAGTAAGGGGTTAGAGTATCATCGCATGAATATGTAGTTACAACATCGCCTGAACTCGTAATTCATCACCTACAGGTTATGAGCCTGCTGGTGTTTCCGCAGGGTTGTCTATTATAGTCTGTGGTCGCCATCTATACTCTAGTAGATGACTACATCTCCAAATTATCGGACAAGGTTATAGCATCTTTCATCCTACATCACCGATTCATCATCACCTATCTATCCTCACCTAATTATCATCACCTTCCTATCATTACCTATCTTTCATCATTTTATTTCATCACACATCAACTATTTCATCTACCCATGTTTTATTCCAACATATTTGTAGATATAAAATAAATATATAGTTTAAATCATTTAAAACATGTATAAAATCATTCATCCATCGTAAACAACAAGTATCCATATAATATGCACACATGTCACGTAATTTATATAAAATACTTCATATCTATGTGTAAGATGAAAGTAACTATGCACTCACTTGTTAAAGTGATGATTCCAAACTCGGACAGCGCTTCGCTTCTTAACAATATAATTTCCTTCGACGAAACCTAGTATTATTATCACTAGATTTTAGTATAATATTTATTATGACTAATTATTAGTCTTACCATTATTATTATTATTATTATTATTATTATTATTATTATTATTATTATTATTATTATAAGCGTTTAAATAATATTTTCCAACCACTATGCATGACCATTTTAGCATTTAGCACTTCTAAAATCCAACAACCCTATGCGGCCCTTTAAAACAGATTCCCCGTACTACGAGTGGTTAAAAAGATACTATAACGACACTTATATAACTCATAATAATAGCCCAAATAATTATTATAAGGTCTTAATAACATTACTATATTTTAAATAAAAGCTATATTAGAAATAGTGTAGGCGTAGCTCACATACAACGAGTTTTTAATAATAAAAAAATTGGCTTCACTGGACCAACATTTCTGAGCTGAAAGCTCTTCTTGTCGGAGCCGTCGGTCGCTCCGGGGTTTCCTTCTCGTGCTAGGGAGGTTCCCAGAACTTGGGAGGGGTTTAGGGAGGCTAGAGAGAAGTTAGAGAGAGAAAGAAAAGCTTATGGTGTGAAGAAATTATGAAGAGTTCATCTCTTATTTATAAGGTTTTTATCGTAGAGTAACTCCTAAGCTTCGTTCTTATCTTCCGTGTACGAGATCCGTTTTTACATTTTTTATATCCACACGTTGGTATTTACAAATACTACAACTTTTATTTAGACCCCGTCGGCTAATTCTCATTGTAGCTCAGATTTACAAAATTGTATTCGAATTCGTCGCGCTCGAAAAGTAGAGACTAAGCTTTATCCATATTTTTATGCATACTCTCAGTTTAACATGTACTACGACTTTCATCTAGATCGCTAAGGCTAGAAAGTATTTTTCGTAAATTCACTCGGATTTCAGCGTTCTTTATATGTACAGAAACTTTTTGACATATACTACAACTTGATTAAGATTATTTATTCTAAATAATTTTCTATCAAAGAGTCATTATTGACGCTCATTGTCTCTAAAGTGACTAGCCCGGATCTACGGGCATTACAAGTTGTACCTCTGACGAGTCTTACACAGAAGGAAGTGAAGTTCGAATGGGGTGAAGCCCAAGAAAAAGCTTTCTCAACTTTAAAAGATCTTTTGACTCATGTTCCAATCTTATCACTCTGAGAAGGTGATAATGATTTCTCCGTATATTGCGATGATTCAAGGTTGGGACTCGGTTATGTGTTGATGCACTGTGGTAAATTGATAGTCTATTCCTCAAGACAACTGACAGATTATGAAAATAATTATCCACTCATGACCTCGAACTCACTGCAGTGGTATTTGCCCTAAAACTTTGGAGCCATTATCTTTTTCGTACAAAATGTCAATTGTTTACCGATCACAAAAGTGTCAAGTACATATTCAGTCAGCAAACTTTGAATATGAGACAACAACGAGCCATGGAACTGATCAAATACTATGACTGTGAAATCCTGTATCATACTGGAAATGCCAATATAGTTGCCGATGCACTTAGCAGAAATGTTTATCGTAATAGTATGTGTTATACTATTACTCACACTACAATAAAGTTCATTATTCTTAATGAACTAGAGAAATGGAAAGTAGAGGCCTTAAAGCCAGAAAATGTGAAGAAATAAGGGATGGTACATTATATTGATGTTTTACTTGATGATCCACAAGGATTGAAGGTATTTAAGAATCAACTATGGATTCCAAAGATTGGTGGATTAAGACAGAAGATTTTGGATGAAGCTCATAAATCTAAACTGTCAATACATCCTTGTATAAGTAAAAATGTACTATGATGTATGGGCTGATTATTGGTGGCCTAGATTAAAGAGAGACATTGGAAGATATGTGCATGATTGTCTAGTATGCTTACAAGTCAAAGCAGAGCACAAAAAGCCTTACGGAACTCCATAAAGTCTTTGTGTTCCTGTGAAGAAATAGGAAGAGTTGTCCATGGATTTTATTACCAAATTGCTAAAGACCATTCGGTTCAACCGAGTTTTTAAAACATTAGGCGCAGATGGCAACAACATCATTTATTCTCTAGTTGATAATTTATTAGGCTCAGCTGCCAACAACATCATTTATTCTCTAATTGGTTATTTATTAGGCGCAACTGCCAACAACATCATCTATTCTCTAATTGGTTATTTATTAGGTGTAGCTGCCAACAACATCATATATTCTCTAATTGGTTATTTATTAGGCGCAGTTGTCAACAACATCATTTATTCTCTAATTGGCACAACTGCCAATGTTGTTTATTAGGCGCAGCTGTCAACTACATCATTTATTCTTTATTAGGCACAATTGTCAATGTTATTTATTAGGTGCAGCTGCCAATAACATCTATATCATCTTTCATCCCTCATTCTTTATCTACCCGCGTTTTACCCAATATATTTGTAGATATAAAATACATATACAGTTTAGAATTTGTATAAAACAATCTTTCATCGACCCATGTTTTACCTAACATATTTGTAGATATAAAATACATATACAGTTTAAAACCTGTATAAAACATTCATTCATCATCCATCTCAAATAAACAAACAACATATATACACATAGCACGTATTTTATATAAAATCCTTCATATCTATGTATAAGATGAAAGTTATTATACACTCACTTGATAAGACGACGATTGGATAGCACTTCGTCTATTAAGACAATATTCTTCGATGAAACCCGGATGTTTTCTCAAAAAACAACCTTCACACGGACAGAGTATCATCTCGAAAAACTCTTTTTCTCGGGATCTTCGGGGCTTCAGGACCTGCTTCGGGTATTATGGATGTTACCGGGACTTCGGGGGGTGCTAGGAGAGTTTGAGAGTGAGAAAAAGGTGAGAGAGAGTGAAATTGTAACCATAATTCAGAAGTCTTGCTTTTATAATTATAGGGGGCTGGATCCCGAACGCAGCTCGTTCCTTGGAGGAACGCAACGCGTTCCCGAACGCAGCGCGTTCATACGAACGCAACACGTTCCAGTTGGTGCGTGGCTTTGGACGTGTCAAGATGCAAGATACGTGTCCACTGCATGCGAACGTGGGGCGTTCCCTCGAAAGTAATGTGTTCCCTTCGGATAAACTTCGAAGTTTGTGTCCAGAACTTCAAAAATTCATATCTTTTGCATATGAACTACGTTTTTGATGTTCTGTATATCCACGCATAGGTGAAAGTATGCTCTACAACTTTCGCTTAGACTCCATCGGCTAATTTTGTCTTTATTTTTAAAGTTATATTTTTAACAGGCCGAGACAGGAAAAGTCCGTTTAAAATTCATAACTTCTTCATCCGACGTCCGTTTTCGTCTATCTTTTTACCGTTGAACTACTATCAACAAGATTTTTGATTCTCGTTTAGGTTGTTTCAGTTAAAAATCACTCGATCTAAAATTCGAGTTTCGGGATGCATACTGTTATGCCAAATCTTAGAAAATTCATAACTTCCTCATACGAAGTCAGATTTGGACATTATTTTTATGCACTCTCCCAGTTTAATGAACACTACGACTTTGGTTTAGATCACTAAGGCTAAAAGCACTTTAACAAAAATTCACTTTTGACGTAATACAGCGTCGTGTCGGTTCTGTCGCGAAACTTCGACAGGTCATAACTTCTTCGTTATAACTCGGATTTCGATATTCTTTATATCTTCGGAATCCTTGTTTAAACCACTAAAACTTTCTTCATAGATATCGGCTTTATCTAATATTTATTTTCGACGCGTATTTTTATCCTTAATTTATTAAATTATAATAATTAAGTTTAAAGCACATAATTCATTCTTAGTATTTCAAAACGAGTTCCAATGGTTGACTAGACTATTACACCATCATTAATGCTTAGCCCAGAAACACGGACGTTACAGTAATTTCCCTAACTAAGCAACTATATAAACGAGGATGCAAAGCCAACTGGAGGTAGCTTCTAAACTCTAAAACTCGGATTTAGTTACCTACTCTTATTCTTTGCTTTCTAATCCTAATAAGCTAGACCTCATACTCACTTAGGAGGTGTTCAGGATTGTTTTTCAAAAACTTATTGACTTATTGGCTTTTTGAAAAGTCAATAAGTAAAAAAAATGTTTGGTAAACTCAAAAGCACTTTTCAAAATAGCTTCTCTATTAGCTTTTTTTTATTAGCTTCAAAAAGCTATTTTTGAAAAGCATGTAAAACATGGCTTTTGAAACTACTTATGGTCTTTTAACCAAAATAACTTCAGAAATGAGTTTTTAAGCCAAACACTTTTTAACTAATTGACTTATTGACTTTTTCACCATAAAAGCTAATCCAAACACTTTTTAAAAAACTCCTTTTACCACCACTACAAGTCAATAATTTTGTCTAAAATCACTTTTAGAGTCCAAAAAGATCTCCAAAATAGCCCTTTAACCATCTGAGAGGTTTCGGGTTCATACCCGAAATCACTCTAACCTCTTTTATGTTGCAGCCAAGAATAGGGATTAAACTACTCCCTTCACTTTCCATACTTCCTAAGGCCAATGAAAAGCTAGGTGTGTTGGATATCAGGCCCTTTTCTTGGCGGTTTATACTTGAGAAATACAAAGAAGAAGAAAAGACACTAAATATGGCTTCATCTTTATTAAGAAAATAGATGGCTTTATAGCCTACAAAAACCTAACAACTCTAAACAAAACTAAACCCATGTTTCCCGTTTTCAAGCCACATCCTAACCATCTATATGACTCCATAATACCAGGTCCAATGACCCATTCAACCTATGACGTACCCTACCATTTATTCAATTCACTAATTAAAACAAATATCAAAATAAACCAAACCTGTCAAGATTAAAATAACCAACATTCACCTCCCTAATCTTGACAATCTACATCCTACTTCTTTAACACCTTGAAGTCGGTTCTTCCATTTCTTTCTTCACTGAATAATTGCTTTCTCGGTCTAGAGATGCCCCGTTCTTTTGCGGCTCCATGGTCTTCGGTTTAGGTGCCACCAATTCTTTGAAGCTTCTCTTTCAGTCTTGATCGCACGGTCTTCTCTTGGTAGTCTCTTGTTAGCATCGGTGGACTTTCATCAGTTCCTTCGTGCTTTCTTTTTTCTTTCTTCTTTCTTTCTTTTTAGCAACATTGTTTCTTCTTTCCTTCTCTCTTCTTTCTTTCTTTCTTTCTTTCTTTCTTTCTTTCTTTCTTCTTCTTTCTTTTTTTCTTCTGTCTTCTTTCTTTCTTTCTAACAGCCTTCGTTGTTGTAGCAGCCGATCTTCAATTCTTTATGTGACTCACATGAAATCACCCAATCGTCTTCTTCTTTCGTTCTCAGCCCTACAATCAAGGGTTGATCCTCCTCTCTCGACACCGACTCTCAAACCTGATTCTTCTAAACGATCCCTAGGCTTTGATATCAAATGTTGGATATCAGGCCCTTTTCTTGGTGGTTTATACTTGAGAAATACAAAGAAGAAGAAAACAAACTGAATACGGCTTCATCTTAATTCAAAAAATATATGGCTTTTATAGCCTACAAAAACCTAACGACTCTAAACAAAACTAAGCCCACGTTTCCTATTTTCAAGCCACATCCTAACCATCTAAATGACTCCAAAATACCCGGTCCAATGACCCATTCAACCTATGACCGAGTCTACCATTTATTTAATTCACTAATTGAAACAAATATCAAAATAAACCAAACCTGCAAAGATTAAGATTAAAATAACCAACAGGGTGCAAAAAGAAACTAGATTTACTATTTAATTAGCCAATTTACATGACTATCAAACATAAGGAAAAAAAAATTATCAACCTTCTCCAAGGTACAAAACTGGTTTTGGAACAACAACCCTTGCCGGAGAAAGGGACCATCTATTTTGATCATTTTTATATTCTTAAAGGACACATTAATAATTATTTTAATTTTTTTTCCTAAAATAAACTAATCATTACAAAAGCTGGACCCTATTAATTACTCTAACTTTTTATATTTTTAAAGGACCCCTCATGATTATTTTATATTTTACTTTAAATAAAATTAATCATTACATAATAAAAGGGTTCAATATAAAGATTTGTTTATAGAAAAAAATATCATTTTTATAAAAAAGTATAAAAATAAAAATATATTTATTTTTTTTCAAATCTATAAAATAAAATATTTTAAATAAAAAATTTTAATTATTTTTTTTGTTTTTAAATAAAAGGGAAGAATGAGATTTTTTGGGTGTAGATTTTTATTTCAGATTGATATATGCTTGTGTATATACTTGAAACAATGGTCGTTATAGATATATGTACCGTCACGTATACTTTTAGGAAAAAAAATAGCTTTAGTAATCATAAAAAGTATTGATATTATAAATACACGGAAATTTTTACATAAAAAATCATTAATGAGAGGTCCCCTAAGAAAATCTGATGTCCAATTAGTAGGACCCGAAGAAATTAGATAAGAAATTGAATAGGTGGTATTGATTTCTTGACTTTGTGTTGAAAAGGTGGAGCTGAAAACGATGTGTGGAAAACCATGGTTTTATAAAATAATTAATCTAAATAAGAAGATAAAAAAAATATGTTTTTTAATGTTATTTTATAGTGTATGTACATTTGTGTTACATCTTACATTCACACCATTTTAGTGTTCTATGTTTAAGTTGTGGTTGGCATTTATCTAATAAATAAGTTTTCACTCAATTATTTGGTTAAAAAAATTGGAAGGGAGAGATAATATTAGAAATAAAAAAAACAAAATTTTGAAAGGGAAAGATAATATTGTAGATTAACAAAAAAACAGCCAGCTGGAAATTGGATCCACTAAACAGGATAAAAGAAAACAAAAACTACAACTCGATAGAAGGAAAAAACAGCACCATAACCAAAATATGTATGATAATGTATGAACCATAGATATATTACTAGCTTGAAGAAAAGACTTAATTGTATCTTGAGAAGAAAATCCCACAGAAGCATCAAAAAATGGCATTAAACTTTGGAACAATAGATAGAACTAGCATCAAACTTTAATCTATCGATCTAAAAGACCCAAAGCAGACCCGAAAATGACAGTGAACACCGAAACAATAGATATATTTATGATAATGTATGAACCATAGATATATTTTATTTAGAAAATATATGGCTTTTATAGCCTACAAAAACCTAAGGACTCTAAACAAAACTAAGCCCACTTTTCCTATTTTCAAGCCACATCCTAACCATCTAAATGACTCCAAAATACCCGGTCCAATGACCCATTCAACCTATGACCTAGCCTACCATTTATTTAATTCACTAATTAAAACAAATATCAAAATAAACCAAGGTTCTAAAAAGCACGCCATGGCGCGCCTCATGTCGTGCCATGGCGTAAGGCGTGGTGTTGCCGTTACGAAAACGTCCAATGCGGATTTGTGAAGCGTGACACCCAAATAACATGTCAAGGCGCGCCTTATCGCATTATGGCGCGAGTTTTTTTCAAGACGCGGGTTTTTTTGATTTTTTTCTTTTGTTTTTTTATCGGGTCTAAAATAAATGAGTTTTTATTAACTTTTTTCTATTAGATATTTATATAACACTTCTAAAAACTTTATATATTTGATAAAATTCAATAATTATATGATTTATATCTTTTGATGTATATAATATAGTCACACCTTGAAAAAGGTTATGGCTTGCCAAGGCTTGTCATGGCTTAACTTTACCTTGCCGCCATGCCACGCCTTACGTTATTTGAAACCTTGAAATAAACCAAACCTGCAAATATTAAGATTAAAATAACCAACAGGGTGCAAAAAAAAACTAGATTTACTATTTAAATTAGCCAAATTTGCATGACTATCAAACACAAGGGAAAAAAAAATTATCAACCTTCTCTAAGTTACAAAACTGGTTTTGGAACAGCAACCCTTCCGGAGAAATTAGATGAGAAATTGAATAGGTGGTATTGATTTCTTGACTTTGTGTTGAAAAGGTGGGGCTGAAAACGATGTGTGGAAAACCATGGTTTTGATAATATAAAATAATTAATCCAAATGAGAAGATAAAAAATATGTTTTTTATGTTATTTTATAATGTATGTATTGCATTTGTGTTACATCTTACATTCACACCATTTTAGTGTTTTGTGTTTAAGTTGTGGTTGGCATTTATCTAATAAATAAGTTTTCGGTCAATTATTTGGTTAAAAAAAATTGAAAGGTAGATAATATTAGAGATAAAAAAAACAAAATTTTGAAAGGGAAAGATAATATTGTAGATTAACAAAAAAAAACAGCCACCAGGAAATTGGATCGACTACACACGAAAAAAGAAAACAAAAACTAACTCGGTAGAAGGAAAAAACAGCACCATAACCAAAACATTTATGATAATGTATGAACCATAGATATGTTACTAGCTTGAAGAAGACTAAATTGTATCTTGAGAAGAAAATCCCACAGAAGCATCAAAAAAATGGCATTGAACTTTGGAACAATAGATAGAACTAACATCAAACTTTAATCTATCAATCTAAAAGACCCAAAGCAGACCCGAAAATGACAGTGAACAGTAGATATATATGGCAACCAACTTTCATCTTTCATCTTTGAACATTACTTTTTGCTAAAAAAAAAACTCAAACAAAAATATATACAATCGAATGTTAACTGCAACAAAAACAAAGCTTGCATAAACTATGCATTCGGAATAAGCACAGATTTCATACAACCATACGACGACGCGAGTCAAAAGCTTTTGCAATGGATCGGTGAAAGGCCGGAGAAGATCGGTGAATGGCAGAAGGGGCAAGAAAGCTGTTTCCGGTGAAGCAATTGACCGACGCAGTCGGAGTGGTAGACGTGACGACACCTGCTGAGCTGACAAACAACGTCATCGAGATGGTAATCGACAGAGCATATGAAGCACATCTCTTCCACGGATCTCTGTCGTCTGTCCAGCAGCTCTTCGAACCTGATAACCGGAAGATCGACGAGAGTTGGGTATGGAGTAGATTGATCGCATGGAAACAAGTAGAAGAAGAAATCCTTGCATAAATTGAGCAACTCGTGTTTGATACGGAATACTGGGAAGAGTATACAGATGTAGAAGACAATGTTCATCACCATATTTCTTGTTTCTGTCTGATCTTTTTGTTGTTTAAATTTTACAGACGGAGGACAAGGGGTCGGTTTTATAAGGAAATGTGGGTCCGCTGGCACTGTGCCTGTGCCGGCGTATCCAGCGGCGTCGTTTAGAGTGTAAATGGAATGGAACGTTATTCACGCCTCAACAAGCGAGTATGCTTTATTGCTGTCTTGTTTGATAAAATACAAATAAAAACCGGATTGATAGAAACGGTTAAACCGGGCGGTTTAGTAAAACCGAGTCAAACTTGGAATGGTTGATGTCGAGACAACAGGAGGAGATCCATATTGCCTGGAGTCCGAAGATGGTGTTCCGTTGTCGGAGGCCACGAAACTGTGGTTGGAATCATGGCGGATTATGGCGGCGCATTATCCTCAGACGATGTGGGCCAGTTTTCTAGTTGCAAATTAGCGTAACAACAACTTATGATAGGAGATGGATGATACATAGGTAATAGGTTGCGATAGGACTGTGTAGAAGCATACAATCGGATGTGAGAGGGTTGTTGTATTGGCTTTTGTGGAGCACCTGAAGTCCGAAGATATAAAATATCATTTAAAATAAATAATACCAAATTTGTTTCCCTATGCCATATCCATTAATCCAATCTAGGGAACATGTAACCGTAACGCCTCGAGTGCCGTATATTGGACTTAACCTCTTAAACTGGGGAACTATTTTTTTTATTTTTTATTTTTAATTCCACCATGTGATTTTGATTTTTTGTCTTTTGTGCTGAATTAATAGTTAGTGGGGTACATTGATAAGAGTGGTATTTGTAGGTTATGTTTGACGGACTAGCTGAAAAGCTAGCTGATGGTTGAAAAGCTAGCTGTTAAATAAAAAACTAGCTGATAGTTGAAAAATTAACTGATAAAAAATAACGTTTGGTAAAGCTAGCTGAAATATATATAATTACATAAAAGAACATGTAAGAATATATGTTTCTATAATTAATTAAGGGGTGTATTTGAAAATTTTTAAAAAAACTCATAAAAAACTAGTCTAAGTAGCTTTTCAAAACGTTAGCTTATAAGCTACTTTTTGGCTTACCAAACACGACAACATAAAAAAGCTCGAAAAATAAGCTAGCTTATCAGCTAGCTGTGGCGCGCCAAACACAACCATAACACAAACCTAAAAATATTATTCGATTAGGCTAGTGGGTGTCGACTCGGCTCACCTCGACGAACGTTGGGTCGAGGCCTAGATACGCAGAGCTAGGCTTGGCAACTTAGCGATGGTTAACTGATGAGATATTTTTTTCTTTTAACTCATTTATTACTTAAACTTATTTTTCAAAAATTACATTCTTTCGAAAAAGTAATGTCCAATATAAAAAATATAACTATTTTTTTTTTAAATTTTAAATAATAAACCCCCGATCTTCAACTTTAAATACACTCATGTTTATTCATTATTCACCCAATTCAAATCTTATTAATTTTATTCTCCTAACTTTCATATTTTTCCATCATTTTCTACACCTCATCGCTAAAAATGATTATTGTTTGGTCGACGGAAGAAAAGATCTTACTCGTTCGTTTATGGATTGATGTAGCAAAAGATCCACACCACAATGACTACATTTTTGCTACTTTTAAAGTTGAGATGCCGACATATACAACCGTCAATCATTTCAACCTTAAAGAAAAGATCTACTCAACGTCTAATGGAGAAACGCACACGCACTTGCAACTTTGTTTACCATTGTGTTTGGAGAGTGATGTATGATGACAGAAATGGTGAAAACGAAAACACCTTGCTAGAGAATGCTCTTGAGACTTACCATGTTGAAAATGACAAAGATTTCAAGTTTATTGAGTTTTGTCAAATTGTGAGACAGAACCCCCAAATGATGTCAAATTTGAAGTCTTTGTCTTTTAATTTTTAGTGGGTTGTGTGTTTGAATTTCTAATTTGATGTTCCGAATTTCTAGTGGTCTTCTGATATTTATAATTTTTTTTTGAATTTCTATGTTTTTTTTTGAATTTCTAGTGTGATGTTTTTAATAATAATATTTTATGTTTTTTTAATGGAATTTAAGTTTTTTAAGAAATAATATTTTTGCAATATTTATTTTCTAAATTAATTAAAGAAAATATATATTTAGAATGACAAGTGTGGCAACCTGTGCCTAGCAAATGATAAATTTTGGCTAAAATGTGACAAAAATAATGTGGCGCCTACGTGGACTGTGAGAAGTGTGAAACCATACCCACTAGTCTTATCAAGTTGTTAAGCGAGTGGCGAAAACACGAAAATTGGCATTTGGGGGGCCGGAGTCTATGCATATAGGGGCACTAGAGGCATTGGTGAATTTAACTTCTAATATCATTAGTTTGAAAATATAATAATAAATAAATAAATTCAAGATTTGTTTTGATTTTTTATATGCTAACTTATATTTTTATTGGTATTACGTCAACTCTAACCATTACACTAAAAATAAACATAAATATTGTAATATTTGCAGTACACTAGACTATCGAGTATGAACAACGTCCTACCATGTTATTCCGACCTAGCACCCAAAAAACGTTGTTATAACGTCTTGTACACAACCTCCCTTGGCATTTTCGACGTTGCAACATCGTCTGTTATTGTGGAAACAGGAGGCACAATGGTATTTGGCTTGCATTTTCAAAATGGTCAAATTTTAGAATGCTGTTAAATGGTACATACTAATTTTTTTTTTCCATTTTAACTCTACTATATATACACATATTATTCTTAATTTTTACCTACATACTATTTATTTCTCTTGATTTCGCTTTCTTTTCTTCCTTTTTATTTTAAATAAACTATTAATTCAAAACAAAAAAATGGATTTGTTTGATCCGTTCCATCCATTCAATGATGATAACGACGAAAACGATATCTTTGTGACTATGATATACCGGTATTCTACATACGTGCTACTACAACACGATCCAGCTCCAGTGCTCATACGACGTGCAACGTTAAACAGAAATCGTGAAGAAGACCATAAATGTCTAATAAACGATTATTTTGCAGATAATCATGTCTACCAACCTAGCGATATTAAAAGAATGTTTCGTTTGCGAAAAAATATGTTTGAACGGATAGTTAATGCATTAGAAAACAAGTATCGTAAATACAGTGTTTAGATAAAAATAAACACACTTTTTTTTTTATCAATTAAATATATGTTTAGGTATGCATTTTCCAAATGAGCTATGATACAAGTGGTAAGAGAGGTTTCATAGAGTTGCAAAAATATAATGCTGCAATCAAGCTTATAGTTATGGAGGAGTCTTCCGATTCTATTGACGATTATATGAGAATGTCGAAACGAATTGCACGAGAAACTTTGTATAGATTGGCGAGATGTGTTGTCGAAACATTCAGTGAAAAATACTTGTGCAAACATTCATTAATGATATGTAACAACTATATTTGGCGTATGAACAACGACATGGTTTTCCAGATATGCTTGGAAGTATTTATTGCACAAAGTGATATGTAGAACTTGTCATGTGGTGTGAAAATGCCAATACACAAGTAGTATGTTTTATTTAAGATTTATTAAAATTTTATTTTTAGTTTTTAAATGTTATTTTTAATTTATGATTTAGTTAAATTAGATGTGTTATTAATTTATATGTTTTATATAAATATTATGACGTAAATAAAAAAACAAAAAATATAACAGCTTGGAAAAATAGAAATTGAAAACTCAAAAAAAAAAAAAAAAAAAAAATAGAAAATAAATGGTGTTATCATATGATATTTGGTGTTGCTCATTTCCAAATTCTGTGTTATAACACCAATGTAAAAGTATGATAATGATGTGACATATTTTAAATGTGATAACATGCAATAACATGTTGTCTACACCTAATAGTTTTAAAAATATTCCATTAAAATTTTCATACTTTGTAAACAATTTATTATAGCTTCATTTATAGCTTTGACATATCTTTCTTTTTCTACTCCACACATTAAATAAACATTGAAAAATCAAGAATATATATATATATATATATATATATATATATATATATATATATAGAGAGAGAGAGAGAGAGAGAAAGAGAGAGAGAGAGAGAGAGATATTCAAATATTTCTTACAATTATTGTGTACATGTATGAACTAATAAGAATTTAGGAATAACTGAATCATTAATTAAATTAATATGCATACAATAGTAATATTACACATGTGCATTAATTAATATCCAAAATTAACAATTGATGGATTTACCTATTAAAACCCTACCCCACTAACCCTAATTCCATTTCTCGTCTCTAATTATTTCCAACACACAGACTAATGGTCCTTATCTAGATCGACACATTACTCTCTGCTTAAGAACACCACCACCGGAGCAAAATCACTGTCGTTCTCTTTTGCGTCGCACCTGCACATTGCTTTTTGTCTCGCACGTTGCTCTTATGTCTCCTCTACAATCGTCATCATCGTCTCCAATCGCCATCAACTATTACTCACCTCAGTCGCTCACACCTCCACACCGTCGTTAACCTCAGTCGCTCACATCTTCGGTTTCGCTCCTACTAGTTGCTCACATCTCCGGTGTCGCTCCCCTCAGACGCTCACACCTCTGTTCGATCCCTTCAGGTAATATAATCAATCACCTGGGTTCTTTCTTGTAAGTTGTCTGCGATTTTAGATTTTTATTTTCATTTTTGTAATTTATCTGTGAATCAGTGATTTCATTTGTTTGTGTGATTCCGATTATGAATCAGTAAGTTCGATACATGTTATTATGAGTTTGTTACTTTACAAATTTTTTGAGTCTGGTACTTTTTTCTAATTAAATATGTTATTGTTGAATTGCCGAGCTTCAAAATCAAGAAGTAGTAGATTGCATAAATATATAATTACAAAAGGTATTGTACCCTAGTTCATTCATCTTTGTTTTGGCAAATGTACTAGAATCTTGATAGAAAATTCTTATTAATCTATTGTTTTGATAACATTTCAAAGAGCAAATGATCTTGTTAAAAACAAGATGCACCCCACATCAGTGATAAATGGATAAAAAGTAAGTGTTACAATCCTTGGTGAAATTGCAGTCAAGTCTAAAATTTTAATGGTAATAAATTAATTATGCTTTTAGTTTAATGATTCTTTAAGATGATTTTATGTTGGATGGTTTTGGTTGTTATTTGTGTGACATCCCCAAAATCACGGCCAGAAAAGACCGGTTTTGTTTATACTTTATTTCAAAATCAGAGTTATCTTTTAATAAAAGGGTTGCAGAATTTGTCCCAAAACAATAATATGATAAAGATTTATCAAAAGCATTTCCATAGAAATGTATTTCATTAAAAGACTCGGGATGTCATGTTCGTACAGATCAAAAGTATAAACAGTACAATATAAGCCTTACTACATTATTTCATATCTACATGCCTATATCCGTAATCCCTCGTCCAAAACATCACACCTATGCTCATGCGTCACTACCTGTAATACATAAAACTGAGTGGGTCAGGCTTGGGAGCCTGGTGAGCACATAGGGTTTTCAACCCACAATAAAGAAGTTTATTAATTTCATCAATCAACAATAACCCGATTACCCATTCCCGTTATCCTCACTTTACGTCCCTAAACACCTATCATAAGGGACCTAGCCTAAGGATCATCATCGGGACAGACACTACTGCTAAGGGGATTCCTCAGCAATAAATGTCCTAATAGGCAACCATGTGGGGGATGGAGTACACCGGTGAACACATCGTTCACAACACCTACAGGTTGCGAGCCTGCTAGTGTTCCACTGGACTGTCTAGAAGAGTTTGTGGTCGTCATCTATACTCCGCTAGATGACTGGATCAACAACAACAACATCGAGGCCTCTCATCATTTTATCACACATCACCTATTACATCTACCCATGTTTTACCCCACCATTTTCGTAGATATAAAATACATATACAGTTTAAATCATCGAAAACATGTATAACAACGTTCATCTAGCATAGATAGCAAGTATTAAGATAATATGCACACATAGCACGTAATTTATATAAAATACTTCATATCTATGTGTAAGTTGAAGGTAACTATGCACTCACTTGAAAGGTGGTGACCCAGCACTCGGACAACGCTTCGATACTCTCAAAATGATATTCCTTCGATAAAACCTAGTATCGATACCACTAGGGTTTAGTCTAATGATAACCGCGACAAATTAATTGTCTGACTATTATTATTATTATATAAGCGTTAATAACACTCAATATAACTCATAATAATAGCCCAAATAATTATTTTAAGGACCTAATAACATTCCTATATTAAAACATAAGTTAAACTAAAGATAGGATAGGTACAGCTCACTTACAACGGGTTTTTCTCGAAAACCGGGCTTCGCTGGAGCAGCGTTCCCGAGCCGAAAGGCTCTTTTCTCGGGACTCCGGGAGCCTCGGGGCTTCCTTCGGGTGCTAGGGGGTTTACCTAGGCTTTTAGGGGGGTTAGGGAGCTTAGAGAGAGAGTTTAGAGAGAGAAAGAAGAGGGGTGAGGGGTGAGGAAATGAGGGAACCCGGCACCTCTATTTATAGGGGAGAAATCTGATGGACTCGTCGAGTCTGAGTCATGACTCGTCGAGTTGGTCCATGTGGTGGCCTTCTGGTGGTGCCACGTGTCCAATTCTGGTGGTGCCACGTCACCCCATATCGCGTATCAGCCTTCAAACTTAGAAAAATCATAACTTTCGCATACGAGCACCGTTTTCGACGTTCTTTATATCCACGCGTAGGTAAAATCAAGATCTACAACTTTTGTTTAGACTCTGTCGGCTAATTCTCGACCGATCTCAAATTTAATAGTAGGAGGCGTTTAGACTGTTAAATGACCGCGAAGAGTTCATAACTCCTTCATACGGACTCCGCTTTCGTCTGTCTTTTTACCTTTGAGTTCCTATTAATGAGATCTCCAACTCTCATTTAGGTCGCATAAGCCAAAAACCGCTCGAACTAAAATTCGAGTTTCGGGCTGTGCACTGTTAAGCCGAATCTTAGAAAAATCATAACTTCTTCATACGAAGTCAGATTTGGGCGTTCTTTTTATCTATATTCTTAGTTTAACATATTCTATGACTTTTTTTAGATTGCTAAGGCTAAAAAGTCTTCTATCGTAAATTCACTATTTACGTCTCCCGGTGCCGTGCCGGTTTTGCCGTAAAACTTCGGCGGGCCATAACTTCTTCGTTATAGCTCGGATTTTGGCATTATTTATATGTACGGAAACCTTGAGACATATTATACAACTCTATGTAGAGATATCGGGATTATCTCACACTTTAATTTTGACGCTCATTTTTATTCTTTATTAATTATACATTTATAATTAAATAATAAAAACATAAACACACATAAAATCACATAATACTCAATATTTCATCTTTATTACTTCAAAAAGAGTTACAAGAGTTGACCTAGACTATTATATTGACAAAAATGCTCAGCCCTAAAACCCGGGCGTTACAATTCTCTCCCCCTTAGGATGATTCCGTCCCGGAATCATGCATCAGCAAACAGATGTGGATAGCGACTCATCATGTCATCCTCTGTTTCCCAAGTGAGATTCTGCCCATTTGAATGTTTCCATAGGACTAGCACTAAGTCGACCATCTTGCGTCGTAACTTCTTAGTCTTACGGTCAACAATTGCCTCGGGCTCTTCGATCAGCCTTTTATTCTCATCCATCCTTAACTCTAAAATTGGAATTATGTCGGGGACATCTCCCATGAATTTCCTCAAATAACACACATGGAAGGTGTTATGAATACCATTGAGTTCTTTGGGCAATTCCAGCTTGTAAGCTTGGTTCCCAATCTTCTGAAGAACTTTGAACGGTCCAATAAACCTTGGACTCAACTTTCCTCGTTTCCCAAATCGTATAAGTCCCTTCCACGGTGAGACTTTAAGCAAAACGGAATCCCCAACTTCGAAGGTTATCGGTCGTCTTTTCTTGTCAGCATAGCTCTTCTGACAATCCTGAGCTGCTAACATTCTTTCCCTAATCACCTTCAATTTCTCAGCAGTCTCATGGACTATCTCGGGGCCCATAAACTGCTTCTCTCCGGCTTCGAGCCAACAAGACGGTGTACGACACTTCTGTCCATACAAGGCTTGATAAGGTGCCATCTTGATGCTCGAGTGAAAACTATTGTTGTAGGAAAATTCTACTAGAGGTAAGTGCTCGTCCCAATTCCCTTTGAATTCGAGGGTACATGCTCTCAGCATATCTTCCAGCATCTGAATCGTTTTTTCGCTCTGACCATTAGTTTGCGGATGGTAGGCAGTACTCAAACATAATTTCGTACCCAATTCCTCTTGCAGACTCCTCCAAAACCTCGACGTGAAATGACTATCACGATCTGACACAATCGTAAGAGGGACACCGTGAAGTATTACAATTTCCTTCACGTAACCATTTGCGAGCTTATCCATAGACCACTTCTCGTTGGCTGCTATGAAGTGTGCACTTTTGGTGAAACGATCCACGACTACCCAAATCATGTCGTGACCATTCTTCGTTTTGGGCAGTTTAGTCACAAAATCCATGGTGATGTCTTCCCATTTACCCATGGGTACAGGTAAAGGTTCTAAACTCCCATACGGTTTCTGATGTTGTGCTTTCACCCTCGCACATGTTACGCACTCGGCCACGTACTTTGCAACATCGAGCTTCATCGTCGGCCACCAGTAGTAGGGTTTTAGGTCCCTATACATTTTAGTGCTACCAGGATGAATTGAGTACATGGTCTTATGTGCTTCTTCCATCATAAGATCTCTTATTCCTCCCGTCTTAGGTACCCAGATTCGATCTTGGAATACCCTCAGTCCTCGACTATTTGTACCGAACACTAACGTTTTTCCCAAACGTTCTTCCTTTCGGTCATTCTTTTCTAAGGCTTCTTCTTGAGCTTTCCTGATACTTTCCACAATCGTCAAGACGAATTCAATTCTTAACGCTCTTGTCCTTTTCCTTTCAAGATTGACTTTCCGACTGAGAGCATCAGCAACAATATTTGCTTTACCTGGGTGGTAAAGTATCTCACAGTCGTAGTCCTTGAGAAGTTCTAGCCAGCGTCATTGCCTCATGTTCAACTCCTTCTGATTAAAGAGATACTAGAGACTCTTATGATCAGTGAAGAGCTTGCACTTCGTGCCGTAGAGGTAATGCCTCCATATTTTTAAGGCAAATACTACCGCTGCCAACTCCAGATCATGAGTGGGGTAGTTCTTTTCGTTATCTTTCAATTGTCGAGATGCGTATGCTATCACCTTTTCTCTTTGGGTCAGAACACAACCCAACCCGACTCCAGATGCATCACTGTAAACCGCGAAATCTTCGACTCCATCGGGTAGAGAAAGTATTGGTGCTTCACATAACTTCTTCTTTAGCTTCTCGAATGCCTCATCGTGTTTCTCACTCCATGTATACGTAGCTCTTTTATGGGTCAAAGCTGTTAATGGAGGAGCTATCGAAGAAAAGCCTTGGATAAATCATCGGTAATATCCGGCTAATCCTAGAAAGCTTCGAATCTCCGTGGGACTCTTCGGACGTTCCCACTTTATTACAGCCTCGATCTTGGCGGGGTAAACCATTATTCCCTCTTGGTTAACAACATGACCCAAGAATTGGACTTCCCGTATCCAAAAGTCGCATTTGGAAAACTTTGCAAAAAGCTTCTCCTTCTTTAACACCTCCAACACTTCTCGTAGATGCTTGCCATGCTCTTCCTGGCTTTTCGAGTAGATGAGAATGTCGTCGATGAACACTATCACAGATTTATCGAGGAATGGTTTACAAACCCTATTCATCAAATCCATGAATGTTGCGGGAGCATTGGTTAGTCCGAATGACATAACCAAGAACTCGTAGTGTCCATATCTTGTTCTAAATGCAGTCTTCTCAATATCCTGCTCTCTCACGTTCAGCTGATGATATCCTGACCTAAGATCGATCTTTGAGAAGCAGCTCGAACCTTGCAGCTGATCGAATAGGTCATCAATCCTCGACAATGGATACTTGTTCTTCACCGTTGCCTTATTTAGCTCTCGGTAGTCTATGCACATCCTCATGCTTCCGTCCTTCTTCTTCACGAATAACACTGGAGTTCCCCAGGGTGATGAACTAGGTCGAATGAAACCGCTGTCCAACAGCTCCTGAATTTGCATCATGAGCTCCTTGATCTCCGTCGGTGCTAATCGGTAAGGTGCCTTTGCTATCGGTGTTGTTCCTGGTAATAAGTCTATACGAAACTCTACTTGCCTATCAGGTGGTAATCCGGGAAGATCTTCGGGAAAGACTTCCGGATAATCGCACACAACCGGTATATTCTGCACCTCTTTCTTTTCTTTCTTAGCATCGGTTACGAATGCCAAGTACGATGCACATCCCTTGGACAAACATTTCCTGGCTTTCATCAAGGAGATGATTCCAGAACTCACTCTGCGTTTGTCCCCGTACACCATAAATGATTCCTTTCCGGGTGGGTTTATCCTAACTATCTTCTTTCGGCATAATATCTCGGCATCGTTGGCGCTAAGCCAATCCATACCCAAAACGATGTCGAAACCGTTTAACTCTATGGGTAATAGTTCCTCCTAGAATTCGTTTCCGTTTAGGTCAATGACGATGTTCCTAATACGATTACTAATAGGTACGAATTTACCACTGGCAACTTTTACAATCAGGGCATTATCTAGTTTTTCTACAGGTAATGCTAATTTCGCACTAAATTTATGCGACACAAAGGAGTAGTTGGCTCCGGAATCAAACAATATATTTGCAGGCAAACCATTTACAAGAAAGGTACCTGAAGCGACGTCTGCTGCCTCCTTTGCAGCCTCGAGCGTCATCTGGAAGGCTCTCGCCTTCGGCTTCGGTGGTATGTTGGGTCTTCCTGCCTCCTTCTTCTTCGGGCAGTCCTTCAAAATGTGCCCTTCTTCATTACACCCATAACAGGCCTTCTGGTTGAGGGTGCATTCATTGGCATAGTGCCCAGGCTTTCCGCATTTGTAACAAGTGACCCCTCCGTCACACTTCCCAGTGTGCTTTTTCTTGCACTTGTCACACCACTTCACTTCTGATCCTCCTCCTCTCGAACCAGACTTTGAGAACCTACTCTTCTTGTTGGACTTCGAGGATCCATCGAACTTCCGTTTCTCACCAACCTCAACCCTTTCTAGACCTCTTTCCTTTTGTTGGGTCTCCACGTTCTTAGCCGCTCGAACAGCTGATTTCAAAGTGGTTGCCATCTTGACTGTTGGGCCAAAGTCAGCCGGCAGTCCGTTTGCAAATTTCTCAATTTTAGAAAGTTCGGTTGGCACTAGGTATGGAAACAACTTCATCTTTTCCGTAAATGCAGCAACATAGTCATCGATGCTCATTCTCCCCTTCTTCAAATTTTGGAACTCATTGTTCAGATCAATCAGGTCTATCTCTGAACAGTACTGCGCCTTCAGTTGTTCCAAGAACTCATCCCATGACATTTTCAGGGCTTCTCCTCGTGGCATCGTATCTGCCAATAGCTTCCACCAACTCAAGACTCCAGTTTTCAATTGTCTCACAGTGAAGACAGTCTTCTGCTTTTCGTTGCAGTCGCAGCTCTCAAACACCATCTCCATTTCGGAGATCCAGTCCATAATCTCAACAGGCTTTGGGCTTCCTGAGAGACTTGGTGGTTTTGCACCCAAGAAATTTTTGTACATCCGCCCATCCTTGTTGTTTCTCCCTTCTGGGCCATCCCTTTGTTCACCTTGAGTTCCTATTTGACTCACTTGACGGCTATAGTTCCCTTCCTCAGATGGCTCGGGAACTAGCTCCGTCGATTCAACATGTATGGTAGGTTCGTCCCTATTCTCGCGGAGCATTCGTCTCATTTCTTCCCTTTGTTCAGCTAGCATAGCCTGAATCATGGCTTGAACTCCAGCCATGGTAACTGGCTCAGGTGCAACTTCTTCAACAATAGGTATTTGCTGAACTACTGGGGGTTGGTTCCTACCTCCATTTGCGTTCACGTTTCCGCTACGGGTCCTTGCCATCTCGATCTATACACCGAATAAGGTGAATTCAGATCTTTATTTAGGAGAGACGTTTTAAATTGTCCTTATCACTCCAAAACGTTTACATGCTAGTTCTAATATCGTAGTCGTACGTTTAGAATCCTAAACACATAAGGTTTCCAGATCCGGTTGGCAACAGACCATAGATCCGAACAAAATAACAGCATATCATGCATAAAGCATTTAGCATATAAAAGCATTCTAGGCACAATTCCTAAAATAAGCTAGTGTTCACACCTCACAATCATCGCTTAGCATTCTAAGTTTAAGTCTAGAAATCCTACAAATTCCTAGTTCGCTTAAACTAATGCTCTGATACCAACTGTGACATCCCCAAAATCACGGCCAGAAAAGACCGGTTTTGTTTATACTTTATTTCAAAATCAGAGTTATCTTTTAATAAAAGGGTTGCAGAATTTGTCCCAAAACAATAATATGATAAAGATTTATCAAAAGCATTTCCATAGAAATGTATTTCATTAAAAGACTCGGGATGTCATGTTCGTACAGATCAAAAGTATAAACAGTACAATATAAGCCTTACTACATTATTTCATATCTACAGGCCTATATCCGTAATCCCTCGTCCAAAACATCACACCTATGCTCATGCGCCACTACCTGTAATACATAAAACTGAGTGGGTCAGGCTTGGGAGCCTGGTGAGCACATAGGGTTTTCAACCCACAATAAAGAAGTTTATTAATTTCATCAATCAACAATAACCCGATTACCCGTTCCCGTTATCCTCACTTTACGTCCCTAAACACCTATCATAAGGGACCTAGCCTAAGGATCATCATCGGGACGGACACTATTGCTAAGGGGATTCCTCAGCAATAAATGTCCTAATAGGCAACCATGTGGGGGATGGAGTACACCGGTGAACACATCGTTCACAACACCTACAGGTTGCGAGCCTGCTAGTGTTCTACTGGACTGTCTAGAAGAGTCTGTGGTCGTCATCTATACTCCGCTAGATGACTAGATCAACAACAACAACATCGAGGCCTCTCATCATTTTATCACACATCACCTATTACATCTACCCACGTTTTACCCCAACATTTTCGTAGATATAAAATACATATACAGTTTAAATCATTGAAAACATGTATAACAACGTTCATCTAGCATAGATAGCAAGTATTAAGATAATATGCACACATAACATGTAATTTATATAAAATACTTCATATCTATGTGTAAGTTGAAGGTAACTATGCACTCACTTGAAAGGTGGTGACTCAGCACTCGGACAGCGCTTCGATACTCTCAAAATGATATTCCTTCGATAAAACCTAGTATCGATACCACTAGGGTTTAGTCTAATGATAACCGCGACAAATTAATTGTCTGACTATTATTATTATTATATAAGCGTTAATAACACTCAATATAACTCATAATAATAGCCCAAATAATTATTTTAAGGACCTAATAACATTCCTATATTAAAACATAAGCTAAACTAAAGATAGGATAGCTACAACTCACTTACAGCGGATTTTTCTCGAAAATTGGGCTTCGCTGGAGCAGCGTTCCCGAGCCGAAAGGCTCTTTTCTCGGGACTCCGGGAGCCTCGGGGCTTCCTTCGGGTGCTAGGGGGTTTACCTAGGCTTTTAGGGGGGTTAGGGAGCTTAGAGAGAGAGTTTAGAGAGAGAAAGAAGAGGGGTGAGGGGTGAGGAAATGAGGGAACCCGGCACCTCTATTTATAGGGGAGAAATCTGATGGAATCGTCGAGTCTGAGTCATGACTCGTCGATTTGGTCCATGTGGTGGCCTTCTGGTGGTGCCACGTGTCCAATTATGGTGGTGCCACGTCACCCCATATCGCGTATCAGCCTTCAAACTTAGAAAAATCATAACTTTCGCATACGAGCTCCGTTTTCGACGTTCTTTATATCCACGCGTAGGTAAAATCAAGATCTACAACTTTTGTTTAGACTCTGTCGGCTAATTCTCGACCGATCTCAAATTTAATAGTAGGAGGCGTTTAGACTGTTAAATGACCGCGAAGAGTTCATAACTCCTTCATACGGACTCCGTTTTCGTCTGTCTTTTTACCTTTGAGTTCCTATTAATGAGATCTCCAACTCTCATTTAGGTCGCATAAGCCAAAAACCGCTCGAACTAAAATTCGAGTTTCGGGCTGTGCACTGTTAAGCCGAATCTTAGAAAAATCATAACTTCTTCATACGAAGTCAGATTTGGGCGTTCTTTTTATCTATATTCTTAGTTTAACATATTCTACGACTTTTTTTTAGATTGCTAAGGCTAAAAAGTCTTCTATCGTAAATTCACTATTTACGTCTCCCGGTGCCGTGCCGGTTTTGCCGTAAAACTTCGGCGGGCCATAACTTCTTCGTTATAGCTCGGATTTCGGCATTATTTATATGTACGGAAACCTTGAGACATATTATACAACTCTATGTAGAGATATCGGGATTATCTCACACTTTAATTTTGACGCTCATTTTTATTCTTTATTAATTATACATTTATAATTAAATAATAAAGACATAAACACACATAAAATCACATAATACTCAATATTTCATCTTTATTACTTCAAAAAGAGTTACAAGAGTTGACCTAGACTATTATATTGACAAAAATGCTCAGCCCTGAAACCCGGGCGTTACAATTTGTCAATTTTTTTTATTAAGGATTAAACTCCATGATATGACACATAATTGTTTTTTTCTTCAGTATCTTGATTACAGCTTCACTTATATTTGTTTACATATCATCAAACATTTATAATCTTTCCAATAGATGATTCATTCCTTAAGAATATTATGCAACAAGTATATTATTCCATTAGAATATTCAACAAAGAATGTCATATTCTGGTAGAATAATCTACAAAAGAATGCTAAGATTTTCGCCAGCAAGTGCAGGTAAATCTATGTGACATCCCCCATTTTCTCGGCTAAAAATGACCGATTTAGTCTATGCTTTTAAAATACAATCAGAGTAATCTCTCCGATAAAAATATGCGGAATTTGTCCCAAAACAAAATATGATAAAATTTTATCAAAGCGTTTCTTAAAGAAATATATTTTTCACTTCATTACAAAACTCGGGATGTCCACATCGATACAGACCAAAAGCATAAACAGTATATTATAGACCTTACAACATATATTTATGTCTAATGGCCTATAATCCAAAAATCCCTCTTTATCATCCAACTATGCTCTGGTCCACTACCTGTAATATAAAAAACTGAGTGGGTCAGGATTGGGAGCCCAGTGAGCATATAGGGTTTTCAACCAAAAACAAATAAATTTATTAATTTCATCAACCAACAATAAATTTATTAATTTCATCAGCCAACAATATCATGGATTACCCGTTCTCGTTATCCTCACTTTATGTCCTTAAATATCTATCATAAGGGACCTAGCCTAAGGATTTTTCTTCGGGGTGACAACACTGCTTAAGGGATTCCTCAACTGTACATGTCAAATATGGCAACCATGGGGAGATGGAGTACATCTGGCGAACACTTTGTTCAAAAACACCTATAGGTTGCGAGCCTGCTAGCATTCCACTTGACTATTTAGAATAGTCTGTGGTCGTCATCTCTACTCCACTAGGTAACTTGAAACCTCAACATCGAGTCCTCTCATCACTTTATCACACATCAACTATTTCATCTACCCATGTTTTACCCAACATATTTGTAGATAAAATACATATATAGTTTAAAACCAGTATAAAACATTCATGCAACACCCATCTCAAATAAACAAACAATATATATACACATAGCACGTATTTAATATAAAATACTTCATATTTATGTGTAAGATGAAAGTGACCACACACTCACATGATTTAACGATAATTAGGCAGCACTTCGTCCCTTAAAACAATCTGTTTCGATGAAATCAGGATGTTTTCTAAAAAACCGGGCTTCACATGGGCAGAGTTTCGACTCGAAAACTCTTTTTCTCGGGATCTTCGGGTGCTTCAGGACTTGCTTATGATGCTAGGATAGTATTTTAGGTTTTACGGTTAATTTTTGCAACATAGAAGAAAGCATAAGGTAAGATGAGTGAAAGTTTATAACATAAATACGACTGGCATCGATCACTATTTATAGTGGTTGAACACTCGAGTTACGTTGGGCGTAACTCTATGGTACGCCGGGCGTACTGCTTCTTCAACCAGTACGTTGGGCGTACTAAGGGATTGTCTCGGACGCGTCAAGGCTACAAACACGTGTCCACCATGCAATGGAGTAGGCTACGTGGCCAATCTTGGACCGTAAACACAAAAGTACGTTGGGCGTACATACCTTGTACGCTGGGCGTACATATTTATACGCTAAGCATACCTCTTGGTACGTTGGGCGTTCTCCCAGCTTCGAAGTTTGTGCCTAAAACTTCAAAAATTCATATCTTTCGCATATGTGCTCCATTTTTTACGTTCTTTATATCCAAGCCTAGGTGAAATTATACTCTACAACTTTCGTTTATACTCCGTCTGCTAATTCTGACTTTTTTTAAAAGTTATATATTGACAGGCCGGGATAGGAAAAGTTCGTTAAAAATTCATAACTTCTTCATCCGACATCCGTTTTCATCTGTCTTTTTACCTTTAAACTATAATCGACAAGATCTTCGTTTCCCGTTTAGGTTGTGTCGGCTAAAAACCGTTCGATCTAAAATTTGAGTTTCGGCTGCATACCATTACACCAAATCTTAGAAAATTCATAATTTCCTCATATAAAATCAGATTTGGACATTCTTTTTATGCACGCTCTCGGTTTAACATATACGACGACTTTCATTTAGATTGCTAAGGCTAAAAAGCTCTTTATCGTAAATTCACTTTTTACGTCACACAGCATCGTGCCGGTTCTGTTGCAAAACTTCGACAGGTAATAACTTCATCGTTATAACTCGGATTTCGGTATTCTTTATATCTTCGAAATCCTTGTTTTAACCACTACTACTTCCTTTATAGATATAGGATTTATCTAATATTTATTTTCTACGCTTATTTTTATCCTTAATTTATTAAATCATAATAATAAAGTATAAGCACATAATACTCAAATAATACATCTTTATTATTTCAAAACAAGTTACAAAGGTTGACCTAGACTATTACATCATCATTAATGCCTAGTCTAGAAACACGGACGTTACAATTCTCCCCCTTAGGATAATTATGTCCCCGAAATCTTACATCAGGAATCAAATGTGGTTACCGACTCATCATGTCACTCTCCTTTTCCCAGGTGGGATTTGGCTTATTCGTATGTTTCCATCGCACAAGCACTGAATTGACCATCTTGTGTCTCAATTTCTTAGTCTTACGATTAACAATTGTCTTTGGTTCTTCAATTAACCTCTTACTGTTATCCAACCTTAATTCAGAAATTTGAATTATATCAGGAACTTCTCCTGTGAACTTTCTCAAATAACACACGTGGAAAGTGTTATGAATACCATCTAGTTCTTCTGGTAATTCTAGCCTGTAAACTTGATTCCCAATCCTCTAAAGAACTTTAAGCGGTCAAATAAACCTTGGACTCAACTTTCCCCTTTTACCAAAGCTTATAAGTCCCTACCACGACAAGACTTTAAGTAAAACCAAATCTCCAACTTCGAATGTTATCAGTTTTCTTTTCTTGTCAGCATAGCTCTTTTGACAATCCTGAGCTACTAACATCTTTTCCTAATCACTTTCAACTTTTCAGCAATCTGATGGACTATCTCGGGTCCCATAAACTGCTTTTCTCTAGCTTCAAGCCAACATGACGGAGTTCGACACTTATTTCCATACAAAGCTTGATAAGGTGTCATCTTGATGCTCGAGTGGAAACTATTATTGTAGGAAAATTCTACCAAAGGTAAATGTTCATCCCAGTTACCTTGGAATTTCAAGGTACACGCTCTTAGCATATCCTCCAAGGTTTGAATCATTTGTTCACTCTGACCATCAGTTTGTGGATGGTAAGTTGTAGTTAAACACAATTTCGTACCCAATTCCTCTTGTAGACTTCTCCAAAACCTTGACGTGAAACAACTATCAAGATCTGATACAATCATTAAAGGAACACCGTGAAGTCTCACTATCTCCTTCACATAAGCACTAGCAAGTTTATCCATAGATCATTTTTCATTGGCTGCTATGCAGTGTGTACTTTTAGTAAATTGATCAACGACCACCAAAATCATGTCACGACCGCCCTTCATTCTGGGCAGTTTAGTCACAAAATCCATGGTGATGTCTTCCTATTTACCCATGGGTACAGGTAAAGGTTATAAACTCTCATACGGTTTCTGATGTTGAGCCTTAACCCTCTCACATGTCACACACTCGACCACATACTTTGGAACATCGAGCTTCATCGTCAGCCACCAATAGTAGGGTTTCAGATCCCTATACATTTTTGTGTTGCCAGGATGAATCGAGTACACGGTCTTGCGAGCTTCCTCCATCAGAAGATCTATTATTCCTCTCGTTTTAGGTACCCAAATCCTATCTTGGAATACCTTCATTCCTTGACCGTTTGTATCGAAGACTAACGTTTTGCCCAAATGTTCTTCTTTTCGGTCATTCTTCTCTAAAGATTCTATCTGAGCTTTCTTGATGCTTTCTACAATCGTTGAGACAACTTTGATTCTTAAAGCTCTCGGCCTTTTCCTTTCAAGGCTTACTTTTCTTCTTAAAGCATCAGCTATAACATTCGATTTAACAGGGTGGTAAAGTATTTAACAGTCGTAATCCTTAAGCAACTCTAGCCACCGTCGTTGTCTCATGTTCCATTCCTTCTGATTAAAGAGATACTGAAGACTCTTATGATCAGTGAAAAGTTTTCACTTTGTACCATAAAGATAATGCCTCTATATCTTTAGGGAAAATACTACTGCTTCCAACTCCAAGTCATGAGTGGAGTAGTTCTTTTCATGTTCTTTCAGTTGTCTCGATGCATATGTTATCACCTTATCCCTTTGGGTCAGAACACAACCTAACCTAACTCTAGATGCATCGCTGTAAACTGCGAAGTCTTCAACTCCTTCAGGTAAAGAAAGAATCGGTGCTTCACATAATTTCTTCTTTAGCTTCTAAAAGGTTTCCTTATGCTTTTCACTCCAAGTATAAGTAGCTCCTTTGTAGGTCAAAGCTATCGATGGAATAGCTATCGAAGAAAAGCATTGGATAAATCTTCGATGGAATAGCTAATCCTAGAAAGCTTCGGATCTCCGTAGGACTCTTTGGTTGTTCCAACTTTATTCTAGCTTCGATATTAGCTTGGTCAACCATAATACCTTCTTGGTTAACCACATGACCCAAAAATTGGACTTTTTGAATCCAAAATCATATTTGGAGAACTTTGCATACAATTTCTCCTTTTTCTAACCTTCTAACACCTCTCAAAGATGCTTGTCATGCTCCTGCTTTCTTTTTGAATAAATCAAAATATCATCTATGAACACTATCACAGATTTATCAAGGAATGGTTCACAAACCCTGTTCATCAAATCCATGAAGGCTGCTGGAGCATTGGTTAGTCCAAACGACATAACCAAAAACTCGTAGTGTTCATATCTTGTTATGAATGCAATCTTCTTAATATGCTGCTCCCTCACCTTTAGCTGATGATATCCTGACCTAAGATCAATTTTCGAGAAATAACTCGAAACTTGCAACTGATTGAATAGGTCATCAATCCTTGACAACGAGTACTTCTTCTTTATTGTTGCCTTATTCAGCTCAATGTAATCTATGCACATTCTCATGCTCCTATCTTTCTTCTTTACGAATAACACCGGAGCTCCCAGGGTGATGAACTAGGTCTTATGAAACCGTTTTCCAACAACTCCTGAAGTTGCATCATAAGCTCCTTCATCTCCGTCGGTGCTAATCGATATGGTGCATTTGCTATTGGTGTTGTTCCTGGTACCAAGTCTATTCGAAACTCCACTTGTCTACCAGGGGGTAATCCAGGAAGATTTTTGGGAAAGACGTCTGGATATTCACACACCACGGGTATGCTTTGCATTTCCTTCTTCTCCTTCTTGGCATAGATCACGAACCCCAAGTATGATGTGCATCATTTATTCAAACATTTTCTGGCCTTCATCAGGGATATGATTCTAGAATTCACTCTGCGCTTGTCTTTGCACACCATAAATGATTCTTTTCCAGGCAGGTTTACCCTTACTATCTTTTTCTTGCACAATATTCCAGCATCATTGGCACAAAGCCAATCCATCCCCAGAACGATATCGAAACCATATAAGTCGATGGGTAACAACTTCTCTTGGAATTCGTTTCCATTTAAGTTGATGATAATGTTCTTAATAAAATCGATAACAGGTATGAATTTTCCACTAGCAACTTCTACAATTAGGGCATCATCTAGCTTTTCTATAGGCAATGCTAGTTTTCTCCAAATTTATGTGATATAAACGAGTAATTCGCTCCAGAATCAAACAATAAATTGGCAGGCAATCCATTTACAAGAAAGGTACCTGAAGTGAGATCCGATGCATCCTTTGCGGCTTCCAATGTCATTTGGAAAGATCTAGCTTTGGATTTGGTGGGAGATTGGGCCTTGCCGTCTCCTTCTTCTTCGGGCAGTCCTTCAAAATGTGCCCTTCTTCGTTGCATCCATAGCACACCCTTTTGTTGGAAGTGCACTCATTGGCATAGTGGCCTGACTTTCCACATTTATAACAAGTGACATCTCCATCATATTTACCATAGTGCTTCTTCTTGCACTTCTCACACCACTTTGCTTCAGCTCCTCCTCGAAATTTCCTTGAACCGGACTTCAAGAACTTGCCCTTCTTCTTGGAACCTGAAGTTCCTTCAAACTTTCTCTTCTCGCCAACTTTAACCTTGTTGTCGGCTCTTCCCTTGATCATATCTTGAACAGACTTGGCATCCTAGATAGCTGCCTCCAGAGTAAGTTCCTGACGCACTGGCACCACATACACCCATGGAAGTCCCTTTGCATACCTGTCAATTTTTGTCAGCTCATCTGGGACAATACGCAAAGCAAACTCCATTTTTTCTATGAAGTTATTGGTGTATTCATCAATGGACATACTTCCCTTCTTTAATGTCAGAAATTGGTTTTCTAACTCAACCAGATTTTGGGCCGAGCAACATTTACGCTTGAAATGCACCAATAACTCAGCCCAAGTCAGTTGCAGTGGCTCAATAGGGATTTGGGTTTTCCCCAAAGTGTTCCACCAATGAACAATGCCACCTCTGAACTAACGCACTACAAATATGGTTTTTAGCTTGCATTTGCAACCACATGTCATAAAGGCTAATTCCATCTCCGAGATCCAATCCATTACTCCGACGGGATCTTCTTTTCCAGTGAAAGTTGACGGCTTGCAAGTCATAAAATCTTTGTACTTGCATCCATTTTTATCAACTCCTTCCTCTTGATTATTCCTCCTATCCACAAGCGGTTTAGTTTCACCAACAGATCTACTGTAATTTCCTTCCTCTGACTAACCGTCATTTAATTCCGGTTGTTCAATAGGCATTGAAAGTTCACTCCTATTGTTCAATAACAATTGTATCATTTCCTCCCTTTGTTTAGCCATCGTGGCTTGAATCATGGCTTGCACTCCAGCCATTGTGATTGGTTCTAGTGCAGCTTCTGCTATCGGCACCTGCTCCATCACTCGGGGTTGAGGTTGTTGATTTCTATTTGCATTTCCAGGTCCACTTCGGGTTTTTTCCATTTTGATCTATAAACCAAATTAGGTGAATTTAGATCTTCATTCACGATAGATATTTAAATTTTACTTATCAATCCGAAACATTAGATGCTAGTTCTAATATCGTAGTCATACACTTAGAATCCTGAACACAAAAGGTTTCCAGATCCGGTCGGCAACATACCATAGATCCGAACAAATGATGGCATATATCGAAAACATATAGCATTTAGCACATAAAAGAATTTTAGGCATCCCTCCTATAATATACTAGTGCTCATGTTTAAAATATGGTAGACACTCACCTCACAATCATCACTTAGCATTCGAAGTTTAAGTACAAAAATCCTACAAATTCCTAGCTCGCTTAAACTAATGCTTTGATACCAACTATAACATCCCGCAATTTCTTGGCCAGAAAAGACCGAATTAGTTTATGCTTTTAAAATAAATTCATAGTAATCACTCCGATAAAAATATCCAAAATTTTTCCCAAAACAAATATGATAAAAAAAATTATCAAAGCATTTCTTAAAGAAATGTATTTTTCATTTCATTACAAAACTCGGGATGTCCACATCGATACAGACCAAAAGCATAAACAATATATTATAGACGTTACAACAGATATTTTCATCTAATGGCCTACAATCTAAAAATCCTTCTTCATCATCCAACTATGCTCTAGGTCCATTACTTGTAATATAAAAAGCTGAGTGGGTCAGGCTTGGGAGCCTGGTGAGCATATAGGGTTTTCAACCAACAATAAATAAATTTATTAATTTCATCAACCAACAATAAATTTATTAATTTCATCAAACAACAATATCCTGGATTACTCATTCCCGTTATCCTCACTTTACATCCCTAAATATCTATCATATGGGACCTAGCCTAAGGATTTTTCTTCGGGGTGACAACACTGCTTAGGGAATTCATCAGCAATACATGTCAAATAAGGCAACCATGGGGGATGGAGTACATTTGGTGAGCACTTAGTTCAAAAACACATATAGGTTGCGAGCCTGCTAGCGTTTCACGGGATTGTGTAGAATAGTCTGTGGTTGTCATTTATACTCCGCTAGATGACTAGAAACAACAACATTGAGGCCTCTCATCATTTTATCACACATCAACTATTTCATCTCCCCATGTTTTACCCAATATACTTGTAGATAAAATACATATACAGTTTAAAACCTGTATAAAACATTCATTCAACACGCATCTCAAATAAACAAACAATATATATACACATAGCACGTATTTTATAGAAAATACTTCATATTTATGTGTAAGATGAAAATGACCACACACTCGCATGATTTAACGATAATTGGGCAGCATTTCATCCCTTAAAACAATCTTTTTCAGTGAAAGCGGGATGTTTTCTAAAAAACCGGGCTTCACGTGGGTAGAGTTTCGACTCGAAAACTCTTTTTCTCAGGATCTTCGGGTGCTTCGGGACTTGCTTATGATGCTAGGATAGTATTTTAGGTTTAGGGGTAATTTTTTCAACATAGAAGAATGTATAAGGTAAGAGGAGTGAAAGTTTGTAACATAAATACGATTGGCTTCAATCACTATTTATTGTGGCTGAACACTCAAGTTACGTTGGGCGTAACTCCATGGTACGCGGGGCGTACTGCTTCTTCAACCAGTACGCTGGGCATATATCGAGTACGCTAGGCGTACTAAGGGATTGTCTCAGACGCGTCAATGCTACGAACACATGTCCACCATGCAATGGAATAGGCTATGTGGCCAATCTTGGATCGTGAACACAAAAGTACGCTGGGCGTACATACCTTGTACGCTGGGCGTACATATTTATACGCTAAGCGTACCTCTTGGTATGATGGGCGTTCTCTCAACTTCGTAGTTTGTGCTTGAAACTTCAAAAACTCATATCTTTCGCATACGTGCTCCTTTTTTGACATTCTTTATATCCACATGTAGGTGAAATTGTACTCTACAACTTTCGTTTAGACTTCGTCAGCTAACTCTACAACTTTCGTTTATACTCCGTCTGCTAATTTTGACTTTTTTTAAAAGTTATATATTAACAGGTCGGGATAGGAAAAATCCATTTAAATTCATAACTTCTTCATCTGACGTCCGTTTTTTTCTGTCTTTTTACCATTAAACTACAATCGACAAGATCTTCGATTCTTGTTTAGGTTGTGTCGGGTAAAAATCGTTCAATCTAAAATTTGAGTTTCGGCTGCATACTGCTATATCAAATCTTAGAAAATTCATAACTTCCTTATACGAAGTTTTGCACGCGGTCGGTTTAACGTATACTACGACTTTCATTTAGATTGCTAAGGCTAAAAAACAATTTATCGTAAATTCACTTTTTATGTCACACGGCGTCGTGTCGGTTTTGTCGCGAAACTTCAACAGATCATAACTTATTCGTTATAACTCGGATTTCAGTATTCTTTATATCTCTGTAATCCTTGTTTCAACTACTACAACTTCCTTCATAGATATCAGGTTTTTCTAATATATATTTTCGACGTATTTTTATCCTTAATTTATTAAATCATAATAATTAAGTATAAGAACATAATACTCAAATAATACATCTTTATTATTTCAAAACAAGTTACAAAGGTTGACCTAGACTCTTCCATGATCATTAATGTCTAGCTTAGAAACACGGGCGTTACAATGTAGGGTTTCAAATTTCATTCTTCTCACAACTTAAATCTGTTTACATCACTAATTATTACCGTATTGTGTATATACCGATGGGGTTGATTTTATATGCCAACACAATGGATTAATTTTGTTTATTACCAACATAGTAAAGGTTTGATATCATATGCCAATATAGATTAGTGGAAGCTACTGATTTTTTTTCTAGAAAATTATTTAAAAAGGTAATTAATTTCTTTGTGTATTTTTTTGGTTCAATTTGTGATTTTGAATTCCAATTTCTATTGTCCCTCGTTATTGTGTCTTTGGAATCTAAAATTATATTAGTAGTAAATACGATACTTTCGAATGTAATCTATGAATTCTGTCAGAATATATTCTTCCAGAATAAAATCTATGTATTCTGCCAGAATATATTCTGTGTATTCTCTCATATTCTATGTATTCTAACATAATATATAAAATGATAATTAATTTCAAGTAACTTGTTTTTAACCACTATTAGTTTTTATTGTATTTGTAATATGAATGGCTGAAAGAATGCATTGAAGACCTAATAGGAATAACTTGAAGAATGAATAAAGTTTGATCATACTCACATTCTAATAATGTTGTTTTTTTTTTTTAAAGAATTTTATTCATTTTTATTGATATTCTTTTAGAGTATATATAATTATATTAAAATATATAAGATTTTTAGTCTGTAATAATATATACGAATTTGTATATATGTTCGGATGTATAAGAATATCTTAGAATGTTGTTATTTTTCAACTTCGGATTCAAGAATTTTGTTATTCTTCAATAATATTCTCATAGAATAAAATTCTGAAAGAGCATCATTCTAAAAAAAATATTCTGCCTGAATAAAATCGGTTGTATTTACAAAACACATCAGAATTAAAATTGAATTAATTAAAAAATTCAGATTTTTAAAATTAGGAGAATTAATTATCTCTAAAAGTCCGAAAATTTCCTTGTATAATTATACTTAATTGTCCAAAATATCCTTTTGCTAAAATTTGTGTGATTATATGGTACACACTATCCCATTGTAATATCATACACTCTCAACTCATGCTCATTGATTATTTTCATCCGTTGGTCTAGATCTGTGCACTCTGACACACAATACTTAGTAAAAACAAAATAACCTAAGCCTATATATATATATATATATATATATATATATATATATATATGTGTGTGTGTGTGTGTGTGTGTGTTTTATAAATTCATATATAAATCATAATAGATCAAAATTAAATACATAACAAAATCAAATATATGTAAAGAGTTAATAAAAAAATAATCACAATATAATCATAGTTTAAAATGAGGAAAAAGCTTTTCATCGCAAAAACTGAAACAAAATAGGAAAAAGAAGTGTAACAGAATGATTTTTACAACGAAAGTTTCATTTTTATAATAAGAAAACCACCAATGTTATAGAGACAATTTCATAAAAATCTCAGGTACATAAATATAGTCATCTAATATTTAAGTATCAAAATCACGAAAATCCTAAAATCTGCAAGTTGGAATGTACATTTAAGCCTTCGCCTTTCTGCGATCTTCTGAAGTACCGAAAACACATTTAATCAACAATTGTAGGTACAAAGCTTAGTAAGTTCCCAAAATATTACACACAACTCAAAAATATAAACAATTATGGGTTATTAGCAACCTTGTGGATTAGCAGCACATTTCATGGGTTATCAGCAACACTGAGGATTATCAACAGTTCCATGGACTTGCAGCAGTCCAAGAGATATCAACAACACAATTCCACATATAATATAAGCCAACAAATAAGAGTTAGTTGGTCTGCATGCTTACACTACTACACATGTAATATAGTGATAAGACTCATCTTTCAAATAATAGCTAGAACTACAGTAGCTCACACACACGATAGACAAGAGCAAAAATATATTGAAAAGTATTAAAGGACAAAATAGGTCACATTGTGACTAGTAAAAGACAAAATAGTCGTGACTAGCTAATCTCACGACGTGACATGCTAAATGCTCACATTGTGAGAACTGCTCTGGGTAGTTTTCAGCATTAAACTCTTAATCCCTTAAGACACTCTTTGAGACTTTCCAGAGGGTCTTCCCCATCCCTAAAGACTATAAAAATCATGGCTTTTCAATCATGCATTTCCAATGCATGACTTGGACACTAGTTAGGTCAATAAGAAGGAAAATAGGATCAAGACACATGCTTGGAATCTAGAACCAACACCTGTTACACCCCCGCACCGAGTAAACAACGGAAATGTCCGAGGGCGGGATGACATCATAGTACAGTATCATAGCAATTGAATAATAGAGATCAAAGCAAACACAACCATTATACATATAATTGATAAAGTTACATGGTTTATATGTGTTACATGTTTCAACAATCATTTACAATATGATGATATAAGACTTTATTAACGTCATAGCGTCTCATCTTCAAAAGCTTGTTGTTACCTCTATTAGTGATTCCCTGATAATACAAGTAGTTTTTAAAAAATGTCAACATTAAAGTTGGTGAGTTCATAAGCATTTTGTATGAGAAATTTGTATCTTTGTTCCTTGAAAATGGTAGTGTATTCTTCCAAGAAAACCAATATTTTCTTTAATATGTAATTTAGTCTTAAATGTTCTAAGACTGTAGTGTACAAGTATTTTCCATACTTAAAATAATCATATGTATTCTTAAATGTTCCAAGACCGTAGTGTATAAATATTTTCCATACTTAAAATACTAATATGCAGTTTTATACTTATATAAAACCTTTGAATGCGTATTTACCGAAATGTAAACTGTATTATACTGGAAAGTAATGTTCTGTAGTTGTATCCATGTAAAACTCTGTAATTGTATGTTTCCAGAAATGTAAACTGTATTGTACTGGAAATAATGTTTGTAGTTTTATCGTTAAATAAGACCAGTTGAATATACGTACGTATTTGTAAAACAAACATAATTTTAAATACCCAATTGTGAGTTATTATAACCATACTTGATTTGATAGTAGCATGGTCCTTTTAGGTTGCCTTCACCTTAGCAACTTGACATGACGACTTTTAGAGAGGGAGGTTGAATTTATTATTTGGATTAATAAATTGATTTATTAATGTATTATGAAAATAATATATTAATTAGAAATAATGCTATTTAATTGGTATTTAATCAGAAATTAATTTGGAATTAATTTGGGATTAAAGGAACTGATTAAAAGAACGTGGGTTGTTTTGCAAATCTTTGATACTTATGAAACTAGGCTGATGAACTCCACAATTGGGAATGGACGAAAATCTATAGAGAGGCCTTATAGATTTCGTCAAGGATTCTTAGTGGGAGGTCCATGGGATGCTTAAGCCATAAGCAAGAAATTAGGGTTTCCTCCAGAAACCCTAGTAACCCTTACCTATATAAGGAAACCTTAGGCTTAGGATTTTCGCCCAATGCTTGCATCCAGAGAACCCTAGCCGAAATTCTAAGAGCTTCCTCGTCCTCCTCCTTCTCCTCTCTCTCTCTCTCTCTCTCTCTCTCTCTCTCTCTTTATCATCCTTTTTTCTAATGGTGTTTGTGAGCCATTAGAGGTGTAACATCTGGGGCGCTAAGCGTCAAGAATCAAGGATCTACAAGGTAATCATTAAAACCCTTTTATTATATGAATTTCAAAAATTGTATGCTAGATCTAGGGTTTATTGCTTTGGTATTTAATTGCATGTTCAACTAGTGAAAAACTTAGATCCAAAGCAATTAGGGTTACATGATCACATAGGATGTATGCTTAAAACCCATCATAAACTAGGAAGATAAATACGCATAATTGATTTGAATTTAGTAATTATCGATTTAAAATTAATTAATTAATAGTAAACTAAAGATAATGTGATTAAATCATAAATATTTTAAATTGTTTAAAATACGCCCTTATACATACATACATACATATATATATATATATATATATATATATATATATATATATATAGGTAGAGCATCAAATGAGAACACCTAAAAGCACGCCTATCGAAAAAATCTGAAACCCGTTCTACCCACCTGACCCGTTCCGAATTCGGGTAGAGTGGGTAATGGGTATGAACATTCGGGTAATAGGTTAACCCGATAATAATATAGGTCAGGTTTTAGGTATGACTATTTATTTTTGGGTATACCCGAATACCCGAATTAGTTTTTTAAATAATACCAACTATACAATGCAGTAACGTACACACACTTCAAATAAAACAAAACCCTTTGTTTCCTTCTTATTAACGAAGGCTCGACAGTCGACACAAACTTGCAAAGGGAATAAGACCGTCAACTCTAGTTTCTTAGTTTGCCCTTAACCCTCATTGACTCCTCCATCTGATCACGCTGCGCCGCTGCGATTTCTTCCCTCACCAACTGGTAAAAATTAAGAGCTCGTCTGATGTCGAAAGCACAAGAATTTGTGAGTGTCTTTTTCACTTTATAATTACTCTCATGTGCTTCTACTTTATTCTGCTAATGGGGATGGCCATACAGTAAATGTTTGTCCTATTTTGATTGATTTTACCGTACACGAGAAACTTTTCTGCACGATTGATTTTGGTTGTGTGCTTCTCGTTGTTGTTTATGCTTTCAATTGAATAACACAATTAGAAATCATTTGGCTTCTCCAATCTTATTTTGGTAATAGTTAATTTTATATTGGTTTCTCCTTCTATATTCTTATATAGTTAGGTTAAAACTAAAGCTATAAGCTCAATGTTTTCATTTCGGGTTGTTCTCCAATTGTAAGAGTGTTCTTAATCTCCATATCTATTCCAGAAGTTCAGTTCTTGCATGAGAAAGGTCTTTTCTTTGACTTAAGGACAAGTGTTAGCAAATATGATTATGTTAATATTAGGGTCATTTTTTATGTGCATATCCTATCTGTTATATCATATTCTACTACACTTATCTTTTTCCATTTACGTATATTAAGTGTTCATGATCTTTTTGACACTTTGTGTTTGAGGTTTCTTTTTGAAATTTGTTTTATTGTTAATTAATAATACAAGTAGTTTGTTTCTCGATTATGGAACCATGTTATTTATGCATGTCTTTTAAGTTTATTTATTTGTCATTTACATTTCTTTTATATTGGTATGTGTTGCTTTCATTATTATACATTGTTATGATATTTCCGCATCTAGTTTGCTATATGTTTCATTGTTGAGTTTTACTCGGATCAAGTGTATGATATCTCTTCATATGTTTGGAATAGTACCTTTCATACAAACTAACAACATTTTACTAAAAGCATTAGATATATAGTATAGGTGTATTGTTTACAAAATAGCTTGTTGCTAGCCTAATGTTATCATGTGTTAAATGGAAATGCATCCTTCACCCTTTTTTTTTGTTAACTTTTTTTGTTTATATTTTCTTAACTTTTTTTTATATACTTGTAGATTTCTGAAACGAATGAGTATATTGAAGACGAGACAATTAACCTTGAAAGCCCAACCAATGATTCAGTTTCGGTAGTAAATGAGACACAACCAAAAAAGTACAAACCAAAATCCAAAGTTTGGGATGAATTTGAAAGATATAGGGACAAAGAAGGAGTTGAAAGATCAAAATATAAGCATTGTACCCAAGATTGGCTTCAGGTTGGTATAAGGGACAACATCGGTTTTGAACAAGATTGGGAAAACCTACAAGAAATTAATAAAGGTAGTTGTTTATCTTTAATATTTTTTAATATTTTGACATGTTATGTTTTGTCCTTTTAATGCTTATACTATTTGTACAGGACTGGGAGAAGTTGGTACATCTAATTAGAGCTCGGATTAGATATGGAAATGAATATGGCAACGTGAAGATGCAAGACTTTGTTTTTGTTATGTTTAGACTTTTATGTTGTGTTTAGACTTTAATTATTTAGAATTTTTTTTGTTGTGTTTAGACCTATTATTCCATGCTAATCATATTCATGACTTATTCTTTTCTTTTTTTTATCAAAATTTGGAATGGAATTAAAAAAGTATATAACATATTATAATGATTTGTATTGTTATTATATATGTACTTGTTAATTGTATGGAGTATTTTCCTAACCAATTCTTTATTAAACCAACCAACATGTAAACAAAATTATCAATAAGTGTCACTTAATGAATTTTAAGGTATACCCGAAACTTACCCGACCCGACCTCAAATTCGAATACCCGAAACCCAAAAACCCGAATTACAATATACGTCGGGTATCGGGTATTATTTTCTTAAGAAAATACCCATTCTACCCAAAACCTAAAAATTTTACCCGTTCGACACCTCTACATACAAGGTTGAGGACGCGAGAACAGTGCTGGACCAATTTATATATAATAACGTATTAGTAATTGTATAATTTAACTAATTAATAATAACTAAAACAAAATTATTTTTTGCCTATAATCATGGGATCTTATCATCTTGTTTCCATAATTATCTAAATCAAATTAAAACAAATCAACTCGTATCTCTTATGTTGAATTGTTTGGTATCTCTTCTTAATTGATTATCTATTCCAAAAAGTAAGATGCTCTCTTTCCTTTTCATTCTGCTTGGTCGAATTTAAAAGCATCTTCTTTGATTTTCTCCCAAAAAAATAGGATTTAAACTATCCTCGGTACACCATCACAGAACTTCTTGATGTCTTGCCTCAACCACCGATCTTCCACTCACGGCATCATACTCGGATACTGTAGTAAAGCCTCCCAAAATTTCATAATATCTTGCCTCGACCACTGATCTTCCGCTCACGGCATCATACTCGGACACCGCAATACACCCCCTCAAAACATCACAATGTCTTGCCTCAACTACTGATATTCCACTCGCATAACTTGTAACCTCGAAATACCCCAACTTACAATTTGAGACATTGAGGAATCGTCAATAACTAAGAACATGTTGACGATAATCTGAAACCCCGTCCTCTACTGCTCAAAACCCATGCGAGAATACTCATACCGACTCTGAAGTTGGTTGCCAAATTAACTGTTGCCCTTCCCGAAGTGCATATAAAAACCCATACATCGAACTAAAATTTTTCAATATTCGAAACTAGACCTCGACGAACCAACCGCCTTGAAGAGCTCTTAGCCACACTCAGGTCCCTGAAAAACATCTACTCACTGTGAAAACACTCAGCCTTTCCTGAACACGTACAATACGCATCATCTCGCTCTGCACCTTTTCTCATCCACCAATAACCCAAGTCTCATGTGTCCATACCACAGATCTCCAATACCAGTTCTCTAACTGTACTTGAACAGATCACTGATCCTCCAAATAAAATACTTAATTCTCCCCCACTCAGGGTTTGAATCGTCACCAATTGCCAGACTAACCGTCTACAGCAAGTGTTCTTGATGTTGTGTGAACTATTTGAGGTGTCACACTTGAGGCACTAGGATCTTAAGCTCCATGGAATAAAGCTACAACAAAGATGTATGTTATTCTACTAGATTTTATATTACTTGTACTTCATAATATGCTAGTTAGGATAATACCTTGGAAAATTGATATTTGCATGGATAATAGAGAAAACATACATCCAAGGCATTTAGGGTTGCATGTATACCTTAGGAGTGTTAGAATACTCAAAACCCAACAGTGGTATCAGAGCCTAGGCTTGTTTTCAATTATACTTGATGCAGATTGCTGAAAAAATCAATTTTCTGGCTGTCTGGGCACTGGACTCGCCGAGTCCACTGATGGATTTGCCGAGTCCATGAAGAAAAGCATCCTACTCGTCGAGTAGGTTCATACACTCGACGAGTAGGAGCCCTTGATAGCATATTTTTGACTTTTAAGGCTGGAATTGGACTAGAATCATTACTGTAAGCTGTTTTTGAATCTGTAAACCTGTTTTTGATGTGGTAATGTTCATTCTAATCCTATTTCAAAGATAATTGTCAATAGATTCATGTTTTGTATTATTTTAATGGTTAGGCTAATTACAGGAAAAAATTTGATATGAATTATCTTGTTCTTGTGAGTTTACTTAGATTAATAGAAAAGTTATGTGATAATGTGTTTTCAATTCAAGTTGATCTAAAAGTTGTTCATAAAATGTGTTTTTATAACTTGTCCTCAAGTTATATGAAAAGTCACATTTATGATTTTAAAACTCATAAGATTTCCATAAGTTATGAAAAATGGAGAGTCTTATTTTTAAAGGTTTTAAAGTCTTCCATAACTTGTCCTCAAGTTATGGAATTTGAAGAGTTCTTCATTAAAACTACTTTAAACACATAAGTTATGGAATTGAAAAGTTTTTGAATTGTTCAAAACTTTCCCTCAAGTTTTGGAATTTGTAAAGTTTCCCTCATGAATACTTTAATTCCAAGTTTAGCCCTTAGAATTTTAAAAGTTAAAATTCAAACCTTATACTATTATAATATTAATATTTAATAGTTATATATATATATATATATATATATATATATATATATGTATGTATGTATGTATAAGAACAAATTCAATCTTACTGTTAGTAGGCCTCATTCACGAAGCTGGTCTATAAAGGGGTATAAGGTTACTGCCTATAAAATGACAGTTTAATGGGTGTCCACTCTCACACACCGCTTCGTTCACTGGTGGAGGGTCGTTAGCCGAACGGGTAGGACAAGGACTATAATTCTCCTTTCATTAAAGTATTAATGATAAATACTAAGTAACTAAACACTTATGAGTTTCCAATCTTAGTTACTTAGGAAAATTTGAATTTTGTGCTAACCCATGAAATTACACTTTGTACGTTGCTTAAGTATGTTAGTGGAGTGCGTGTGGTTAAACGACACACTAGCTTGATTTAACAAGGTAGGCAAAGGGTAACTTAATGTTTATCATAGTATCAGTGGAGCACGTGCGGTTAACCGACACATCGACTGAGTGGAAAATATTAAGGGTACAAAATATATTTGCATGGTTATTCACACCTTATTTTGTGATCCTCGGCATCCCAGTCACAAAACTTGAGAGGGCACAATCGAGATTGAAACATGCCATTGAAAAGTTCAACGAATCTCAAAAGATCTAGGAGTTTCAAATCCAATTAAAACCTAATAAATTATTTTGTTTTTCATTGTGGAAATTGGTGAATCGTCATTCACCTACCTTCAAATATTTTATAGCTTGGATTACAGCATCTCTCTTCCAGGTTATAAAATATTGTGTTAGGTCCTAACCTTAATATTTCATATTGGGTGTTATATTAAGGACTTTAAATCAACTGATTTGAATATCTCCCATATTAGATATCTGGTTCAGACATCTATGATCATCACAAATCCCTTTGAACAAGTTTTCCTAATGAATATGATGTCCTGGAAATCATACTTCACTTCCTCCACCTCCTCCAATTATCTCCCTAACCCACAAGTTCTTGAATAGTTCAAGGTCACTCAAGCCCTGTTGGCAATCAAGGTCTATGTTTGATCACATCTTGGAGATGAAGTCAAATATTGACAAGTCGGGAGAGTTGGGTGTCAAAGTCTTGAGAAAGTTGGTTGTTCAATCACTTTCTAAGTCACATAGAGAGTTTTCTTTGGGACTACTATGAAACAGACTATGACATGACCCTTAATGATCTAATCTATTTTCTTGGTGCTACTGAATCAGCATTGATTTGGAGCATTGGTAAAGCAAATTGTATTGAAAGATCAACTTCCCAAACTTCCATGGGCATTGACAATGGTGACATTGGAAATCTAGAAAACATTTTTTCTTCACAATGGAAAGGGATCGGCCATAGTCAACTCGGTTAACCAAATGGTAAAGAGAAAGTCTAATTCTGAGATAATCCCATGTACCATTACCAAAGAGTCCATATGTCTCTATTTCCAAAGGAAGGGGCATTGGTTGCGAAGTTGCCAAATTTACCTGAAAGATCATAAGGATGGTAAAGTCAAAAAGTTTGACTCTACTTCAGGTAAAATTCACTATCTAACTCTATTAAGTTCCTAAGTGTTAATTCTTGGTACATGATGTGACAAGATCAAGCAAAGGGAAGGAAGCTTAAAAGAAGAGTATGTTGAATCTGATCGTGAAGATGGATTTCAATCGCATGGCTCGAAGATCAGATTCTTGAGCTACTACTTAGGAGTTATGATAGATTGCTAGAAAAATATGTAATAGCATAGTTTTCATTTAAAACTGCATTGTAAGGAAAAAGGTTTATGCATTTATAAATAAATAAAATTTTGTTTTACTTTATTATATCTCCTTGCAATGACATTTATGGAAAATTGATGTTTGTATGTTTCTAGCAATAATGGAAATGTGCATTTGCTTCTCTCATTTGTGGTAATGTCTAAATTTACCAAATAAGGAAAGATTCTCATCACCCAGGTTTCAATTGGACCGAAACTTGGAATCATGCAAGTTGTATAGTATGATGAATGAGAATTTTAATCTTAGGAAAATTAAGATTAATTCCTTGTTCACATGTATATGTGAGTCAAGTGTAGGGCTAAAGGGATCAAGTACACATTCTTGTGCATTGGTCAAGTCCACCACAAAAGATCGATAAAACTATTCGTCATGATTTACTAAATTTTAGTAAATATGGTTATACTTACAAGTTTGAGTATAATTCTGAAACATTGGAAAAGTTTCGATGTGTGGCAGAACGAATGAGAAGAATCAAATTGGACAGAAAGATAAAAGGTTATCAAATCTAAAAAGATGGGAGAGTACTTTAGTATCATGTTTTATGATCATCTTAATGATTGTGAAACCATATCACAATTGGTCCTCTAAGAATATCTTAGTGCATTTTTATGGCTAAGAGGATGAGTTGTGAATTGTTGAAATGATTAAATCAAGAAGATGATTCATACTTTGTTCCAAAACAAGACTTAGAGTCATACTCTAAGATTATAACTTGAGTGACAAATCTTAAAGAAGGTTTATTAACACTAGTTAAATGTAAGAGTAAATGTGTTCTACCCTTGTACATTTGAAATTGGTAAGTTGTGATGCTTTGGATAAAACAAAGACCAACTAAGGCCAATTGTTTGAAGTGTTTGTCTTGATAAAGAATCCACACTATCTCTTGAATATTTAACAAGAGAGTCTTATATGTCAAGAGGATAGTGGGAGTCTTAAAGATCCTGAAAGTATTTCAAGATCTAATCAAGAATGAAACCTGTAGTTTATCACTAGCACTCGACTTGAGGTTTATAATCAATCGTGTTGACATATTCCTACTCATGTGCCCATTCCAGTTTAAGTTAGATTTGCATATAAGTTCTGAGAGTTCTCAATTGGTTGCATAACAACTTGAAAGCAATGGTAGGCCGATGTGCTGCCAGGTGGCAAGAAGTTAAGACTACACAAGTTTAGTCCATATGAATTTGGATTTGTCACTAACCTTGTCTTGTGATTATGGTTTTGACAAATTCACATGGATAGGAACTCATACACCATAAAATCTAAGTGTCATAAGGTTTCTCTCCGATTCATGAAAATAATGGTGAGGAAACGCTTTCACTAAGTAGGTTTTAAGTAGATAGCAATTGTGATATTTGCATTCTCAAATTTGTTAGTGGAGCGTGAGTGGTTAACCGACACACTAACATGGACTTGTGAGGAATGGCAAAGGTCTAAACAATTGAGACTATGATTACGACAACCCTTTTCATAGTTTTGAAATTGTTTAGACACACATGTGTGGTATCTAAGGAAAGGTGTATGATTTTGATAAAGTTTTATCAAAACATCTCGTATCGGAAGTCTAAACTTTGGTAAGAAAGTCAATAAAGTATTGATTTCTAGAAGTCCAACTGATTTCTGAGTATATGTCAAAGCTAGTGGCAGCATAAGTGTTATGCTAATAATCGTCATGTTAATGGGAGCATGATGTGTCACGCCTGTGTTTCTGGGCCTGTCATTAATGATAATATAATAGTCTAGGTTAACCTTTGTAACCCGTTTTGAAATAATAGAAGTGTATTGTTTGAGTATTATATGTTTTGTACTTAATTGCTTAATTATGTGGTTTGATTAATTAAGAATAAAAATAAGCATCAAAATGTAAGTGTAAAACAAACTTGATATCTTTAGATAATGTTGTAGTAGTTGAAACAAGGTTTCCGAAGATATAAAGAATGCCGAAATCCGAGTTATAACGAAGAAGTTATGACCTGTCGAAGTTTCGCGACAGAACCGGTAATGCTGAATGACGTAAAAAGTGAAATTTACGTTAGAGCGATATTTAACCTTAGTGATCTAAACGAGAATCGAAGATCTCGTTGTTAGTATCGAAGCGATAAAAAGTTAAGCGAGAACGGACGTCAAACGAAGATGTTATGAATTTATAACGAAATTTTCTGTCCCGGCCTATTAAAAATAAATAATAAAAATAAACTCAAAATTAACCGACAGAGTCTACACGAAAGTTGTAGAGCGTAGTCTCACCTTTGCGTGGATATAAAGAACGTCGAAAACAGAGTTCGTATGAAGAAGATATAAATTTTTAAAGTTTATTAAATAATTAATAATTAAATTTAATTATTAAAACCGGCCTTATCCGAAGGGGAGTCACCGATCTGATCCGAAGTACGCCCAACGAACTAGCGTACGCCCCGCGTACTGCAAAGCATGACACGCCTTGCACTCGAGTTCTTCGGATGACGCATGCAGTGACGAAGTCGGAGGCTTACGCCCCGCGTAAGGCAGTACGCCCCGCGTACTCCGAGGCTCCAGCCTCCTATAAATAGGATGCGAGGCTGCCGAGTTCCTTTGCTATTTTTCTCTCTTCTCTCTCCCGTTTTGCATCGATTTGCGTGCTAGAAGTACCCCGAAGCCCCGGTAATATTCCCGAGTCCCGAAGCAAGTCCCGAGATCCTGAAGATCCCAAGAAGTGTTGTTCCCGAGCTGAAGCTCTGCCCGTGAGAAGTTCAATTTTTGTGAAGATCTTCCAGATCTGCTGAGGATTACTACTTCTACAAGCCGTAGTGCTGTCCGATCATCTTCTGATCAAGTGAGTGTGTAGTTACTTTCTTCTAACGCATAATTATGAAGTATTTTATACGAAATAGGTGTTATGTGTATATTTTGTTGTTATGTGTGTGAATGTATATTCACTTTCTTCTATCTTATAGATCTGATTATTTCTCTATGAAATACGTGTTATGTGGGTGTGCCTCATGTGTTATATGGAAAATGTATTGATTGAGCATGTTATATAGGTTTTGAAACTATGTATAAAAATGTATGTTTTATCTACTAATATGTTGGGTAGAACATGGGTAGATAGTTGGTGTGTAATAAACATATGAGAGGCCTCGATGTTGTTTTGATCCAGTCATCTAGCGGAATTTAGATGACGACCACAGACTTTTCTAGACAGTCCAGTGGAACGCTAGCAGGCTCATAACTTGTAGGTGTTAATGAACTTGGTTGTTCATTCGCTGTATTCCATCCCCCTCATGGTTGCCTTATTTGACTTATATTGCTGAGGAACCCCCGAAGCATGTGTTGTCGCCCCGATGAAATATTCTAAGACTAGGTCCCTTGTGTTAGTTGTTTTAGGGACGTAAAGTGAGAATAACAGGAATGGGTAATTGGGTTATTGTTGGTTGGTGGAAATTAAATATAATTATTTATTGTGGGTTGAAAACCCTATATGCTCACCGGGCTCCCAAGCCTGACCCACTCACTTTTATTTGTATTACAGGAAGTGGCGCAAGGGCATAAGATGGATGAACCATCAAGTTGTTTTGTTTACAAGTCTGTATATGTATATATTTGTTGAATGACTTGTAATGTTATCGTTTATGCTTTATGGTCTGTATCGGAACATGACATTCCGAGTTTTGATTATATAATGAAAATACATTTCTTTTATGAAATGCTTTGGTAAACATTGTTTTATCACGTTTTGTTTTTGGGAACAAATTCCGCAACTCTTTCAAATCAAAAGGATTTACTCTGAAATTATTTTAAAAGCATAAATGAAAATCGGTCTTTTCTGACTGAGATTTTGGGGATGTCACAGTTGGTATCAGAGCATTAGTTTAAGCGAACTAGGAATTTGTAGGATTTCTAGACTTAAACTTAGAATGCTAAGTGAAATTTTAAGATGTGTGTCTGTTATATTTTAGACATGAGCACTAGTTTATTTTAGGAAAGTTGACTAAAATGCTTTATGTGCTAAATGTTATATGTTGCCACATATGATATTATTTGTTCGGATCTATGGTCTGTTGCCGACTGGATCTAGAAACTTTTTGTGTGTAGGATTCTAAGCGTATGTCTACGATATTAGAACTAGCATGTAAACGTTTCGGAGTGATAAGGATGATTTGAATATCTATCGTGAATGAGGATGTAATTTCACCTTATTCGGTGTGTATATAAAAAATGGTGAGAACAAGAAGTGGAGTTGGAAATGCTGATGAAAACAGGAATCAACCGCCAGTGATTGAGTAAAGACCTATCGTAGCAACAGCACCTAAGCCAATAACCATGGCTGGTGTGCAAATGCTGATTCAAACAATGTTGGATCGTCAGATGGATGAAACTAGGCGGTTGCTTCAACAGAATCGTGAAGAACTGTCAATTCGTGTGGAAGAGCCCGAATTAAATGAAGGGCACTCGGAAGGTGGAAACTTCAGTGGGTCTGTTGGTCAAGCCAACCCACCGATAGTTAGGCAAGATAACCATGATGGAAGGAATGATGGAATGGGATGCAAGTACAACGACTTTCTAACTTGCAAACCATCGACCTTCAATGGAAAGGAGGACCTGATAGGAGTGATGGATTGGATCTCTGAAATGGAGTTAGCCTTCATGACTTGTGGCTGCAGAGGCAAGTTGCAGACTATCTATGCAGTGCGTCAGTTCCGAGGTGGAGCCGTTCGTTGGTGGAACACTCTAGGGAAGACTTTAAGCCCAAATGAGCCACTACAATTGACATGGGCAGAGTTCTTGGTGCAGTTCAAGCGCAAGTTCTGCTCGGCTCAAAATCTATTGGAACTAGAGAACAAGTTTCTGACATTGACGAAAGGCAGCATGTCAGTTGATGAATACACCAATAACTTCACCGATAAGATGGAGTTTTCCTTGCTTATCGTTCCAGACGAGCTGACAAAGGTGGACCGGTATGCGAAGGGACTCCCATAGGAGTACGAGGTGCCAGTACGTCAGGCACATACTCTAGAGGCAACTATCTGGGTTGCCAAGTCTGTGGAGAACATGATTAAGGGGAGAACCACCGACAAGGTTGAAGTTGGTGAGAAGACAAAGTTTGAGGGAACATCTGGTTCCGGTAAGAAAGGCAAATTTTTGAAATCTGATTCGAAAAAGTTTGGAGGAAAAGGAGGCGAAGCGAAGTGGTGTGATAAGTGTAAGAAAAAGCACTTTGGGAAATGTAGCGAGGATGTAACCTGCTACAAGTGTGGAAAGGTTGGACATTTTGCCAATGAATGTCCGAACAACAAAAGGATGTGTTTTGGTTGTAATGAAGAGGGGCATATTTTGAAAGACTGCCCGAAGAAGAAGGAGGCAGCTAGACCCAACATTCCGCCAAAGCCAAAGGCGAGAGCATTCCAGATGACACTGGAAGCCGCTAAAGATGAAGTTGATGTCGCTTCAGGTACCTTTCTCGTAAACAAATTACCTGCCCAAATTTTATTTGATTCTGGAGCCAACTCCTCCTTTATATCGCATGAATTTGGTAGAAAACTAGCTTTGCCTGTTGATAGACTAGATAATGCTTTATTAGTCGAAGTTGTTAGTGGCAAGTTTGTACCTGTTGGGAATGGATTGGCTTAGTGCCAATGATGCCGAGATATTGTGCAAGAAAAAGATAGTTAAAGTAAACCCGCCTGGGAAAGATTCTTTTATGGTGTATGGGGACAAACGCAGAGTGAATTCTGGAATCATTTCCCTAATGAAAGCCAGAAAGTGTTTGACCAAGGGATGTACATCATATTTAGCATTCGTGATTGATGCTAAGAAGGAAAAGAAGGTGATGCAGAGTATTCCAGTGGTGTGTGATTATCCGAAAGTATTTCCCGAAGATCTTCCTGAATTACTGCCTGATCGACAAGTGGAATTCCGTATTGACTTGCTGCCAGGAACAACGCCAATTGCAAAAGCACCTAATCGATTAGCACCGACGGAGATGAACGAGTTGATGATGCAACTTCAGGAGTTATTAAACAAAGGTTTCATTAGACCTAGTTCATCACCCTGGGGAGCCCCGATGTTATTCGTGAAGAAGAAAGATGGAAGCATGAGGATGTGCATCGATTACAGAGAGCTGAACAAGGCAACAATAAATAATAGATATCTGTTGCCAAGGATTGATGATCTGTTTGATCAATTGCAAGGTTCGAGCTATTTCTCGAAGATTGATCTAATGTCAGGATATCATCAGCTAAATGTAAGAGAGCAAGATATCGAGAAGACCGCATTCAGAACTAGATATGGTCACTACGAGTTCTTGGTTATGTCGTTTGGACTAACCAATGCTCCGACAGCATTCACGGATTTAATGAACAGAGTTTGTAATCCGTTCCTTAATAAATCTGTGATAGTGTTCATAGATGACATTCTAATTTACTCGAAAAGCCAGGAGGAGCATGGCAAACACTTGCGAGAAGTGTTAGAAGTCTTGAAGAAGGAGAAGTTGTATGCTAAGTTCTCCAAATGTGATTTTTGGATTCGAGAAGTCCAATTCTTGGGTCACGTGATCAACCAAGAAGGGATAATGGTTGATCCAGCAAAGATTGAGGCTGTAATGAAGTGGGAACAAACGAAAAGTCCCACAGAGATCCAAAGCTTTTAAGGATTAGCCGGATATTACCGAAGGTTTATCTAAGGTTTTTCTTGGATCGCTAGTCTGTTAACAGCTTTGACCCACAAGGGAGCTACTTATGCTTGGAGTGATAAGCATAAAGAAGCATTCGAAAAGCTAAAGAAGAAGCTATGCAAGGCATCGATACTTTCTCTACCCGATGGAGTTGAAGACTTCGCTGTTTATAGCGATGCGTCTGGGGTTGGATTGGGTTGTGTTTTAACCCAAAGAGAAAAGGTGATAGCATATGCGTCTCGACAGCTGAAGGAGCATGAAAAGAATTACCCGACTCATGATTTGGAGTTGGCAGCGGTAGTTGTCGCTCTGAAAATATGGAGGCATTACCTCTATGGCACGAAGTGCAAACTTTTTACTGATCATAAGAGTCTCCAATATCTCTTTAATCTGAAGGAATTGAATATGAGGCAACAACGCTGACTGGAATTACTCAAGGACTACGACTGTGAGATACTTTACCATCCCAGTAAAGCTAATATTGTTGCTGATGCTCCCAGTCGGAAAGTCAATCTTGAAAGGAAAAGGCCAAGAGCGTTGAGAATTGAAGTTGTCTCGACCATTGTGGAAAGTATAAAGAAAGCTCAAGAGGAAGCTTCTGAAAAGAATGACCGAAAGGAGGAACGTTTGGGCAAAACGTTGGTGTTCGGTGTAAACAGTCATGGACTGAAGGTTTTCCAGGATCGGATTTGGATACCTAAGACAGGAGGAGTCAGAGATCTTCTAATGGAAGAAGCTCACAAAACCATGTACTCGATTCATCCTGGTATCACTAAAATGTATAGGGACATGAAACCCTACTACTGGTGACCGACGATGAAACTTGATGTTGCAAAGTATGTGGCTGAGTGTGTGACTTGTGCAAGAGTCAAGACACAAAATTAGAAACCATACGGGAGTTTAGAACCATTTCCTGTGCCTATGGGTAAGTGGGAAGACATTGCTATGGATTTTGTCACTAAACTGCCCAAAACAAAGAATGGTCACGACATGATATGGGTGGTCGTTGATCGATTCACTAAGAGTGCGCATTTCATAGCAGCCAAGGAGAAATGGTCTATGGAAAAGCTTTCAAATTCTTACGTGAAGGAAATTGTGAGGCTTCACGGTGTTCCGTTAACGATTGTATCGGATCGTGATAGCCGTTTCACCTCAAGGTTTTGGAAAAGTATACAAGAGGAAATGGGTACCAAGTTATGTTGAAGTACAGCTTACCATCCGCAGACTAATGGTCAGAGTGAAAGAATAATACAAACACTTGAAGATATGCTGAGAGCATGTATCTTAGAATTCCTAGGTAACTGGGATGAACATTTACCGTTGGTAGAATTTTCCTACAATAATAGTTTCCACTCGAGCATTAAGATGGCACCTTACCAAGCTTTGTATGGACAAAAGTGTCGTACGCCATCTTGTTGGCTTGAGGCTGGGGAAAAGCAATTTATGGGACCAGAGTTGGTTCATCAAACTGTTGAAAAGTTGAAAATAATTAGGGAAAGAATGTTAGCGGCTCAGGATCGTCAAAAGAGCTATGCTGACAAAAAGCGAAGACCGATGACTTTTGAAGTTGGGGATTCGGTTTTGCTTAAAGTCTCGCCGTGGAAGGGACTTATAAGATTTGGAAAAAGGGGGAAGGTAAGTCCAAGTTTTATTGGACCGTTTAAAGTTCTTTAGAGGATTGGGAACCAAACTTACAAGCTCGAACTACCAGAAGAACTGAATGGAATTCATAACACTTTTCATGTGTGTTATTTACGAAAGTTCACGGGGGAAGTTCCCGACATGATTCCACTTTCGGAGTTGAGAATCGATGAGAACAAAAGGTTGATTGAAGAACCAGAGGCAATTGTTGACCGAAAGACTAAGAAGTTGCGACGCAAGATGGTCGAGTTAGTGCTTGTCCGATGGAAACACACGAATCGGCCGAATCTCACCTGGGAGACGGAGAGTGACATGATGGGTAGCTATCCGCATTTGTTTGCTGATGTATGATTCCGGGGACGAAATCATTCTAAGGTGGAGAGAATTGTAACGCCTGTGTTTCTGGGTCTGTCATTAATGATGATATAATAGTCTAGGTTAACCTTTGTAACCCGTTTTGAAATAATAGAAGTGTATTGTTTGAGTATTATGTGTTTTGTGCTTAATTGCTTAATCATGTGGTTTGATTAATTAAAAATAAAAATAAGCGTCAAAATTGAAGTGTAAAATAAACTTGATATCTTTAGATAATGTTGTAGTAGTTGAAACAAGGCTTCCGAAGATATAAAAAATGCCGAAATCCGAGTTATAACGAAGAAGTTATGACCTGTCGAAGTTTCGCGACAGAACCGGCAACGCTGAATGATGTAAAAAGTGAAATTTACGTTAGAGCGATATTTAACCTTAGTGATCTAAACGAGAATCGAAGATCTCGTTGTTAGTATCGAAGCGATAAAAAGTTAAGCGAGAACGGACGTCAAACGAAGATGTTATGAATTTATAACGAAATTTTCTGTCCCGGCCTATTAAAAATAAATAATAAAAATAAACTCAAAATTAACCGACAGAGTCTACATGAAAGTTGTAGAGCGTAGTCTCACCTTTGCGTGGATATAAAGAACGTCGAAAACAGAGTTCGTATGAAGAAGATATGAATTTTCGAAGTTTATTAAATAATTAATAATTAAATTTAATTATTAAAACCGGCCTTATCTGAAGGGGAGTCACCGATCTGATCCGAAGTACGCCCAGCGTACTAGCATACGCCCCGCGTACAGCAAATCATGACACGCCTCGCACTCGAGTTCTTTGGATGACGCATGCAGTGACGAAGTCGGAGGCTTACGCCCCGCGTAAGGCAGTACGCCCCGCGTACTCCGAGGCTCCAGCCTCTATAAAAAGGATGCGAGGCTGCCGAGTTCCTTTGCTATTTTTCTCTCTTCTCTCTCCCGTTTTGCATCGATTTGCGTGCTAGAAGTACCCCGAAGCCCCGGTAATATTCCCGAGTCCCGAAGCAAGTCCCGAGATCCTGAAGATCCCAAGAAGTGTTGTTCCCGAGCTGAAGCTCTGCCCGCGAGAAGTTCAATTTTTGTGAAGATCTTCCAGATCTGCTGAGGATTACTACTTCTACAAGCCGTAGTGTTGTCCGATCATCTTCTGATCAAGTGAGTGTGTAGTTACTTTCTTCTAACGCATAATTATGAAGTATTTTATACGAAATAGGTGTTATGTGTATATTTTGTTGTTATGTGTGTGAATGTATATTCACTTTCTTCTATCTTATAGATCTGATTATTTCTCTATGAAATACGTGTTATGTGGGTGTGCCTCATGTGTTATATGGAAAATGTATTGATTGAGCATGTTATACAGGTTTTGAAACTATGTATAAAAATGTATGTTTTATCTACTAATATGTTGGGTAGAACATGGGTAGATAGTTGGTGTGTAATAAACATATGAGAGGCCTCGATGTTGTTTTGATCCAGTCATCTAGCGGAATTTAGATGACGACCACAGACTTTTCTAGACAGTCCAGTGGAACGCTAGCAGGCTCATAACCTGTAGGTGTTAATGAACTTGGTTGTTCATTCGCTGTATTCCATCCCCCTCATGGTTGCCTTATTTGACTTATATTGCTGAGGAACCCCCGAAGCATGTGTTGTCGCCCCGATGAAATATTCTAAGACTAGGTCCCTTGTGTTAGTTGTTTTAGGGACGTAAAGTGAGAATAACAGGAATGGGTAATTGGGTTATTGTTGGTTGGTGGAAATTAAATATAATTATTTATTGTGGGTTGAAAACCCTATATGCTCACCGGGCTCCCAAGCCTGACCCACTCACTTTTATTTGTATTACAGGAAGTGGCGCAAGGGCATAAGATGGATGAACCATCAAGTTGTTTTGTTTACAAGTCTGTATATGTATATATTTGTTGAATGACTTGTAATGTTATCGTTTATGCTTTATGGTCTGTATCAGAACATGACATCCCGAGTTTTGATTATATAATGAAAATACATTTCTTTTATGAAATGCTTTGGTAAACATTGTTTTATCCTGTTTTGTTTTTGGGAACAAATTCCGCAACTCTTTCAAATCAAAACGATTTACTCTGAAATTATTTTAAAAGCATAAATGAAAGTCGTTCTTTTCTGGCCGAGATTTTGGGGATGTCACATGATGATTATGATAAGTGTTGCAAGTTAGCAATGTTAATTACAGAAAACAAAAGTTCCAATTGGGAAAAGTTGTTTTGCTATAATTAAAGGAGAAGAAATCATACTTCATTTAATGTCTAAAAAGCTTAGATTGAGGTTTTAATCATCTTTAGTCAAGGATATATATATATATATATATATATATATATATATATATATATATATATATATATATATATATATATATATATATATATATATATATATATATGAATTTTATGTTTGAATGGCTTAACATAAGGAAATTCTATATATGGGTATATTGTTTGCATTCTAAAATTTGATTATTATTACGACATCCCTTTTCATAACCTGAATTATGAGACCGTGGCAAATAGAAATATAAATATTATAACAAAATATTGGTCTAGTATCATGTCTTTCTGTGAGACATCATGAATCGTGTCCCATATGCTTCAGGTATAGGATCAATTGCATGTGCTATAATATTTATCATTTCTAAATTTTCCAAATGCCTGGGGGCATTAAGAGGGGAAAAGGTCTAGAATTGGATATGACTAAAATGATTAAGCAATTGTCGAGGATAATCTAAGGTTTACCAAAGATTGGTTGCTCAGGGATAGTTGGAAGTATAGTGTTAATTTTGGAAGGACCATATTGACATATTCTGAAAGAGAGGCAATTCTGGTTCAGAAGTGATAGTCAAAATGGGAATATGGAAATGTTTCCATAGGTGGAAGTTATTCATTAGATATGTGTACGATTAGAAAACTTAATGCAAGAAGGATGTTCAAAGCAATGTACTTTGAATATGAAACTTCGTTTTCATGGAGTTGATCTCCATTGGAATACTCTAATCATTACAAGAGGATCAATGCATATAAGTTTAAAATCTAACAGATTTCGGTAAATGTAATGAATTTGGAATTCTTGCATTTGCAGTAAGGATTTGGGATTGTAAAATGAGAATCATTGGAATTATGTTCAATCGGTCTATTTCACAAAGTAAAGATCATAGAAAAACATAGTGTGCATACTTGGTGTATGGCATGACTAGTGTTTAGAAAACATAATGTATATGCTTGGAGCATGGGACAACTATTGTTTTAATTCAAGTATAAAGTTGATAATTTGAAACAGTATACAATGAATAATGTGTAATTAATATGGTGATAAATAAAAGTTGTTCTATTTATATTCATAAGTTATGAGACCATATTGGATTCGATTATTCTTTTGTTTCACTTTGAATGTTTTAACTTCCAGAATAACTATATTATTCTTTCCAAATGACTAAGTTATTTAAACTCTCCACAGTCAGTCATATGTTGGAAGTAGGTATGAATTAAGAATGTCATGAATCGGGTTTGTAGATGTCTAAGATGTTAGACATAGTAAGAGTTGCTACAATATTCATGAGAACTTATAAGTTCTGAGTATTGGATCCAACCCACGCTCATTTGAATCATGGATTTTATCACGTGTGAATCATGAGATGATAATATCTTATATTCTTCAAACCTAGAGATATGAGTTGCTGACTATGAGTTGGTTATACATTGATTGCACGAAAACGCATTGGTAACTCGATGTTATAAAACATGCTTTTGTGTATGATTTAACAAGTAGTAGAACAAGCATATGAGTGGAAGTTTATCCATTCCGTTTACCCTTAAAGGGATAAAAGCGATATATGTGGGCCCCTCGATGATTTAGTGATGACACCCCAAAGTGCTTGGCCAAGCCTGGACTGATTTGATTCGTTCAATTTGTTGGACGTCATAAATCAGAAATCGGGAAACAACAGATGGACAGATAGAATGATTATAATCCATGTCTCGGTCCATATGATATCTAGAATAGAGGAATATATGATCCCTTATCTAATGGACACGCCATTGATTTGTTCAGAGTTCGACAGCAGTTTTTAAGAGCTACGATTGCTAGTCGGGTTTTGGAATCATACGCAATAATATTTTTAGACTTATCCAACTAGGAGACTGTTGGATTAGATGTCTAAGCCCAAATTATTATAGGTATGTATTCGACCCGACTTGGCATGGTCCATGTGGGTTGCATGGCATTGGAACAATTGGATAGACAAAATGAGAAAAATGATACTAGTGATTTATATTAATATATTATAAGTTCTAATATATTAATATGAAATCATATTATTTAATTAGTATTGATCAAGAATTAATATAGAATTAATTTAGTGATCAAAAGGAACTGATTAAATATAGACTCTTATATATAGTTGGTGGGTCAAGTTCATTTAGGTTGGACTAAGCTTTCATGGATAGTCCATGGAGTGTTTAACCCATGGATCCTATGGAAATAAAAGGTCATGAGTATTAGGGTTTACATGAATGTAACCCTAATCCTCCACACTATATAAAGAGGTCTATGGTTCATGAAATGAAACTAGTGGAAGTAGTGTGACTAGTGTGTGTACATAAGAGGGCAAAACCGAATTTTGTACAAGTATCCTTATGCTCATGTTATTCCAAGTGGTCTTGATGTTGTGTGAACCATTTGAGGTGTCACACTTGAGGCACTAGGCTCTTAAGCTCCATGGAATAAAACTACAACAAAGAGGTGTGTTATTCTACTAGATTTTATATTACTTGTACTTCATAATATGCTATTTAGGATAATACCTTAGAAAATTGATATTTGCATGTATAATAGAGAAAACATAGATCCAAGGTATTTAGGGTTTCATGTACACCTTAGGAGTGTTAGAATGCTCAAAACCCAACAGGATATTCCAACTGTCCCGAATTGGTTACAACTCCCAATCTGGAAGTAACGCACTATCACCTACCTCATCTCAAATTCCCTAACCAACATCCCATCTTGGGAATTATCATAAGAGCTAGGGACCTCACTCTCATAGTCGAGACACAACGTAGGCAATGAGGGCTGCCACCCCGACATATTCCTCTTGATCACCTAGAACTATTGCTAAGAAGTATGGCTTACTCAACTAAGGCATCTCCTTGTCCTTATCCATCTCAGTCCCAACTGATGACTTTCTCATGGTATAAGAAATACCTTGCAGCAAACATACTACAATTACTCTGTTGAAAATATCGCAACTATCTGCTACCCCACGGGGTTTACCTCCAGCTACGCAACTGGAAGCTTGTTATCTCTTTCACTCCACACGAGAAGTGGAAATACTGTAATTCTCATCACAAAAGTGACATCTCAACCATTGGCCGTTTACTCAAACCAGACCACAATCCTCCACATTGTATCATCTCCACTCTTCCTCGAGTCCTGCGACTCCAAATGGTCGCTCCCCAGTCAAACTCTTTGGGATCTAAACTCAACTTTTCTCACAAGATACACTCTATCGAAGCTCAATCGAAATGGCCCTCTGGCCACACAGTTTACCATATCCATTCTCAGTCTGAACACCCACCGTCGGATAACCGGTAAAGATGGGAACACACTCTGCTATGAATCATGGTACCCGAACCATGTTATCTCTCCTTACCCTGATATTTAGAACCTATGGAATTCACCATATTTCGATTATGGGTCCTCTACTTTCAGAAGTATGTGCCCATACTACCTGCCACATCTACCTATACTTTTCACACGAATCGTCCTAAATTTCCTAAGTAGGTGCTCAACCTTCTTGATCACCAATCTTACTAAAGTCGCCCCTTAGGCTCTTCCTAGGTTCTCACACTTCTCTGCCATCAGCTACTGAAGAACTCCTCTTGATGCCAGCCATCTACCTCCTGAATATCATCATATTCACTTAGTAGCTGTCTCTCATCATTAAGTGTTCCACAAAGCACAAAGCAAGTAGCATTCGGTATTGAATCACCTCCACCAATCACATAAAACTACTCTAGCATACACTTTCACTCGCTCCATCCGCAACTCTAAAAGGCATTACTGAACTTAGGCAACCCTACCTCTCGTGGGTATCCAACTACTCTTTCAGTAGACCCCTCATATGCTCATCTATGTATCTCTCCTAGATTATCCCTCAACTCAAAACTCTCTCTAAGTGATTCCTACTAAATACTCCTACTCAGCATATACTCAAGGCAATTAACAGATTGTAGAAAATCCTAGGTTAAGGCATCACAAATCAGGCAACTCTAGCCCTAAATATGAAATACCTAGCCTATCCTCTAACATGCATCCCTAACATCTCATAAATATCTCATAACACAAATAAATAAGGGTATTTTGGGAAATCATTGTTCGGGCTCTGGCTGATTGTACACCTTACTCCAACTCGTTTTTCTCTTAAACTCTTACTCGTTTTTAGAAAAATCTCTTATTTTGAATTTTTTTTTCTCAAATCCTCAGTTTGAGTCTAGCCACACCTAAAGGTGCATCCGGATCCCTCAAACCAAGGCTTTGATACCAACTTGTAACACGTAAATTTACAAACAAATTTTTTTCATTTTTAAAATCACGTAAGTCTCATTAGCACAATCACAAAAATCCCAAATAATATCAAGTTATCAAAACACATGTTAAAAAATTATTTGTAACACAATCCAGGACCCTCCAAAAACATATCTCTAACTCATGTGTGTACAACCAAGTCGGTGCCTTCCCGTGATCCTGCGAGGTACCTGAAACACATAACATATAACACGCTAAGCACGAAGCTTAGTGAGTTCCCCAAAATACCAAACATGTCTCATTAGCCTCTCCGGTCAATGTGTCTCGGTGGGACCTCCAGTCCCACAACTGAGGTGGACCCTCCGGTCCTACATCGGTAAGCTCGGAATAATACACAACATAAATCACAAAGACATAATGCAGGATATCACAATACTCAATTTAAGCACATAAGACCCTCCGATCACACAAAGATTACCACTCTAGGTAAGTATAGTGAGAAGACTCACCTCTTAAGCTAGCAAGCAAATAAACCTCATACGAGAATCTCCAAACTAGCCTCCGCCTAACATATAGGATAATTATCTCTAATTAACACTTAAATCACGACTCTAAATAAACTAAGTTATTCTCGCTCAACTCTTGGGATGGGTAAGAGACCATTTTACCCCTCCATGGTCCCCATAATCCTTGTCTTGACCAAACCCTAAAGTCAACGAAAGTCAACACTCGAGTCAACAGTCCTTGTTGATCTGACTCGCTGAGTGCATCTATGTAACTCGTTGAGTCTCCATTATTCCTTTAGAAATGATGTGAAAAACGAACTTAACTCGTTGAGTTATCACATCAACTCGCCGAGTTACCCATGTACAAATTTATCGGGGAAAAATCTAGTCGACTCATCGAGTCAACTCATTGACTCGGCGAGTCCATTCAGTCTGTATTCTCATTCAAACATTTTAAGGTAGATATACCACTTTAAACTCTAGATCTAGTCTCCCAAGGCTCGAATGTCATGTAAAGCTTCGATCTTTACGTTCATGCATGGCATATTTGCTCCATAATGTCAATACAAACTTCAACAAGGGTCTGGTGCTCATAGGCTTGCCTCTAGCTCCATAAAGCTTGGGTATTTGGGCTCACAAGACCTCTACAATCCAGATTTGAGGTTTCAACCTCAAGATATGCTCAAGGCACTCAATAACACAAGAAGGATGGGGAAAAGCCCTGGAACTCCCCAAACTAAAATCTCATAAGAAAAATGATCAAGATAGCATCTTTTTACCTCAAACAAAAGCTATCCACTGAGAACCTCTAGATCCAAATGTTCCTCCTTGCTTCAAGCCTTGATGCTTTCCTCGTCTTCTCTCAAGGTGCGCCAAAATGCTCATGATAGCCTCTCCTTCTCACACAACATGCTAAAACTCTATTAGGGTTCTTCACAGTGCTCAAGGGTGATGAGGGAGGCGGAAATGAGGGCTTAGGGCCCTTTAAATAGGACACAACCTTGAGAAATTATGGTTTCACTACACAGACTCAACTCGTCGAGTCCACCCTTTGACTCAACGAGTAGGCTTCATATTCTACGTGGCCAACTCGGCTCCTACACGATGAGTCGGGACCAACCAACTCGTCAAATAGGTTCTCCAAAGGGCATTAAACTCTTAAATTTCTCATCCAGGATCTAGGATGTTACATCTTGGGAGGAGTTGTGACTCGGTTTAGGGCAGATGTTATTTCAGTTATTGCAGTTCAACAGTAGACGATTGAGCTGGTGAGTGTTTCAGGGTGCGAGACCCTGGATGATATGATTTCTAGATCCCAAGAGAAGGAGACTGATTTGGATCCCTCATGAATGGGATCCCGATTCTGGTTCCGGCTGAGAAGTAGGACCTGGGCCAATCGATGCACGATTGCAGGAGTTCATCTCATCGAAGATTACCCGCAGAGTTTTGGAACGGACCTCAACGGTCTTTTGTTCATCCAAGGGATGGATTTTGGGAGCTCTTGATAGTCGTCTCGGGGCCTTTCAGTCTAGAATTATTTGCGGGTATGTCATATTCTGCGACTTCAAGTGGATATCGAGAACCTGTGTCACTTTGGAATTTTGAGTGAGTTTGAATAAGTTAGATATCGGATCGGTTCTCTGCTATTTCCTGAGTGATCAAGGATTGTCATATGCCCTTCTGCATGCCAAGAAGTCTTTGATGAATCTTTATATAGACGCATCATGTGGGTGGGTCCCGCGTGTACCTTTATTGTTTCGGGTTTGTGATAGGAATCTATTCAGGAGTATTGCTTGAAGGATCTTTGGGAAGGAATTAGTGGGATAGTTCTCCAGCGAAGGCAGGGTTCAGTGGTTCTGTCATTTGTTCGGGTATGATCGACATCTTCCTATGGAAGAAATTTAGAGTTCAAGGAACTATCCTGCTAAGAAAAGAATGATAACATGAATATAGCGGTGCCAGTTATGTTAGTTGTTTGATTATTGAAGGTGTCCAGGGAATTGTACCTTTGCGTGGACTGAAATCGGTTAAAGTTCAATGATTCCTTGAGAATATAAATTAGAGTTAAGATTCATCAGTACATGGCAAGAGTTATGGTTATTAGTCATCGGCATAAGAACTTAAGGAATTGGTATGATATAATGGGAGGTAATTTAGATTATCAAATCAGTTGTGGTCTCAATAGTACACTTTCGGATCCCAGGAATTGGGTAATCGTTGAGATTGGTTAGTAATGGAGGACTAGATGGTAAGCGCTAGTTGTTATCTGGTCGATCGTTAAAAGGTAAGGAGGATTGGGAGTCCTTTAATTCTCATGTGCTTTGGGAACTTAGTCAATTCAAAGTGGGGGAGAATCATTCAGGTATTCAGGAGCAAGAGCGGTTAAGAAACTAGGATAAGCTTCGTATCTCCGTCAAGGCGGAGGGCGGCCCAAGTGGCTGTTTGGTTTAAGGGTTGTGTGAATTGGGGAGTTCGGTAAAACTTCCCATCATGTGACTCGCATCTTCTTGGTGCTTGTTAGTAGAATCTGGGGAATCAGGTTGCGATTCCTGTCGTGAACTGAGTTCAATTTGGGCGTTCAACCAAGTACGTGCTTGATTCTGTGTTTGTTTCGAATTGATAGGTTAGAGGTAAGGTATCGGGTTGCGGTTGTGTTAGGGCAAAAGTGTTGTAAGAGCGTGGGGGTAGCCGTAGCATTCACAAGCGGTCAGATAGTATGGAAAGTTTTGTAAGACTGCGGGGGTAGCCATAGCATTCACAAGCGGTCAGATAGTATGGAAAGTGTTGTAAGACTGTAGGGGTAGTCGTAGCATTCACTAGCGGCCAGATAGTGTGGGAAGTGTTATAAGAATGTGAGGTATCCATAACATTAACTAGTGTTCAAATAGTGTGGGAAGTATTGTGAGACCGTGGGATGACTCGTAACATTCACGGATTCTTTCAAACGATTAGGCCAGGGTGGGCCAATTCGTAAGATTATGGGTAGACCGCGACATGATTGGAATCAAGAAACGGTAGATCGTTGGAGACCGAGCATGATGTAAGACTACAGTTATTCTGGTAGCGTTTACCTTTCGCATTAGTTTTGATGGTGACAGGTAGTCGGACTGTTATGATCGAGAACACCAGAAGGAATAATGGATCCATGAATGACAATGTGGTTAGGGCAGATTTCGACAGCCGAAGTCCTCTTCAGAAGTCACGTGGGGAGACTGTGAGGTTACTCTTGACTGAGTAACCTGACATGAATTCAATATTCCAGATAAGTTGGGGACCAGGGAGGTCTCAACTACCTTTGGAAAGCTGATAGGAGGTAGCGTGATGTTACAGGCAATAGTAGTAATCTGGGGATTCATATGTGTGGAAGAACTTGTGGATCGAAAGTGTTAAGTCACTTGTAGTTTGGATTAAATAATCTCAGAGTAATTAATTTGACCATGTTGCACAGCTCTCGTTTGATTCTAATCGGTGCAAGGATGAACCTTTTACTTGAAGGATTATCTGAGCCATCTGTCAATTATAAGTGTTTTGCAAAGACATTTGGTCTGTGATACTGTTTCTAGTGGGAACCTCCAGTGATCAGAAGTTGAATAGTTAGTTGGGAGATAAGTAGAGTGGATTCAAAATAATGATTCGGCATGGGCAGTTTGTCAGGGAGTTAGACCTTCTTGAGATTCCAGATTTTAGGATTGAGTAGTTGGGTTTTATTCACAAGGGATTATTGTCGGCTGGTGAAGGGAATTCGTTCATATACGGATTGGAGAGCCCTGCGAGGGTCGGTGCTGGTTGCCTTAGGAAGGCTGGGGTATGCACGGGACTATGACCACGTCGCTCAAGTTGTTTGGCGTGATAGGAATGGTAAGCAATGATTTCGAGTACGAAATCTAATTTAAGTGGGGGAGAATTGTAACATTCCGTTTGAAATTTAATTAAATAAGTAAAGAAATAATAAACTCGTAACCTCAAAACGTAAATCATATTATTTTATTGTAACCCTAAATCCTTAATATTTCGTGGGGTGTTGGTTTGGGTAGTTAAATGATATAATTTAGATTTTTTTTTTTTTTTTTTTGGGGGGGGGGGGGGGTTTAAAGTGCAAGTTCCTGATTAATTTTGTAAAGATTTTTAGAAGTCAGGGGGTGTTTGGTAACTACTGGAATTAAATTGAAAAATGTTTTGGAATGCTAAGGGTTGAATGGTAATTTATGGAATGGATTTGAAAAGAATTGAGAGGGAGGGGTAGGATGTGTAACTATGAGTCAAGTTTTAAAATTGATGGGCATAAACTCGTCACCTTCATATGTAGCCTTCATATATAACCCTGGAGGCATTCTTCAGCCACCACCATCCTTCTAGAGTCCTCTCAACCACCACCTCCACGCCGTTGCTCGCAAAACTATCTCTACTGTCGCCGACGAAGTCAAGGATGAAACAACAACCACCATCTCTACGGTCGTTGGACGTCGTGTGTAGTCGGGAAAAACAACTGAGACGAATGTTGTGGTCGTGGGGAGACCAACTAAACGCATTATATAGCCGCCATTTCTCTCAGCGTCGATGGCGCAACCCCCAGCTCCACCTCTTCGCCGCTATTGATGTGCCTCGTCGTCTTCCACTGCCGCAATGCGGTTGTTTCGTCATGATTGATGCTCTCCGACCGTTGCACGCCACTAGGTGGGTGGTTTTGCTCATATTATCATTTGTAAGCGTATGTGTTGTTGTTGTAGATCGTGTATGTTGAGTGCAGTGTTGTAAAAATCGGTCTAGGCGGCCGCATAGGCGGCGCCTAGGCGCTAGGCGGTCTGCAACTGATTACGATTAGGGGTGCTAGGCGGAAATTGGTCAATATCGGTCAAACTCGGGCAAGGCGGTCCTCGGCGGTCCTTGGCGGTCCTCGGCGGTCCTTGGCGGTCCTCGGCGGTCCTTGGCGGGATGATTTTAAAAAATTCAAATTTTCAAATTTTCAAATATTATACCAAATTTTTCAAAACTTCAAAATTTTAAATTTTTAAATATTCAAATTTTCAAATATTATACCAAATATTTCAAAAATTCAAAATTTAAAAATTTTGAATTTTCAAATACTATTTTTTCTTAGAATATATTAAGTTTTAAAATAGTTTTATTAGTAATTTATGGTCCCCGATCAATCCTCCGATTAATCCCCGCCAAACCGATTAATCGCTTGACCCCAGTCGACCGTCGAGCTACCGCCGAGCGATTTTTACAACCTTGGTTGAGAGTATGCGATGGGTGGTCAGAAAACCGAAGAAAAGCCATCACCACCACCGTAAGGTGGTGGCTATCACCTCCGACCACTGCATACCGCCACAAGGTTGGCTGGGCGTGTGTGTGTATATGTGTGTGTGTTCTTTGGAATATTATGTGTATCATGTATTGTTTGGCCGGATTAATCAAGGAAACAACCTACCACCACCACCGTGTGGTGCTGGTTGCCGCCTTTTGCCACCACTAGCCACCGTGTTGGGTGGCGGTGTGCATTGTGTGATTGGATTGTTAGTTTAAATTCTTGGACATATTTAGTCTAGAATTATAACCACCACCGTGAGGTGATGGCCGCCGTCTTGAGCTGCCGTTGACCCCCACTACTTGAGGTGGTAGTGGGTGGTTCCTAGCTTATGAAACCCTAGTTGACCTAATGAAATCCTAATTGATCTAAAAACCTAACCATTGGACTAATTGACTTGTGTTTGGGTTGGAAACCCTAATTAGTGTTTAGAAAAACCTAATTTTGGAGATGTTAGTTTTGGATTGTTAGGACTCGCGTTGAAACTGTTAATTAAATTCTAAATAATACATAATAATGACCCTATAAATATCTTAACGTAATATTGGAATTAATGGGTTATGTAAGAACACTTAACCCTAATCGTCATTTTATGTGAAAACTCTAATTTTGTTTGGGCCTTGAGTTGGGCCTTGTTGTTGGGCTCTGGTGATTGGGCTATTGATGGGCCATCCAAGAACAAGTATAAGGACTCGTATATTTGGATGGGCTTTAGGGTAAGGCAATGTAATGGGTTTGGTCCCAATTTAGAAAATTAGGCCATAGATGGGCCACAATTAGGCTTTGATGATTATGATATATTGGACCAATCGAATGCCAAATGTTTGGACTAGAATAAATGGTTGGGCCTTAAGGTAAGACCATGTAGAGGTTTGGGCCTAATTTGGAAAATCAGGCCATATGTTGGGCCTTGATTTATTATTTGGCTTTTAGGCCTCTAGAGTTTGAGTTTGGGCCTTGGCCTTGGACCAAGCTAGGTTAGGAGTAAAATGGCCTTTTAACCCCAAGTATGGACTTATGGTTACGTATTGGAACCTGATTTTTAATTGGATTTTGTTTTGATGATTGACAGTTTGGGGATCTATCAACCAGTAGCTACAGCTTTATCCACGGGACTTCAGCAATACAAGGTGAGTCTCTTCACTATTTGTTATGGGTCGAAGGTGTCAATCCCGGCCCATTTGGTTTATGTATTGTAGGAAGACCCGAGGGTTATCCCTGGCATACTGTATGGTATTATGTATGGTAGGAAGATATGGGGGTTAACCCTAGGCATTATGTATGAAAGACCAGGAGGTGACTCCTGGCATACTGTATGCTAATTGGGTAAATAGAGTAGTATGTATGCTAGTTGTCTTTGTGATGCTTGCATGGAAGACCAGGAGGTGGCTCTTAACACTTGTTTGTAAGACCGAAGGGGTGGCCCCCAGCTTGGAAAGAAAGACCACGTGGCGACCCATGACATAATGGCAAGACTATATCCAGCACATAGCATCTTTATTGATTATGATATATGTATGGCTCATGGTTATGTATGATAGTATGTGATTTATGTGCTTATATGTTAGACAATATACGGTTGAAAGAAGGGGTAGGCCAACACCCATATATGCTAGACAGTATGTTGATATGTGGTATTTGGGGAACTCACTAAGCTTCGTGCTTACGGTTTTCAATTTTGGTTTCAGGTACTTCTTCTTCGAAAGGAAAGGAGTCGGCATGATTGCAGCGCATCATAGGATGATTTTTGTACATGAGATCTTTGGGAGTTATACTCTGATGTTGTTTTATTATGATATGTTTTTATTATTGACATTTTGGTTTGATATGTGATGGCACTATGGATGTTTTTTATATTATTGGTTTTATAATTACTTAATTAAAAATGAAATTTTTGGTCTTAAATTTTAGGATGTTACAAACAATGAGAAAAAAAAAACAAGAAAGGTAATTTCGATAATATTTAGTGAATGTTGGAAAGAAGAGCTAAAAGAGTAAGATAAAATCAAAATGGTGGATATCTTATTTATACAAGAATCACAGAAAGGTAGAAAGGTGATTTGACATATTCCAACGGCTAGAAATCTACCCATTTAGATTTAAATTACCCTATCTGTCAAAACTTTTATTTCTCTTTTACTTTAAATTATACATTTCTATATTTGAATATTAATCTTAATATTTCGCAGGTATAATTTGGGGGCAATTGTGAGTGGTAGGATCTCATAATCATATTTAGGATCCTTAATATTTTTGAAGCTTGAGGATCGTTAAGCATATCTTATGATCCTAATTATTAACATTAATATTTCCTAACGCTTTTAACGCCTATATTATACTTTTTTTTCTCACATGTGCAGAATTAGTCAGCACCGTTTCAACCAAGTTAAAGAGTCAGGAGAACCAAGTCAAACAATGTGCATATATTCACTCTAGAAGATCCCAGAAATATCAGACTTGTTACTTAGTCTAGATTATAAATAACACTTGTAAAACACACGCAAGACACACAATTAGCTCTACTACTACTCTTGTATTCGTATTATCTTCACCATCTCTGTAATCTCATATTCAAATCAATAAAAACAATAAGCCAGGTGACCATTTTCACCTCCTAAGATTTTATGTCGGATATTCTATAAATGATCAAGAGCTCTCCTTGCAAACCATTTACGCAACATTGTTTAAATTTCATTAATTACTTCAACTACAACATCGCACCCTATCATACAATTTGGTTGAATATTATTTGATTAATTTTTTTACCAAAACAATGATAACACATTGAGAAAAATAAATGGGTAAGATTAGTGTTGAGAATTATAACTTAAATATGACTCAAAATGGACTCTTTATTTATATCTAACTTTTTTTTAGTTCTTTAGAAAGATAATTTATTATTTAGATAAACAGGAAATACTCAATAAACCGTATATAAAAAAACACTTTGAAATCAATCAGTTTGTAAAAATGACTATTTAGGGCAAGATGATATTTTTTAAACATTTTATTTAAGTTTGTTGGTTAAAAATTATTTATAGAAAAAGAATCTAAGATGATTGGAGTTGATAACTTAAACAATTTATTTAAGTTTGTTGATAACTTAACAGTTAACACAATAAATGAGTTTGTGTAAAGACTTTTACATTTTTAATTAAAGGAGTTGATAAAACACATGGAAAAATTAATTGGGCAAGATTAGTATCGAGAATTGTAATTATCCGTTTATTTACCAAAGGTTTTTTAAATCGGCGGTATCCGGTATTGTCTTTCCTCTTTGAGGTCGAGTGTTCAAGTCTCACTGTAAACATATGTGAAATAATTTAGGAGTAGTTTATTATATATTTGTATTTGTCGTTCAAAATAAATAAATAAATAAAATAAAATAATTATCTGTTTATTTATATCCAAGTTTTTGTTTATATCTTTAGAAAAACTTTTAATTATTTAGATAAACAGGAAAGGCTTAATAAACCATATATAAAAAAATTGTAATATGAAAATGATTTAACTTATATGGCAAGATGGTATATTTGAAACAACTTACTTAAGTTTGTCGGTTAAAAAATTGTTTATGTCAAAAGAAACTAAGGTGGTTGGACTTTGGTCCCAAAAAAAAGGAAATGGTTAAAAACATTCGATAACCACTTAGAATGGTAATAAGGTTTTAATTTTTTTTTTACATATTGCACCAATATGATTGTTATAACCGTTTAAAAAAGGTAATAATGTTCTAATTTTGTCCACAATAGGTCTCTAACGTCTTTTGTTATATATATATATATATATATATATATATATATATATATATATATATATATATATATATATATATATATATATATATATATATATATATATATATATATTACACCAACATGGTTATTATAACCGTTTAAAGAATGGTAATAATGTTTAACTTTGTTCATATTAGGTCTTTATTTTTAATATGTTTATCATTTCATCTAACTCTTTTATAATTTATATTAGTATCTAGTTAGACGGCTTCATCATTTCATTTTCTCATTTTAGTCGTTCATTCACTACAACCATGATTTCAATCAAAAGGTTATGTAAGCCATTGACGGAGCCATATCAAAGTAAAAAAGTATCCTCGAAAAGTAATATTGTATCCCCGATGAATAAAGGCTCTACCAATTGGGTATCCTCGATAGACAATTACTTATCGGAGATACATCATTAATTGTCGGAGATACTCTTTTACTTTGACTCTAGCTCCACCACTGACTTATAAGTTATCCAAAATTTATATAATGACATAAAATGACATTTAAAAAATATGTTTTCTTAATTAATTAAGTTATATTTAGAAATTAAAAAAAAAAACTTTTAAAAAACTAGTTTAAGTAGCTTTTTAAAATGCTAGTTTATAAATTACTTTTTGGCTTGCCAAACATGACAACTTAAAAAATATCGAAAAATAAACTAGCTGTGACGCCAAACATAGTCTTAATTATTAAGACTTTCATTATTATTAGCTTTTTTTTTTCATAAAAATGAAAAAAAAATTGCTATGTAACATTTTGATTGAAATCGTTGTTGTAGTGAATGGACGACTAAAATGAAAAGATGAAATGATTAAATCATCTAACTAGATGTTAATATAAATTATAAAAGAATTAGATGGAATGATAAAAATATCAAAAATAGAACCTAATGTGGATATAGTTAAACATTATTACTTTTTTTAAACAGTTATAATAACCATTTTGGTGTAATATGTAAAAATAAAAAAAAATAAAAAAAAATAAAAACTGTAGGAACCTAATATGAAAAAAATTAAAACTTTATTACCCTTTTAAATGGTCTATAACAATCGTATTGGTGTAATATAAAAAGAAAAATTAAGGATCTTATATATTTATATATAGACAAAGTTAAAACCTTAACCAAAAAAACCCAAATTTATGTACCAAAACCTTGTGGATACCACGTTCGTAGCAAATGAAGTTGCAAAAGAATCCAAGCTGGTGGGCCGAAAGATATCGGATAGAATAAGCAGATCTAGGTTGTATAAAGGAGGGTTGGAGACGTGGGTGCCCCATATCAGATATCATCGACATTACATGTAGGGGCCAAGATCAAACTCTACAACAAAATTACGTGAAAAACCCTTAATTTGCTTTAAAGTTTTAACTTTATGAAAATATCTGACACAAACAAAAATAGTAAATAAATGGTGATAGTGGATGTCAGACTACTTTGACTACTTTTCTATACTTACGCTAGGAGAGAGAGGGTGAGAGAGAGAGAGAGAGAGCGCATAGTGCCATCAATCATCTCTCCCGATGATCTTGATGAGGAAGACTGTGTTGTTGATTGGCGATGGCAACTCAAAGACAACGAGTCGGCAAGGTCCAGACACGACGATGGCAAGTGCCTCTTATATTTATATATCTTTGCTTCTTTTTCCATTTGTTATATTGTTTTGTGTCTCTTATATTTATATATCTACCATTTTTACATTATTAACGTGGTTTTTTTCCCTTTGGCAAATCTTCCACTCTTTTTCACATATCTTTCTCCCATCAAAATCCCAATACTTGACGAAAGTCGGCATGGACAAGGGAAAAAGTCACCGGTAGACGGCAAGTGGGAGGTGACCGGTGGGAAGAAGTCCTCTTCCCTCAACGGCCGATAGTTTTTTTTATTATTATTAAGAAAGCAGGCTCTTGTATTTAGTATATTGACTAGATTCTATAAGTTAACTTTCCATTCACTATTATTTAGTAAAAAACAGGCGACAATATCAGATGTTAAATGTAACTATAACTAAACATCCTAAACCATGCAATCAAGATAAGCATAAGCTTTACAAAAATGTAGAAGAACGACAAGGGACTGATTCGGAGTCTTTATCTTCTTCTACACAACCTACGGTCAAAAGGTTTTACAAGCCGTCGTCGAAAGGCCGGAGAAGATCGGAGAACGACAGAACGGGCAAGAAGGCTGTTTCCGGTGAAGCAATTGACCGACGCAGTCGGAGTGGAAGACGTGTCGACACCTGCTGAGCTGACAAACAACGTCATCGAGATGGTAATCAGCAGAGCATATGAAGCACATCTCTTCCACGGATCTCTGTCGCCTTTCCAACAGATCTTCGAACCTGATAACCGGAAGATCGACGAGACTTGGGTATGGAGTAGTGTTTTCGCATCGAAACAAGTAGAAGAAGAACTCCTTGATTAACTTGAGCAAATCTTGCTTGATACGGAAGATCGGAAAGAGTATACAGAGGTAGAAGATGAAGTTCATCAACATATTTGATATGTCTTCTTTGGGTCTGTGATTTTCTTTGTTGTGTTGAATTTTGCGGATGAATCGATGGGTTTATAAGGAAAAGTGGGCCCTTGCCGGCGTGTCGAGAGACATCCTTTCGTTTTCATTAGTTATCTAAAATTAAGAAATAGAAAAAAATAATTTTATATTTAATAGTTAGGTTTTTATTTGTTTCCATAAATCTGATTGTCATAAATTAAGGTTTTCATTTTCGTTCTTTATTAAGGATACCCATCTGGGTACGTGTTTGGGTGCTTACACGTGTTGTCACTTTGATCCCCATCTGTTAAAGCAATAGAGGTGACCAGAGATGATTTGTAAATGTCGTCTCTAATCATGTGATATAATGTAACTTTTTGTATTTTATTTTTGTGCGCTTCTATTCTAATCAATTTGTTAATCAATTTGTTAAGAGTTCAATGCCTTTTTGTTTTTGTTTATATCGTGGCCAGATGCAGGGGTGAAGGAGTGAGGGCACATAATGCCTAAAAAATTTTACATATAAATACTCCAATTATTTTTAATTTTACTTTAAAACCCTTTCTAATATTCAAAAAACACCCCCAACAAAACAAAATGATGGAATCGACACTCTCGTGGCATTCTTTCCACCACCATGGGTTTCTATATCTTATATCTAATATTGGCTTTAGAATTATTGGCTTTGGGTTTTATAGATTACCACGTGCAACATATATTTAGTCCACGCGTTTGTTAAAAGTAGAAGTTTAATATAAAATTGTAAGCATTCCGCTATTTGTTAAAGTAATATTTTTACATAAATACAAATAATATAACGAAATAAAATTATTAAAATAATATTTTTATATAAATACAAATGATATAATGAAATAAAATAAATGAGTGAAATGAAAGAAATGACATATTATAAGTTGTTTAAAATTGGACTGTGTGTTTACAAAAAAACTTTGGATATAATCTATATAGCTTTTAATTTGCATGAAAAGTCCAAAATGAAAAAATTTCTATGATTTTAATCCAAAAAATATTAAAAAAAACGGTAATACCATTATATTTTATTTTTTGTTTAATTTATAATTATTTTAATAGTATTTTAACTTTAAAAAAAAAAAAGAAAAAAAAGAATTATCCCCACGCACCCACTTCTCTCTCTCTCTCTCTCTCTCTCTCTCTATATATATATATATATATATATATATATATATATATATATATATATATATATATATATATATATATATCGTAAAGAATACTTATCCTTCTTCGTTGTAAATGTGTCACTGTTGTATCTGATAAACACAACAACAATGGCTAAAGTGAGGAACTTCTCCCTGATCCGATTCCCATGTCATCGTCCCTCTGCCCCGTATCTTACAACTCCAATCTTATGCTACCCTTGTCGATTTGCTTCTGAGGTTACATCTACGATCTGATAACACCAGAGTGACCTTTCTATTGTGATTTTTGGACAAGCCTCTATGCTGATAAAATGCAATCAAAAGGATTGGATGTGGTTATTCTCGAAGCTCAGAAGAATCTATTAACAAATGTCATTCATCAACATAAAGAATTTCAAATAAAAATTTGGGCATTTATATATGTAACATCACCAATGCTAAATAAGTAGAAACGAAATTTATTGGAAAAATCTTAAAATTGATCCATTAACAAAGATTCTGATAAAGAAGAATATGCGCTAGTGAAGAGGATTTTAACGTTGAAAACAACATCAAAAATGAAAAACCATACCTTATATCTCTTTTATACACGAATGAAGACCAAAGACCCATCACATTTCAATGAAATTTCCATCTCCATCCTTCGTCTTTTTCGTAGATTTCCAGGAAAACAACAGCCACCATTATCTCCAAGAGATCAATCAGGATGAAGATAAAACAATCCAAATATGATTATGAGGCGACCATCAGGCTGTGTTCTTTTCTGGTCAAATGACCACCAACAGTATGGATCTAAATGAGATGCGGTTCCTGCTGAGGTTTCATCCCTATCGTTTCCATACCCTCCGATTAAAAGATTTGTGCTTGAGAGAACTGGAAGTATAAAAATTGCGTGGAGAGTGGATAGGCTAATACCTTTTTTTTTCTCTTTTTATTTTAATAAAATATTTAAAATAATTTAAAGAAAAATACAAAAAAATATATATGAAAAGGATAAAATTATCATTTCAAGTTTACCAAGGACCAAAACCAAAGAAAATTTTTGATTTTGAACATTCTATGCAAGTTAAAAACTTTTTGGATCATATCCAAAAAAATTTGTAAACCATAAAGATCAATTTTGCAGTTTTATCTTGTTTTCACATGCAACATACTTTTTTATTATATGAATATTAAAAATTAATTCATTAAAAATATCAAAAGACTAGTGAAAATCGATAATTTAAGTAACTCGTATTGTCTATGTAAACTGTTTTCTTACATCAAAGAGGTTGATAATAATTATTTTAATATTAAAACATGTTGTAAAAATTGAGAAAATAAGAAATTACAGTACCCTTAGGTACAACCCAATGCATTCACCCAAAACCGCTTATTCTCTTGGAGATTTGAAACAAAAGAAAAGGTTTTGTATAAGTTACTAGTTGTGAAACCCGTATATTATACGGGTTAATTAAAATAAAATGTTAAATACGAACGATTAAATAGAAATTTTATTTGAATTTGAAATTGAAATAAGTGAAAATTATGTGAAAAAAAATGCAAAAAATAAACTAATTAAAATTATATGTTTAGTGTACTAACCGAGTTAATTATAATAAAATGTTAAACATAAAGGTTTAAACTGTAAATTTATTTGAAATTGAATTTAAAATTTAAAATTTAAAATTAATAGTCATTATGGTATGTTTAATTTATGGAAACTAAATTAATGATAGATTGAAAATGAAAATTGAAGCAATGACAAGTGGAAAATAAATATATATCTCAAAATTATAACAAAATTACATGTGGCTAATTTGATGAGAGAATGACATGTGACAAAATCATTTTCATTTATTAGGGTAGATTATGAAATGTAACAAATGACTTTATATAAGTTATTATGAAATGTAACGATTGATCTATTTACATATTTAAACCTTTAAACTTAAGAAAATAGAAAACATAAAAAAATCCTAAGTGGAAAAAAATTCTAAAAATAACATGTTTTAAATTTATTGAGAACGTGTCAGTAGACAAAAAAAAAAAAAAAAAAAAAAAAAAAAAAAAAAAAGGTAGATCTTGTGGTTTTATAAAGGTGACTTGTGTTCGTTTTAATTTAATGGGTACATAGATTATCTTTTGTAATGCAGGAGCACCGATAGGTTTTAATTTTGATATTCAAAACTATGTCGTCTACTATGGCCACAAGAGTTTTCACCAAGTTTGTTTTAGACAAAATTTCATAAATTGTCCTAATACTTTATAAATTTTTTCTAAATTAGTCCTTATGAATTTTTTTGGGCAATTACTAATCTAGCAAAATTAAGGAAATGATTAACGATTTTTAGTCAAAAATTAGGATTTGTCCCAAACTAACCCACGAAACGTAAATATTTTTATTCGTCTACAGTTTCGTGTTTTGTATAAAAATAAATTATTTTGAAAAAAATAAAACCATAGGTTATTTTAAAACCTACGGTTTTCTTTGTATCATTTACTGTTTCCCAAACTATAACCTACGGTTTGGGTAAAATTTACGTTTTTTTTTAAACTACGGTTTTGGGGGTATAGTCTACGGTTTTGGGCTAAAAAATTATGGTTTTTATTTTTATTTTTTATTATTTTAATAAAGAGTATTTTTTGAGAACTGCTTTGATTAAAAATATTGTTTATAAAATGTAGAATTGTTTTTTTGACAATTATTTTGTTAAAAATATATTTTTTGTAAAATACAAAATAGGTTTTAACAACTAATAGAATAACTTTTTGCTAAAATGTAGATTATTATTTTGAATTTGTTGACTGATTTTTTTGGTAAATTTAACTACTTTATTGTTAAACTTAGACTACTTTTTTACTAAAAAAGTAATCAACAAAATAATTATCAGAAAACATTTCTATATTTTATAAACAATATTTTTAATGAAAATAATTCTTAAAAAAAAACTTTCTAGTAAAAAATATATAAAAAATGAAAAAATAAATAAATAACCGTTGTTTTTTAGCTCAAAACCGTAGACTATACCCCCAAAACCATAGATAAAAAATAAAAAAATAAAAATAAAAATAAAAAACCTAGATTTTACCCAAACCGTAGGCTACAGTTTGGGAAATAGTAAATGATACAGAGAAAACTGTAGGTTTTAAAATAACCTACGATTTTATTTATTCAAAATAATTTTTTTTTTTGTACAAAACAAGAAATAGTAGACGAATTAGCAAAATAGTAGATTTCAAGTGTTAACCGTAGTCAACGCTCATTGACCGTAGTCAACTGTGTTCAAACTACTCTTTCGTGGGTTAATTTTGGTTAATATGTCTTTTTTACTATTTTTGGATAACTAATTAAGGATTTTGACTAGATTTGGATTTTTCTCTTTTTTTTTTATGGTCCATATGAGCAAACCGTCCAAACCAATGGTTCTTTTGGCTAACTATTAACTAACTTTGTTTAAATTTGTAGTTAAGTCTATATAAAATTACATTTTTACCCTTGCCGTTACCCATATGAAATTACATTTTTACCCTTGCCCTTACCCATATGAAATTACATTTTTACATTTTTACCCTTACCCTTGTCGTTACCCATATCGAACCAAATTGCGGTTTTATCAACAAAAGTTAACAAAATTAATATAATCGGAACCGTCGGTTCCGAGACTGGTTCCAAACATTTAAGAACTGCCTTGAACGGTTCCGATTCCGGTTCTAACTTTCTAACAACCGCCGGTTCCAGTTCAGATTCCGATTCTCGTCAAATGAGATGGGTACCCGTCCGTGCTCATCCTTAGTAATAACTGAATAAAGTGGGGCAATATAATCTTTTTCACATTATATTTACCAGAAAATTAACGGTATTAGGCATAAGGGCCATATATATGCAAGGTTTTTTTTAAGGGATCATCCATAAAAAATATAATAAAAAAATAAAAAATAAAAATTTAGAATGACTATTTAAAAAAATAATAATATTAAAAATAGGAGCATTTGTTAAAATTTGTCATTATTTAAAGAAGATAAGCCTTGCTTATAAAAAAAACAATACTATTTGGCCATCCAATATGATGACATAATTTTTTCCAAGAAGAAAAAAACAATCGTTTTCTTCTAAATAATGTACTTTTTCTATAGTTGATATTTTAGTTATTTTACGATAAATTATTTAAATTATTGTACTTTTGAGTTTTGACAGTTTTCTTGTACAACTTATGTGGGTTTAGGGGGCGCTTTCAGTCCCTTTGATTAGTAATTTAGTATCATTGAATAGCAATATGTACGTGATGAACTTTTAGAACAACTACAAAGTTACAAGTTCTCATCTTTACTGAAACAAGTAGGAGCCGAATTTGATGTTTAAATTGAACAAATCGTGCCTGATACGGTAGACCGGAAAGAGTATACACAAAGGGTGAGATTTAAAAGAAATGGGTTCATGTGCATCGATGAAATGACATTGATTATTAGATTACTAGACGTTTAGACTAATTAAATTAACAAAACTTATGCAATCTAATCTAGTTGATTATGCCACTTGTTTTGTGGCATTGACTCCTAATCTTATCTCAAGTTGAAATGTAAACTAATCTAGTTTAGTATGCCACTTGCTTTGGGATAGAAAAATTAAATATACTTTTATATCTTTTTCCTCCTTATTTTTCTATCGTATCAAATATTGACAAATAAATTAAAATACTATTAATTTTATTAAATATGTCATTAAATATAACACATAACAATATTTGAATGTTATGTTTAGTTTATGATTTGGTTTTAATTTTAGGTAAACTTCAAAAATTGGGGTATTGTGTTACATAAATCTCATAAAATATAATTTATTATATTTTGTGTTTATAATTAACTAGGTGTGAAACTCGTGTATTATATGAGTTTATTAAAACGATATAATTAACAACATGAAAAAAAAACATTCAAGCAAGTTTTAGTAACCATAAGGATCATGTTCATAAAAAATAAGTAATGATTGAGTTTGTGATATTTGGTAAACCACATGTGACATTTGGTAAACCACATGGACCATTTATGTAATTTGGTCTTAATCTTTACTAATAAAATTAATTAATATTAATTCACAAATGAAATATACCATCTATATTAATATACATATACATTAATTAATATATTAATCAAAGATGAATTCACAAATAGAAAGTAATTACGTACATTAATTAATATATTCATAAAATTAATTAATATGAAGTGACATTAATTAATTTTACTATAACAAATGAAGATAATTTTGTTACATGTCAATCTCTAATGAATTTTAATACTTGTCATTTTGTGATATTTTTTAAATAAATAATATCCATATGTCGATTTATGTTTTTTTTTTCAATTTTTAAAATTAAAAAGTTACATAATATTCATATATGTAAAGTATCACATGTAATAAATATTATACTAAATTGAAATTAATATGTTTTTTCATTCTTTATTTCATATTTTTTTAAAAATATTTATTATTTACATTTTAATATTTTACTTACTTTAATCAATTCGTGTAATACACAAGTTTTACACCTAGTATATTAATAAAAGTTAAATCTACTATAATAAATAGGAACGATTTTGCCACATGTCATATTCTCCTTAATTTTGATACTTGTCATTTTCTATATTTTTTTTGAATTATTTAATATCCATTTGTCATTTTTATACTTTTTTAAAATTTTTTTATTCAAATTGCACCTATTAAATGTCACATCATATTAACTAACTTTATTAATATATTAATTAATATACATAATTACTTTCTATTTATGAATTCATATTTCTATTAATAAATTTATTAATGTATATGTATATTAATATAGATAGTACATTTCATTTGTGAATTCATATTAATTAATTTTATTAGTATAGATTAAGACCAAATTACATAATGGTCCATATGGTTTATCAAATGTCACAAACTCAATCATTACTTATTTTTTATGATCATGGTCTTTTTGGTTATCAAAACTTGTTTGAATGTTTTTTTTTCTCACAACGTTACTTTTGGTCCTTTTAATAAATTTGTGTAATACGCGAGTTTCACACCTAATTAATTATAAATACAAAATATAATAACTTATATTTTATGAAGTTTACCTAACACAATACCCCAATCTATGAAGTTTACCTAAAATTAAAACCAAATCATAAACTAAATATAACATTCAAATCTTGATATGTGTTATATTTAATTACATATTTAATAATATTAATAATATTTTAATATATTATTTAATATGATTTAGCTTTTATATATATATATATATATATATATATATATATATATATATATATATATATATATATATATATATATATAAATAAAGTCTAAAAAACCAACAATTATATAAATTTTGATCTTTCTATCCGGTCAACAGGTCATCTTATTTTTAAAATATATATTTTTTCCAGATTATAAATTTTAATATAAATTTGGTCTAAAATATATAGTTTTGACCTAGATTTTAAAATTTTGTTACAAATTCATCTATTTAGTTTTTTACATCTTTTTAAAAAAAATGTTTTGAATACATTTTTTTTGCTGTATAAAATGATCTTCATACAACAAAAACATATTTCACATAACTTTTCTTCTATATAAAAACATTAAGAAAAACATTTTTGTATGAAAAATTCATGTATAAAAACTTTTTTTTATAGATATATGTTTTCATACAAACACATATTTTTTACAAACACGTATTTAAAAAAATTCATCGACAAAAGGAAGGGATGAGGCCTACTAATGATAAGACTAGCTTTATCTTATATATATATATATATATATATATATATATATATATATATATATATATATATATATATAATTATTAATCTTATAATATTACAATAGTATAAAAGTTGAATTTTAAACTTGTAAAATTCTAAGGTTTGGAATTTAAATATTTCAAAATTAAACTATAATCAAAAATTAAAATTCCAAAATTTGAGGGCAAGTTTTGAAACTTTTCAAAACTTCTTTTAGATCAAATTAGAAAATTATTAATTAATCTTATTAGTAATATTTATCACATAATTAAACCTAATCTTTTCCATACAAGATAATTCAAATCAATTTACAAATAATCAATATTTATCTTATAAAACAAGTAATTATCTAAAATTGACAATTATCCATTAATTTGATTTGGATATCAATTACCATAACAAAAAAAAATCTGATTTTTAATTTGAAAAAACAATTTATGGTAATTATCCAAAGCAAATCAAGGTAGAATATTTGGAATCCAACAAACAACTGTGTTTACGTCGTGACCTTCTCTGGTTACGTTGTGAGTTTGGTCAAAAAATAGAAGAATGAATCTTACAACTTTGAACAATAAACTTTGTATCAAATACAGTAGAATAAACATCATAGGCTCTGATACCACTGATGGGTTTTGAGCAAAACAACATTCCAATGGTGTTCATGCAAACCTTAATGCTTGGATCTAGTTTTTCTAATTGTACATGCATAATTGTCCAAGACTTGCAAAACCCTAATCTAGCATATCACAAAAATTGAAATCATGTCTAATAAACTAGTTAGAACATTACCTTTGATTGTTGCTTGAAGATCTTGAGCCTTTGAGAACCTTAGCACCTCAAATGTTGTGCCTCTAATAGATCACAAACACCAAAACAATTGGAGAAGGCAAGAGAGAGAGAGAGAGAGAGAGATGCGAGAGGTAATTTTCGGCTCTTGAACTATTCTTAGGGTTGTGGTAGCTGAAAATTGCATGCGTAGGGGTTCCTTTTATAGGTGGGGAATTAGGGTTTTAGTCAAAGATGTCATTCAGTTGCTTATGCTCTAAGCAGCCCATGAGAATCTTCCAGAAACCCTCCTTTGGACGAAATCTTATGGGCTATCCATAAGGATTTCGTCCACTCCCTATCTTTAGGGTTTCCTTAGCCTACAATGCAATTATCTTAGAATTACAATTTCAGTCCCCTGAGTTTAATTAATATCTTTTGTTCACAAAATTAATTCTTAATTAAATCTTGACCAATATTAATTAAAAAATACGACTTCTCCTTTAATACATTATTCATATAATATATTAATAAACCACAATAATCTGTTTCTCTATTATTCATCCAATCAAGTTGCTTTGGTGAAGACAATCCAAAAGGACCATGCTACAATCGGATCAAGTACATACCAAATATCGTTATGGACTTAGACACCAATCCAACAAAAATACCCCCTTGAATTCAAACCGGCCAACCCTTGGTTAAACTAAAATTCAACGGTCAAGGTCAACAGTCCACGTTGACCCAACTTGTCGAGTGCAGTTTACTGACTCGTTGAGTTATTCCAGAACTTGAGAAATCGTGAAAACCCTAGTTGACTTGCCGAGTTTCCAGACAACTCCTCAACTCCATGTAAGTCCAAATGTCGGGAAAACCCTAACTGACTCGTCCAGTCAGCTTACTGACTTGCCGAATCCATGTAGAGCCCACCACGACCAATCTTCATCCGACTTGTCGAGTTGACCATGCAACTCGTCGATTCCCTTCTATCTATTTCTCATTCAGACTTTTTAAAGCTACCCCAAAGCTCCAAAATATAGATCTAACCTCCTAGGGCATGGTTTCCACATAAAGTTGGAAACTTTACCTACATGCATGGTCCTAGATGCCAAAACCAAGTTAAGGAAAAGGTTTAACCCTAAGAAAAGGGCCCGAGCTTGCTAAATTTGATAACTTTATAGCTATAGGGACTTTGAGGAGTCCAGATCTGAAATAGCAACTTCAAATCATGACCAATACCCGAAATAACCCTCAACCCACTAGAAAATAACCCTCAAGGTAACGACTTGTTACCTTCAAAATGATGCCAAGATGAAGTAGAGTCAGATCCACAATCTTCTCTTATCTCCAACCTCTTAGAATTCAATCCTTCTTCACAAAAACCACTTTCCAAGATTTTTAACACACAAAATGGAGAGTATGCGAGATTAGGGTTTTGTGAGCTCAAGAGGGACGGTAAGGGAGGTTGTGGGAGGCTAATGACCCTTTGAATAGGGTGTAAAATCCTGGATATTAGGGTTTCATTTTCTAGCTCCTACTTGTCGAGTTGGGGTCCTCCAATTTGTCGAGTAGACCCCTTAAATGCATGCGGTCTGAATCGTTTCTACACGACGAGTTGGGTGTCATGTAGGGGCATCCAACTTGTCGAGTAAGTCCAAGAACATGACTAAAAACTTTAAACTTTATACATCGAAGTCAGGATGTTACAAAATAAGCTCATGATTAGTTACCAAGAAACAAAATAGAGATGACCTGTAATATAGAAACTCATGGTTGCTTACCAATATGACCATATGCAACCATGATGGGTTTAGCACTCCTAATGGCGGCGTTAGATACTCGATTCTACAAAAAAAATCGACATATTAGCATGCTTGGCAGATAAGGCCGCTTCTAAATCCCTAAAATTGTGGTTCAAGGAAAAAAAATTATAGAAAGAAATGGAATGGAGGATTACCATGGTGGCGTTTAATAATTCAATAAGGATGTGGAGAAGATGAATCATATCATCATCACCATCGAGACCCAAAATTACCATTATTTCCACTGAGGGCACATTATTTTAACAAAAAAATCTAATTAGGTCTATGGTAAGAAAAAAACAACATTTAGAGAAAGAATATTGTAGAAATTTTACTTGAGCCATAATTTCTTTTATTATGTGTCCAAATTCTTTGGAACTTTGTAAATATAGAATATGATATTTTAGGATTCAAAATTTAAAATTAAAATGGCTAGATAAATTGAATGTGGGCTTTAATGGGGGAAGGTCAGAGATAACAACACATGATTATGGGAATAAAGAAGGAAAAGCATTTAATTAATGGAAGAGTGTCGTTTGAAATTTTTTAAACAAATTCAGTTTTAATTCTAACGTGATGTTATATCATAACCAAATTTATTCTGACAGAATGTCAACCATAAACTAGTAAAATATTTTCAATTTTATTCTTATAGAATACAGTTCAAATTCAAATTTTTTTGATATTAACTTGGTTTAAGAATTCTACACATTCTTCATATACATGGAAGTCATAATGAGGGTCTATGCTTTTATTCTGCATATACATCCAAACTTAAATATAAATTCATACATATTCTTAAACACTAGTAGCTGTTTTTATACATTTCATTATATTTATACATATTCTAATAAAATAACATGAAAGTGAATAAAATTCTTAAAAAATAACATTCTTAAATACACAATTATTGAACAAATACATTTGATCTTCTTCAATGGTCCACATTAATCCACTTGATTCCAGCTCTTCTTATGAAAATGTGATGTATTATCGTAATAATGTAAATCTTCTTAAATATACTTGATGAACTCGATTCCAAGTTTTTCTCTTGTATGATCAAATATTTGGTTGATTTTTCAACTCATTCTGGAAGAATAACATGCATTGCTTGTTAGTGTTATCAATTAAGCACATATACTTGTTGTTAACAAAAAATCTTAAAGACATTCTAATATAATGCATTTATACATTCTATGCTTGAGAATGTTTATACATAAAATACATTCTACTGGAATACACTATCGTTCGCCATGTGTACTTTTCTTCAATGTTATAATGCAAAAAACATGTTCATTTTATTAGAATATAAATATTATATAAAACATGTGTTGCTAGTAACTATGATAGAATTCATACTACATGATTAGATTCTATAGACTTTCTTTCAGACATTTCAACAAATACTTGTCGGATATTATAAAAAACATACCAAATTGTAAGTATTGATTTGTTATTCATAAAAATTACCAAAAAAAAAAGGTCGGATATAATTAAACGTAAATTATGTTTTTCGCATAAATTAACAAATCAAAAACCTAATATTTTCACATAATAAGTCAAACTAAAACCAACACATCATAAATTTAAATAACTCATTCCATTGTGTGAAGTGATAATTTCCATGTCCATATATTCATTCCATTGTATGAAGTGTGAATCGTCACATGTTAATTGCAATTATATTTTTTTAAATAAATTTTGTATTCATGTATCCACATAACGCGTCGGCATATTTATGTAAAATAATAATTATTATTGTATATAAACCATACATTCAACTTCCTACAATTTCCCACAAAATAAATGAAATCAAAACTTTGTTGATGTTATGCACACGCAGACAGAGAAATAAAAAAGGAGTTGAGGGTACCTAGAATGGAATTATTAGCACTCATATTAATCGATTGTCTTCAATTGACCAACATCAAGATGATAATGAGGGTACATAGGTGCTGGTATACAAAAACGACGGTGCCGTCTTGAAGGGGACCGGCTGTTGATTCTCAAGACTTGGCATCTTTTGGTAGAGGTGGGTGATCGGTTTGAAGACGATGGGTGGTGGTGTTTATAGGTGGAGTAGAGTTTTAATAAATAAAAGATAATCCTTTAAATAAAGGGATATCAATTGTTAATTTTGGATATTAATTAATACATCTATGTAATATTACCAATTTACTTTTATTATTTTAATTAATAATTAAATTATTGCTAAATTATCACTGGTTCACACATGCATACAATAGTTGTAGTAAACATATGAACCTACCTCTCTCTCTCTCTATATATATATATATATATATATATATATATATATATATATGTGTGTGTGTGTGTGTGTGTGTGTGAAAAGTGAATATACCCTTAAATGTATATAAGCTTAGGTACCCAAACTCACTATACTACATCTTTTTGTATCATATATATACATTGTAATCATCTAATGTTCTTATAATTCAACTTCTAACTTGATTTATTTTCAAGATTTTTATCAATTTCACATTTATATTCTCTTACATAATTTTCATTTTCAACTATAATATATATATATAGCCTAGTAGGTGTTTGGCAAAAAGATGTGATGTAAGAGTAAGATAATAATGAAATTTTGAAAATTTTGAAAGTAAATCAAATCAAGGGTTGGAGTTTAAGAACATTATAATGAATATGTTAAACAAAATGACTTATTATAATGGGTTTGGGTACCTAAGCTTATATACCCTTAAGGGTAAGCTTATATACCCTTAAGGGTATATCTATATATATATATATATATATATATATATATATATATATATATATATATATATATGGAAATCTTTAGAAAAGTCCCAAAATTTTAGTCTAATTTATGAAAAAGTCTCGGACCATTTTTTTGTTTACAAAAAAGCACAGAATACTGGCTAAAACTTCGAAAAAACCCTTTTCGGCCGGTTTCGTAGATTTAGCCGGTATTCTGTCCTTTTTCGTTAGTTTGCTCAAAGTATTATGACTTTTTTGAAAATTACCCGATAACCAAAATATTGGGACTTTTTTGAGAAATACTATGGAATTAATGGATATTATTATTAACAAATCATTTATAAACATACTTTTTTTATTATAAACAAAGAAAATACATTTGTTGCTAATTTCTAGGAATATAATGGTCGACTATGTACTTCTTTATTGTTTGTTGACCACTTCAAAATCTGTATGTTCTTCCTATGTATCGTTATGGGTGTCATAGTGAGAAGTGCTCTGTTAGGCGTGGCCAATACAATAGTTGATAATATATATTAATACATAATCAATAAGTGTTTACTTGCTATTAGGCATGATGTTATATGATCACGTTTTATCAGAAAATATCATTACACGAACATATAGATCTTTCATTATGTTCTTTAACCTAACTACCACCTAACCTCCAAACATTACCCAGTAACAACCATAAAATTACACACATCTATCGAGAGTGAAAAATAAACTTTGAATGACAATTTGAATAGATAATAACCCTTCACTTGTTTACGTATAAATTATCATTCACGGTTCACTTTTCACATTTTATAGATATGTGTTAGCCGATGGTTGTTAACATGTAAGATATGAATGTTGGTTTGTAGTTAGGTTAAACAACATAAGAGGAATACCAACATTAGAAGAATGCTAACTAAGTTAATCTCACCATCATACCCACAACTATGCATAGGAAGAATGTAGAGAGTTTGAATGGTCAGGAAGCAATAGAGTACTTAGACCACCAATTTATTCCTAGAAATTAGCAACAAATGTATTTTCTTTTTTTTATAATAAAAATATTTTTTATGTTTATAAATGATTTGTTGATAATAATATCCATTAATTTCATGGTAATTTTCAAAAAAGTCCCAATATTTTGGTTATTATGTAATTTTTGGAAAAGTCCTAAAATTTTAAACAAACTAACGAAAAAGGACAGAATACCAGCAAAATCTGCGAAACCAGCCGAAAAGGGTTTTTTTGAAGTTTTAACCGGTATTCTGTACTTTTCTGTAAATAAAATTTTGTTTGTGACTTTTTCGTAAATTAAACTAAATTTTAGGATTTTTCTGGAGATTTTCCTATATATATATATATATATATATATATATATATATATATATATATATATATATATATATATATATATATATCCCATTAGTTGTGTGGTTGCTATAATTCCTTTAGGAGGATGCTTTTGAAAACTTATGTTGCTACAGGCATGCCTCATCCAATATACAATTCAATTGCAAGAAAAATATACAAACGTTGTAGAATTAGTACATTGATGTTACATTAACCTGCCACGAAATAAATACATCTAAAATATTAACAAACCTTCAATATGATTCATGGAGATATCAACAGGGTACAGTAAATGAGCTTTTAACTGAACTGCTACCATGAGTGTTGTAAACATCACATGTGTACCTTCTTATAATTTTCTAAGTTCCTAAATCTTTGATGTGATATTTGACTTGCAAAATTGAATTGAAACGTTCATTAATTGGCTATTTTTATGTTAAAATTGTAAAGTTTTTACAAGAATTGTAAGTATTTTTTGGATGTAGAAATGTACACCTGGTTAGCATATTGTAAGACTTCCCGATATACAATATTTTTGGTTTTTTGGGTGTCAGTACAATGTTGTGATTGATTGATAACAACTTTAACATTTTGAATTGTTCTAACTCGTGATAGAGCAACATACAATTGTTTGTGGGAAAAAAATGCTCTTTTAGATATACACCTACACAATCTAGGGTTTGACCTTGTGCTTTGTTAATTGTCATTGCAAAGAAAAGTTTGATTGGAAACTGCATTCTTTTGAATGGAACTGTGTACTCTTCGCCTGTTGGTGGTTGTAAAGGTATTCTTTGAATAAATACTTGTTTCCCAGCAAAATCTACAATTGAAATTTCTGCTCGAATAACATTCATACTGAAATCTTTGCAAAAGAGTCATGTACCATTACATAATCCTTTCGTAGGATTCATCTTTCTTAATAATATTATAGGTGCATTTTTCTTCAAAACTAGTCAATGTGGTGGCATACCATTTGGAGTTAAAGAGTGAAGAAGATCTTTATAATGGGCTTGATCGTTTGGATCAAGTGTTTCATCAAAACTAATATACTTTATTTTTTCACCGGGGAATTTGTGTATTAAGATATCATTGATCTCATGTACAAAATTGTTTTTTGTTGTCAATATAGCTCGGTTCAAGGTAGAATGGATATTGGTTGAACTGCTAAATATATTAGGGTAAACATAGTCTATAAGAACATTTAACTGATTTGCTTCAGCATTATTTTCTACGATGATTTGTGTAGGAAGAGTAACAAAATCATTATCATCTGAGATTTCTTTACCATCACCTATTCTTAGGAGAAAATTTGTAAACATAAGATCTAGAAATGACCTCATGTTTTCATCTAGTTATAGTAGAGACAGTGATTGCCATAGATGAGAGTTAGTTAAACAGGCAGCAATTGTATTCGACTTGTTACCGTTTCGAACAACTGGCAATGTTTGTCTAAAATCACCACTAAGTACAACCACTTTCCCACCAAAAATTTCTGTTGAATCCATAAGATCTTGTAATAAGTCATCTAGAGCTTCTAATGCAGATCGTTTTGCCATGGGAGCTTCATCCCAAATAATCAATTGACAGATCTTAATTAATATACCCAAAGAACATTGCCTACTAATCCTACAATTTGACTCGTCTATTAGATCTAATGTATTTTTAAATCTTAATGAGCTGTTGTACCTCCCGGAAGTAATGATGCAGCAATGCCTGATGTTGCAGTAGCTAATGCAATATATCCTTCTGATCTGATTTTTGCTAGCAATGCTCTATATAGGAAAGTTTTCCCTGGATCGTCAATGAAAAATGCTCCACCTTTATTGGCTTTTACTTTTCCCATTATCGTATCGAATGCAATTTTTTGTTTTTTGTTAAGATTATGTATTGATTTTAGATTGTCATCTGATACAATAATACTATGTTCTGCGATTATTTCCTCTATTTGATCATCTAAATCAGTATATGATAAATCATCTGGCAATATATCAAATTCATGAAATTTGTCTTCCTATTGATTGTAAATAGGTGTTAATTTCCTTAAATGTGTTTCGTTTTGCTTCTTTTTTTGAATAATCGTTGCAGTATAGAAAATCTTCCAACATTGCAGATTCAAAAGATAGCCACAAATCACGAGGATTACATGGAATTGTGTATACAAGCAAGCTTGCCAAAAGTCTTCGTAATTCATATGGCATGTGGTAAACTGATGCTTATTGTAGGCATACTTTCTGGCTCTTATCATCAAGTAGATATCCATGTAGTAATGCAGATTCTCGAAAGGTAGCAACCTTGAATCCTTTACAAATCTTAAGACTATCATATGAATTTGGACATCTTGTTTTGGATAAAAGTATCCGTAGATAATATCTCTCGCCTTCACTTGGATGAGCAAGCATTATACGTCATATTGATTTTTATATTTGTCTAGGTGACCAAATCTTCTTATCTGACTTCCATACAAAATGGCTTGGGAGCTCTACATATGTCAAATTATGATGTTGTGCAAATTTGTCTGTTTTGTTTTAAACAAAAAACTCAGTAAGCATAGTTTTTTCTCTTAGATGAATTGGCAACAATATTGGTTAATTGTTCTTTCTTTTTAAAGGTTATTGGTTGATAATCTTCTAAATGAAGGGGTAAATGAATGAATACAGGTTTGATATCGCCTAATGAAAATCTAAAATTTCTCTAAGCTGCTTCGGGGGGTGAAATCCACCTACCTGCTTGAAATTGATCAATTTCGTTTATTGCCTCATGATGGTCATTTGATGAAACTGCAAAACTTATTTTGTTAAAACCTTTGCATATATATATATATATATATATATATATATATATATATATATATATATATATATATATATATATATATATATATATATATATATATATATATATATATATATATATATATATATATATATGTATTTCACTACCTTTATTGTTGAGCATATTTCTAAATTAACATGACAATCAAACTTACATCGTAAATAGGGATTGTATGGAACAACCCATCTATTATCAAGCTTTGCACATCTAACCATAACCTTAACTCCATCGTCACGTGTTCTATAAGTCGGATATGCATCATTAGTTTGGTTCGTTTCACAACAAAAAGCTTTTGGATATAAATTCTTGCAAAAGCCTCTTTTTTCATATAAACATTATGTGGGTTAAGATCACCGCATGGACCGTGAATCATGTGCTTCAACACCATTCTAAATAGATGAGGATTTGACTTTTCATCGGGTATTTTAGTAGAAACTATCTCATCATATTCTTATGCATGATACATCTTATAATGAGATGAAAGTATAAGTAAAAAATATGCATGAGGAAGACCTCTCTTTTGGAACTCTACCATATAAGTGTATGCCACAGCTTTTCCAAATATTTCCTTTTTCAAAATTTATTTTTTAAATTGCTCAAGTTTAGCATGGAAAACTCTTACAATTAAATCGGCCCTATTTTGTGTTTCCTCTTGAAGCATCATGTGTTGCCTAATTCCTGGCCAATTAGGGTTGCAAGTTAATGTAAGAAAAATGTCAGGCATTCCAAAATTTTGCACTAATGTCATTGCGTCAATGTATTTTTGTCTCATATTCCTTGGACCACCAATAAAATTTGCCGGTAAAAGCACACTACGACCAATAGCTGAGGCATTAGTTTCACCCTTTGCTAGTGCATCTATAACCCCTTGAAGGAACTCTTGTCGTAACTCATGTTGTTGTGTTCTGAAAAAAGCTAATCTTTGTGTTTCTAATTTCACATAACTATCAATGATATATTGTTGTAATAATCGACCAAAAAGCAATAAGCAAGATTTGTTATGTTTAATAATTTGAAGTTTGTAGGCACAATATTCTCTAATAAAGACATATTTCGAAGTTTCAGAACTTCTTGTCATCACTGTTAAGAAAAATTAATTAATTTGCATGAAGCAAGGAAAAATAAAATTGAAACTGTATTTATTTACCTGACTCTTCCATATTTAATAATTCGTTGACATTTGTGATTCCCATGGGTGAGATAAGGCTTTCTACGGAACATGTAACTATCCTATTGTGTGTTTGTTCATTGGCACTCTTTTTAGGTATATGTTGATGCCAACCAAGTTCTCCAAATGGAAACATTAAAGGGTACTGTAATGGATAGTAACAACCATAATAATATTCAACACTCTTGGGTTTGTTACTATGTGTTCTAACTTCAATATTTCTTTTACCATGTTCTCCGTTCTCTTTGCCTTCAACCTAAAGAGTTGCAACTTGTGCAACTTCAGGCTTGTTATACACGCATTGATCTTGTGTTGGTATAGTCTTAAGAATAATCCTATATTCATCTAAAAATGGAATGTCTCTTAAATTTTAAAAAAAGCGTGCATATGGATTATGATGTAGATAGGTTATGCATTTTGCAATTAAATCTTTAGATAACCGTGGAGAAGATATTAATCAATTTTCTATTTCGTTCTCAGTATTGTGAAAATATAATTGAAGGTTTTTAGCTTTTTTCTCTTTAGGATAAATCATTTACGAAATGATATACTTGACATTGGACTCTAAAAGTGTAAATACGCTTATTTCTTCTTGTTAGGTTCTTGTCAGCAATAACACCAACTGAAGTGAAGGAAAAATGATTATTATATGTTTTAATATATGTTCTAAATGACCTTGCTTTGTGACAATCATCAATCTTGAGTCAAGTCAAGTCATCAAGTCAAACCGATCAACTCAATTAAACCTTGTGTATTAGGGTTTGTGTTATGTTCATACTGTATAACTTGCTATATTAATGGGAAAACACCACTTGGGAAAAGTCTTGTGTTAAAATTTCCTAGGCCTTAGTGCTAATCAATGAACTAAACTGATAAAAACCATGTTGCATACTCATCGGGAGTGTGTAGGATCCTTAATCATGACTTAACGGGGCTCAAGAACCTTGCATTGCGGAGCCAAACACTCACAATTGTCACACATGGAACCTCCCTCAATCGTTTTCACTCTATCTCTCTCTATGACAAATCTCTCCCAAATCTCTCCAAGTATGTGAAATCTCTCTCAAATATCTCTTTGTATGAGAAATCTCTCCAAGAATGTCAAATCTCTCCAAGTATGTGAAATCTCTCTCAAATATCTCTTTGTATGAGAAATCTCTCCAAGAATGTCAAATCTCTCCCAAATCTCTCCAAGTATGTGAAACCTCTCTCAAATATCTCCTTGTATGAGAAATCTCTCCAAGAATGTCAAATCTCTCCCAAATCTCTCCAAGTATGTGAAATCTCTCTCAAAAGTTTCCCGTAACTTTTTAGAATCATTCGGGTCATTCTGACCCTTAACCGGGTCAAAAACGGCTTAAAACGAGGTAAAAACGAGAAAAATGGACCTTAGGAACCGAAACCCTTCTCAAGGAGCCGAAGCTCCTTAAGGCCGAGACCTAGGAACCGAAAGTAGCAAGGACCGAACCGAGCCTCTGTTGGCTGAACCCGGAGGACCGAACCCCTGTAGCTGAGACCGAGTCTCGGTCTCTGTCGCTTCTCTCCTCTCTGTCGCTTCTCGCTCTCTGTCGCTTCTCGCTCTCTGTCGCTTTCTCTCCTCTCTGTCGCCTCTCTGCTTCTGTTCGCCTCCCGCTTCTCTGCTCTCTCTTCCCTCCTCTCGGTCTTTGTCTCCTTCTCTCCTCTTTGTCTCTTCGCGTCTCTCTGTTCTCTCTTCTCCCCTCTCGGTTTCTGCTTCCTCTCTCTTCCCCTCTCGGTTTCTGATCTCTCTCTTCTCCCCTCTCGGTTTCTGCCCTCTCTCCTCTCGGTTCTAGCATCAGAAGGCCGAACCTCGGCCAGAATTCGGAATATTGTCACTTTTAGCCCCTTTTTGATATTTTTAACATTTTAAGCCCGTTTTTCGTGCTTTTAAAGCGGGATTTTCTCCAGAAATTATATTTTAACATAATAAACCCTAAATACTCATAATTTAAACATATTTTGATGAAAATCATTATCTAATAATAAAGATCTAATGGGGGATTTATTTAAGGTGGAGTGTTGACCTTGCTTTAACTTATGTCACAAGCAACCACCCCACACCCACTCTATGACCAGCCATACCTCCCCACCTAACCTAGGTCACTTCAATATCCCTTACACTCAATTTACACTCATTCCCACGTTTTTAGAGCTGGAACAAACATCCTTTCTCCTCATTTCTCTCATTTGCTCTCATTTCACTAAGTATCAAACACCAATTTTCTCTCAAACTTTTTCTACACCAATTTCGAGATTCAAGGCTGATTTTCAAGTGTTCTTCCACTCTTAGTAAGTATAATTCATCCTCCTTATGATTATTTCACTTCATTCTACTCAAATCATTGATTGCTTACACAAACTTCATAACTATGATGTTAGATTCTCAAAAATCTTCAAGACATCTCCAAGTGTTCTTGAGTTAAACACTTCCATTCTTCAACAATCATCTACTGAAATCACTTAAGGTGAGTTCATACCCCTACATTTTCATGTTTTCTCAAGTTTTTAAGGGGGGAATACAAGTTAAAACACCAAGAACATAACTAAAATTTTCTAACAGCCTTCATCAGAAAAGTTCAACTCCATTCACGGACTGTTTTGGGCATCTTAAACATTTTTGTTTTCAAAACTGTACAAAGTGAAAATATTTCAAGTTCTTAGCTTTAAAATGACTACTCACACATCTCCATACGATTTTTCTACAATTTATGGTGATTTTTACAAAACTGTCTATCATTTCAAACAACAATCCGGACTAGTCTGTGATTATGGACTTTTTCACCCAAGTTGGAGGTCATTAAAAATCTTGATAAAAATTATGAGTAAACTAGACACATTTTGTGAACTCTCAGAATTTACGGATCTAGTTTTCGACTTTGTATGATTTTTCTATGATTTTTCCAAAACAGTGCAGAATGGCTAAACTTAGCCAACAGCATGTAAATATCATAACACTTTGTATTATGTTGAGCAAAGTGTATAATCATAAGTTCCAATTATTTAATGTGTTTCTTTGTTAGTTTATCATCATGAACTGAAACTAAGTCATTCATAATAAATATTATTCATTCATTTTAGAACACGTATATTAAACTACAAAAAGTATAGTTTAATAAATTCATAACACTAATACATTTCCATAAAAGAGTTCTTACATATTACAAACATTTTAGATAAACTATAATAGGTATACTTTATGATATATTGCATAACACACTCGTACTAAAAGAGTACATTCATACAGAAAGGTTTACACTCACACACATTATACGTAAACTTCTTACCCTAAATTGTGAGACATTCTCTCTTTCCGTACGTCCGAGTGCGGAATATAATTCCTGGTAGTTATAATCAGAGTCTCCTGGAGGGGGAACGTGATACTTGTATATAGATTTATATTGGGTTTGACACCCCACACCTTGCTGCTAGCTACAGTGGGACCTGCAGGTCTACGGGTGACAAATGTCATTTCATTTTCGCGACGCCTGAGAAACATCGTGGCAGGTTCACATAGTCATAGTATGATTATAGCGACTCACATAGCGAGATAACAATTCATAAAGTTTACGGGATTTCATAAAACCTAAGTAGGTTTTAGGTTGATTTAAATTCACTTTTTATATCAATTCAAACTCATGACATTTCTACTAAGTAAGAATGATTTCTTATACATTTTGGTCTTTGGTCATAAGACTACATTATACGGATTTTAAGGAAAATATCGGATTTTTCTGAAACAAACGCGACATTTACATGAGAAAGACTTCTATTAAGTTTTATAGCAAAAACTTATGAACTCACCAACCTTTGTGTTGACACTTTTCAAACGACTTGTATTCTCAGGAAATCACTAAACAGGTAATCAAGTGCTTTTGAGGATGGGACGTTAATGCGTCAAACTTTTCATATTTTGTCAACATATTGTAATTGATTTTGAAACATGTAATTCATAAAAGTGATGTAACTTTTTCAATTATATATATGTTGGTTGTGTTTGCTTAAATTACTATTGAAATTGTGGTTATGATGCTATACATGAAGTCCTCCACCCCCGAATGTTTCCGCCATCCTTGGTTTGGGGGTGTGACGTGCTTCTTCTGAGGTAGATGTTAACAAGTCATGCATGACAAATGGAAGTTCATTACTGGATAAAACAATATGGCCTTCTAAACAACAAAAGTTTGATGTTTCTGAATGAAACTTCACGACATCACAACAACAAGAACACATTACCTGAGGAAGAATATCAACAGATAAAATAACTTGTTGCAAAAGTTCTTTTCCTTTTCTGTTGTTGACTTGATTGCCCATGTTGTTTGACATTGCAACTGAATGAACAATATTTTTAGCTTCTATCTTATTAATTCTTCTTTTTTTCTCTAGTTATGATTTCATCTGCGTTGGTTGAGTTTTCTCCTGTGGTATCATTTATTTTTTTCTTGTTACATTGGAGCTTTGCATTGCAACTGTTTTTTGTTTTCTTTTGTCTCCATTTTATAATCGCTTCTTTTCTATACTGTTTCTTATATTGCGAAGCATTATGAATCATGTCTAACTTATCTATTATATAATTATACCTCCCTTTTTTCTTCTTCCAATTTATAATAGCTAATCTCTTGTATTGGTTCTTTTTTATAATGGAACAACCAGCAACATGTAATGCTTTTGTGTAATTTGTAGAGGTATGTTGACATGTTTTCATAATATTCAAATTGATTGCAATTACTGGCTTGTCAACTTGTTTGTATGTTTCTTTTTAAAAAATTTACAACAGTTGTACTTCCTTTAAGGGTTTACACCTATTAAATTAAAATATATATTTAACTATGTTGATAGATTAAGCAAGAAAGAAGAAACCGCATTCGACATATTGTTTCCTACCATATACTTGTAAACTGAAGGTCGGCCTTACTTGTAAGTAGATCAACATGTGGCTCAATAAAAAATAGCTAATTGACTATATTTAAATAATTCCTCAAAGGGAAAAAAATAGGAAACTAACAGTATACATTTAGTGGGATTCTAACCTTTGTTAAAGATTCTGTGAAGAAGAATCAATCCTTAGTCAATGAAGATGAATTGCAATCAAAATCTTGTAGGTCGATATCATAAAAGAACAGATCCTGTTTGTTGACAGTATATGCAAGTTTAACAAAATAATATATATATATATATATATATATATATATATATATATATATATATATATATATATATATAAATAAATTTTTAAATCTTATGAATGGAAATCCCAAACAGCAGAATTATGTATTTTCCAAAATAAAAAAACCCTTAATTTGAAGTTTTATACATGCAAAAGGTTAGAATTTTTAATTTTGCAGAAACCCACATTTTTTTATTAATTAGGCTTGGAATTGCTCTTTTCTTTAATCTGAAAGTAAACCATTTTTTTGTTGGGTTCTTAATCACGAAAAGGACGAAGACCAGACAGATGCATAATATGAATTTATGAGATGGAATGAAGAAATACAATTGATACAGGACAATTCTTACACGTTTATTTTGACAGAGGGTTTGTTGACACAATCTTTGGTACGACTTGCAGATCGTAAGAGGAAGAAAAGGGAACGATACTCCAATACACGATGTTTGTATGTGCTTTATTAGCGATGATAAGATGCAGGGAAAATTTGGGGATTTTTTGGACATGAAGTAATGTTCTCTGTTTCTGGATGATGATATTCGTAATTTTTAGGAAACCGGAGCATAGTTAAAGGAGAAGGGAATCGAGAATTGATGAGCAGGTCGATTGTGGATTGTGAAATGTTTGAAAAAAGGGAAAGAAGGTATGCTGAGATAAGGTGTGTCGTTTTAGAAGACAGGTTACGTGGCGTAAAGGAAACCATGGAATTTGGCTTTGCAAGAGCATCTCCAACCCACTCCCCTTCTCCATAATTTCCTCCATTTATTCTCCCATTCCTCTCCAACCCTACCCCATTTCTTCCCCCATTTTAGGGGAAATGAATATTATAACACCATATTTGGTGTTATACTATTCATTTCCCCCCAAAATGGTGATTAACTTTGAGTTGTCGGTTTTAGTCCCTCGTTTTATATATTTATACATTTATGGTTTTTTTTGCATACTAATTATTATTTTAATGTAATACTTAATACTTATAATATTGTGTTATATATTAAATTATATTAATTAATTATAAATATAAATTTTCTTTTTGTTTATCAAATTCATATTAAAATTTAAATACATATTGAAAATTTTAAAACATAATTACGTATTTTACAAAAGCTTATAATTACGTATTATATATATAATATTATCTATTTAATATTATTGTTATTAAAAAATATAGACTATATATTTGTTAAAACCAAAGTAGTAGAAGGGATGTATTTGATAGTTTATATAAGTTAAAAGGATGGAATATACTTTTTTGGGGTAAAAATTGGGTAAAAAAATGGAATAGAGTTGGAGATGAAACACTATTTACCCCATTTTTTACTCCATTTATGGGGGAAAAAATGAAAGTAGATTGGAGATGGTCTAAGGCAAGGAGGAAAACAGGGTTTTCATATATATATATATATATATATATATATATATATATATATATATATATATATATATATATATATATATATATATATATATCGGTTAAGAACTCATTGTTTTCCGAGAACCTGAGAACTAAATGTGGAGCGTTATATCAAAACTATAAGGACATGATCATAATCATACCAATCTCATTTAATGTTTAATCTTTTGTGTTATTCGAAAAATTAATAAAAAGTTATAAAAATATTAAAAAAAACTGCACTTTTTAAAAAAAATATTGCATTTTTTTTTCAAAAAAACTGCAATTTAAAAAAAAAAAAACGCATTTTTTTTCAAGAAAAAACTGTAATTTTTTCATAAAATAAAAATTGTATTTCCTTTTAAAAAAACAACATTTTATTAAAAATCTACAAACTTTTCAATAAAAAAGCTATATATTTTTTTAAAATGCCTGCAATTTTTTTTAAAAAAAAAATGCATTTATTTGAAAAAACTGCAGTTTTTTCAAAAAGACACTATTTTTTTTAAAAAAAAAACTGCATTTTTTAGGTGCATATATGCATATTTTTGGTACATATATGCACATTTTTACAAGTGCATATATGCATATTTCATATATTATAATATTTGTAAATGAATCATAAGAAAACTTATTTTATTTATTAATCTATAAACACAATACAATAACTATTTTATTTGATACAATATAAAATATCAAAAACAAAAAATACTACAAATTTCAAAGCGTTTTCATGTCTTTGTGTCAATATTTCCATATTTTCTTCAATTTATCATTTTTTATCTCTTCAATATTTAACACAATTTCTTCCAAATCTGCAAGAAAAATAAAAAGAAATTTATTGATGCAAAAATACTCACAAAAATACATATGTGATTTACATATGAATCACATGTAATTCATATGTGATTTACATGTGAATCATATGTGAATTACATATGATTTACATGTGAATCACATATAATTCATATGCGAATTACTATGAATCACATGTAATTCATATATGAATTATATGTGACTCATATGTGAATAACACGTGATTTACATATGAATCACATGTGATTTACATGTGAATCACATGTAATTTATATGTGAATTACATGTGATTTAAATATGAATCACATGTAATTCATATGTGATTCACACATGACATGTGATTCACATATAATTTATATATAATTAACTTGTGATTTACATGTGAATTATATGTGATTTACATGTGATTTTCATCTGAATCACATGTAATTCATATGTGATTCATTTGTGACATGTAATGGTTTTTTTTATTTATAAAAAAATACTTTTATAAAGTACACCATAATGCATTAACAAAAGCAAACCAAACCAAACCAAACCTTTGTTTATGAGTGAGGAGCGGCCATTTGTTGCTTCTTTATCATGTTTTACCATGATGTAAATAAATATCCATATATATCAAGTAACCAAATAAAATGTTACAACATTATTCTTTTTTTTTTCTTTACTACAGAACTTGTCATAAAATGTTATAAACATCTCTTTTGTAAGTAAATAACGAAAAAGAAACAAACTTGAACTTAGTGGTTTACCTTATATCCTGAGGTGTAATAAATGTCCACTGTGATCCTTGAACCAAAGCAAAATCCATAACCGTGTCCAAACTTATTTTTCTACTCACAACATCCTGTAATATAAAGATCATTAAAAGTTAAAACCAAGCCACTGATTGTGTTTTATTAAAAGAAATTTAATGTGGTTAAAAAGAAGAATATAAACAACTAGTTATTCATGTAAAGTAATTTTACCATAAACACATCAAACTCATCCATAGCTGAAATGGAGCTTTTGTCATCTCATGAAGTGCAAGTGCAAAACATAGTGATAAGAATGATTTCTCTACTCTTGTTATGCACCATAAAAATTATTATACAAAAGGGTTAAAAAATGAGAGCTAAACTCTGTAGATTATCCCAATGTATAAAAAAGTAGTGATAGAAGTCATGCGGCTAACACGTATGACTTGTAGGGAAATAGAGTTTTATAGGAATTATAGCACCCTATTCAATTCAAGTATGTAAATAAACATATGCAACTTACTGAACTCCCTTATACATAAAAAAACATGATGGTAGCAACAAAATAAACTCACTGCGACATAAACACACACACATGGTGTGCATGAGGAACTTAACTAAAAAAGAGAAACTTGTGTGTAGGGATGAGATTTAGAATCGGAAAACCGGACCGCAACCGGAATCGAACTGGAACTGGAACCGTTAGAACCGAAATATATAGAACCGGTTCCGGTTCCAGGTTTAAAAATTGGCTTTATCCGTGTTTGGGTCCATCGAGTCCAGGTAAATCGGGTCTAAAAACCGGAACCGGTGTTAGGAACCGGAACCACTTTTAGGGTTAGAACCGGTTTTCGTGAAACGTTTAAAAGATGCATATCTCATTCGTTTTAACTCTATTTGACATGTAGTTTTTTCCAACATGTAGTTTAGAGTTTGTACATGATTTTAGACTATAAATTTGTAATTTTTAGTTTTATATTCATTGACTTACAGTCCCCCAAAATCGAGATATCAAAGCTGGAAGTTTTTAGTTTTTCAGTTTTTCGGTGAAAGTTTTAAAACATATATATCTAATTCGTTTGAAGTCGGATTGACATGTGGTTTTTTCCAACTTGTAGTTTACAGTTTGTACATGAGTTTAAACTATAATTTTGTCATTTTGAGTTTAATATTCAATTATTTACAGTCCTTCGAAGTCGAGTTATCAAAATTGAAAATTTTCAAATTTTCCGCTTTGTTTTTATACTTAGAATTCTATGAAAATATTAACACATGCATATCTCATTCGTTTAAAGCCAGATTGACATGCGGTTTTTTCCAGAGTGTATTTTTGAGTTTGTACATGATTTTAGACTATAATTTTGTTAATTTTGTGTTAAAAATATTCTTTTATATATCAGCTCAGATACCGATTGTTGAAAATATAAAAATCTGATCACCACAACAAAAGGCTCGGTTACCAGTTACTGTGTGACAGATATATGAGTTAAAGGTATAAGATATAGATATATATAAAGACTAATAATTGCGGAATAAGTATAAATATGAAAGCTATAAATGACTGAAAGCTATAATAATGTAAATGACAGTATCTAAATGACGTAAAGCTATAAATAATGTAAATGACTGTATTTAAATGACGTAAAGCTATAAATAATATAAATGACTGTATTTAAATGACATAAATCTATAATAAAGTATATAAGTATATAAATATATATCAAGTAGATTCGTCAATAAATTGACTGAATTGGACTCATGGAACGACTGGTCGATATTTGTTCTCTTGGAAGGACTGGTCGATATTGGGACTCCTGGGAACGACTGGTCGATATTGGGACTCTTGGAACGACTGGTCGATATTTGTTCAAAGATCAATCCGGTATTTGATAAGTAGTAAAAAGTTCATTTTCATGTAAAATGGGTTGTTTACAAAACAGTGCAAAGTACACGAGTCATGTATTTGTATACGGGTATAGGGTGTTTTGAGGAGATTTGATGAGGTTGGAGTGGGTATTTGGAGGGTGGTAGGAAGTGTAATAATGTTGTATTTTTGGTGGTGTAAGGTAGCAAAGATGGTGATGTTGAAAGAGCTTTTGGTGGTGATGAATGTAGATTTTCGTAGTAAATCTCTCTGGATAGCCAATTCTCTCTCGCGTCTCTTTGGGGTTTCCCATGGTCAAAATCGTCCACGAAAATGTCTAGATGTAGGTAACGTTCTGAAGAATTGATGGTGAAAATATCCCTAGTAGTATTTTGGCTGTGTTGTACTCGGTTTTTTGTTTTCTAACATGAAGATTCTGAACTTGAAAACAGAAATCTCTCTGGATAGTCAATTCTCTCTCGCGTCTCTTTGGGGTTTCCCGTATTCAAAATCGTCCACGAAAATTTCTGGTTGCAGCAAAGGTTCTGAAGAATTGATGGTGAAAATCTCCCTAGTGGTATTTTGACTTTGTTGTGCTCGATTTTTTCTTTTCTAACATGCAAATTCTGATGTCGAAAAAGAGCAAGGTGGTGATGGTTGTGGTGATTTGAAAGGGTTTTTGGAGGAGGTTTTAAGGAGGGTATTTGGAGGGTGTTTGGAGAGTATTTTGAGGGTGTTTAGAAGTTGGAAGGAGGTTGATATAAGGTGGTGATGGTGGTAAATATGATGATCTTAAAGTTTGATGAAGAACCTTTGATGAAGAAGATGAAGATGGTTGATGGTGTTCTTTATTTAACTTGTTGATCTTGATGTTCTTGAGGTTTATTGTTTGGTGATTGAGAGAGTTTGATGTTCCTGGGAATTACAAAGAAAAATAAACACACACTCTTGCAATACATACACTAGTATATACATATGCAAACAAAATATCTTCTTCTAGCTTCAATGATGAAAGAAAATAGGGAAGTAGTAACTAGCTTGCAAGTTGTAGTAGGAAAAAACGTGGCTTGGGTTTCCTTCATCATCTCATTTGTTTTGTTGACTATTCCACACACAAATATATATATATATATATATATATATATATATATATATATATATATATATATATATATATATATATATATATTATTTCAACTGTTCCGTCGCACAACTAGATTCTCTTGTCTATGTGTTTTCTGTCATTCGCGTATTTTCGTATTTTCCGTTTGGATCACGCATTTATTCAACCTGAAATAACTGATAATATTTGTTAGATAATACAAAAATAGTTCGTCTTATTTCAGTGATGGTCACATACAAGGTCATATACAAAAACATTTTTCAATATTTTGGTTTCATATTCAATGAGTTACAGTCACCCCAAGTCGGGATATCAATATGAAAATTTTCAAAGTTCAACCCACTAAGTAGTAAGTAATTACCAAAAAAATCCAGTTCTTTCGGGTTTTTCGGCTCTAAACCCACTTTATCCGGTTCCAACCTATCCACTTTGATGTTTCCGGGTTTTCCGGTTCTAGACCCACTTTACTCGGTATCGTACCCAGAACCGAACCGGAATCGGTTCCTATATACCAGTTCCAGGTTTTCTGGGTCTGGGTCCATCCGGTCTGGGTTTAGACCCAATTTCATCACTACTTGTGTGTCCCTCGATTGAAGAATATTGATGAATAGAGAATAATTATCATACATTAACAACATAAACTAACAATCGACTTAAAAAATTAATCAAATGTTACAATACATTTCGCAATCGGTTAAACCTTGAGTCGATATGGAGATGGACCAATGAATTATACCTTGTCGATCTTACAAATTGCAACTGATCTGATTGCCATAAACGTTTGTTGTATAATATGAATCGTTTTATTGACATCAATAATATAAATACAAGAGAAAATGAGAAATTAAACCTAAGATAGTAACAGAACATACTTGATTTGCGATACTCGATATAATGGTGGTCATCAACGGTGATTGCCATGAAAACCTGTGGTGATTGTAATGGAAATAGATAGTGATTGTGGTGGAACTCGAAGGCAATCGTAGCGGAAATCGAAAACAAAATCGGACCTGTATGAAACTAGAAGAGATCTCGACGATGAGGATGTAAGATTGATGAAGGCTAAGATGTGAACATCAAGAAGGATCTTCAATAGTTACGACTTACGACTGTAGATCTGGTGGCAATTTCAAATCCGATTTCAAAAAAGCGATGACAAGAAAACGTGAAGAAGGGTGGAGATTCAAGTTCTAATGGCGATGGTGGTTTAGGTTTTTGTTTAGGACGTGAATGAGAGATAAAGGGCTTCAATTTCTATATCCTTAAATTGCCCTCTAAATGATATAATTAAGATGTCCTCCCTTAATTACTTTTTAACTTATTTACAAAAACACCACCTTGCATCTTGATCATTCATTTTTTGATCGAGTGGTCTAAAATTAGTTAACGGGTTCTCAGGAAAATATAGATTTTCAAATAATCTTTCATCTCTCTCTATCTCTCTCTTTCTCTCTCTCTCTCTCTCTCTATATATATATATATATATATATATATATATATATATATATATATATATATATATATATGAAGTATTTTCTTTTTATTAATTTTATATAATTGTATTGTATTCAATTAAAAAAAGAAAAGGTAATAAAAAATAAAAATGTGGTAATGTCTATGACATTCACGTGCAGTAAGGAAAAAAAATGATATGAAGATAACATAGCAGTGCAATAATATAATATGGTGGGTGTAACACCCAAGGTTTTAAAAACCTTGTTATGGTTCCGCCATAGCACGCACGACTCCAAGGCTTGCATATGCCGTCAAACTTTGCCAAAACGCCGCCTTAACTCATATATGTGTATAAAAATAAATAATAGTTGAAAATACATATAAAAATATTAATTATATAGAAAATTGTCGCCTTAAGTCACGCCTTACAAACGTCGTGACCCGTCAAGGTTCGGAAAAGCTTGAGGCTTGATATTGCCACCAAATCACGTCTTACGTTATTTAGAACCTTGGTAACACCTATCAATTAGGAAAAAAAATTGTTAATTTAAAGGTTTTACCTCATTTACCGAAGTATAAGAAATTATGATAATTTCTAGAAACGCCTTGTACATTATTAACCACTTATCATTTTGGCTCCTTTTTGTTGCTTTAAGGCCACATGGAAGAAAAAATGCTAATGCCAAGTAGCCTCTTGTATTTTGACTTGTTAATTTAAGATTTGCACCATATATACAATAACACGAGTTTTCTTAAAATTAGTATTTTGTTAATTTAAGATTTGCACCATATATACAATAACACGAGTTTTCTTAAAATTAGTATTTATTGGATTTGCATGGGGATGTTACATTTCTATCTATTTCTAACGTATTATGCTACTTTCAAAGGCGCGGTCATTTTCATTCCAAGTATTTGAGATACAATAAGCGTCCATGGTTACAAAAAATAAAAATAAAATCGAGTTGAAATATATATGATTGTGATTTGTGTTCGTCGTTTTTACACATTGGACTACTTCTCAATAATTACAATCAACATCTCAACTTAATGGATTTTGGAACAACGTATATTTGGGGATAGGGTTTAGGACCAACGTAGATATTTTAGAAATTGTTAGGGTAATAGGATGAATATGTTAGAAGATTGGCTCGTTGACTTATGCATGATTGCAAAAGTGAGGAAATTGGAGAAGGAACCAAAAGTATCCTTGCATCAATAGTAGTACGGGAAAAGGTTCAAGTTTGTATTTTTTCCTTTTAAGAAACTTTGCACCATTGTATCGGATGCCCCTAAAGTCAAATCGGTTGTTATATATGACATATGCCATGATCTTTTTCCGTCACAATATATACTTTATCTTTAGAAGGATAAGTCTCAACTTTTCTAACATCAATATCAATATTTGAGTAATATTAGGTTTCATTCTACACTGTTTTAAGCAATAGATGGTTTTTCTATAATATTAAGTTTCATTCTACAATGTTTTAAGCAATAGATGGTTTTTCTATAATATTAGGTTTCATTCTACACTGTTTTAAGCAATAGATGGTTTTTCTATAGAAAAATCATTGATTTCTATAATATTAGGTTTCATTTCATATAGTTTATGAGTTTATATAAGAAAAAAATTAAATATAAAGATCAAAATATTTAAAAATTTTAAATTTATAAGAAAAATAAGAAAAATATTGAATTATTAGATCGAAATGTTTTTTTTTTATTTTAAGTTTAAATAAACAAACAAAATAAAATAATGAGGGTTTAATTTATGAATTTTAAAATTAAAAGGTAAGTCTATTAATGAAACTGATATTAATATATTATTACGTTTAAATATTATTTGAATTTAATAAAATAAAAAAACCTATAAAATGATATGTTAAAAAAATAATTTAGATAACCACAAAATAACATGTGACAAAATAAATGAGAGTATATATATATATATATATATATATATATATATATATATATATATATATATATATATATATATATATATATATATATATATATATATATATATATATATATTACTGTAATAATATATTTGGCTTAATTTGGTGGCGTTCGAGTACTCCTTCTAATTAGTATCCTTGATTCACATATCTCTAATGAATGTACTCTTAATTAAACCAATTACAAGAAAGTTAAAGGTTTTCATCTTTATTATCCAAAGGTTTTATTTTTATACAAATATACAACGAGATATATCTGTTCAACTAAATGTTAAAGGAGCAATAACTACTTAATTAAATTACTTCTCAACAAATAGTGAACACAGGCTTTCTGAAAATCGACAGGAACTACTCGACAACTAGACTTATTGGAATCTCATATACACAACCACATGACGACGCCGGTCAAAAGTTTTTACAGGCTATCGGTGAAAGCCCGGAGAAGATCGGAGAATGGCAGAACGGACAAGTATGCTGTTTCCGGTGAAGCAATTCACCGACGCAGTCGGAATGGTAGACGTGACGACACCTGCTGAGCTGACAAACAACGTCATCAAGATGGTAATCGGCAGAGCATATGAAGCACATCTCTTCCACGGATCTGTTTCGCCGGTGCAACAGCTCTTCGAACTTGATAACCGGAAGATCGACGAGACTTGGATATGGTGTAGAGTTATCGCATCGAAACAAGTAGAAGAAGAAGTTCTTGATTAACTTGAGCAAATCTTGCTTGATACGGAAGATTGGAAAGAGTATACAGAGGTAGAAGACGATGTTCATCAACATATTTGATATTTCTTCTGTCATTCAGTCTTGATTTTCTTTGTTGTTTGAAATTTGCATACGAATGTCAAGGAGTGGGGTTTATAAGGACAAGTGGGCCCATTGACATGGTGCCATGCTGGCGTACCCAGCGTCGTCGTTTCGATGGGTAAATGGCTGAAATTGCATATGGAACGTGATTCACGCTATGATGCTATTGAAAATGAAATTACAATCAGCTTCTCATATTCATCACAACTTGTCCATTATACAATAAATATACATATATATTTAAAACATAATTTTTTAACCAATGAAATACAAATAAATACAACTGTAATGCTTGACAAATAAATAAGTTATGACTTATGTATGAACGTTTATGAAGGAAGAAGGCTCTCGTGGAAGTCAATGGGCTACGAAGACACTTCCTCCATCTTAGCTGCCAAAATTAAGACTTTCGATTTTTATTTATTTTTGTAAGGTGATTATACATACATATATAATAATTAAAAAAAGACTTTGGATACCATGCCTTTTTTTTTTATAAAGTTTATAGATGGCAGTTCTTATTAATTTATTTAATATTTAATATATATAACTTATTTTCTTCATTTGTTTTAATATTTGTAGCCCAAGTTGCAAAATTATTTATTAAAATTTTGCAAAGGTACATTAATATGTCATCGTATTTCTAAATATTGTAATAATTTAATTGAACAGTGCAACTTATCAACAGATATCTTTATTCTTCATAGTTATGTAAATTATATTTATATGAATTAAATATAATTTATTGTACACAAATTATTTAGGTGTATTAACGTGTCTCTTGCTTATGGGTGGTGGATCTACTTCTACTGTAGAATATAGTCACCGCCTCACGGGTTGTGAAGGATTCATGGTTCAGACAGAATAACTACCATTTACAAGTAACGTTTAAATAATGAGAAAACAAATATTTATTTTTTTATTTTTTTTATTCATCTTACTTATTCGAAGATAAATGTCAACAATTAAAAGAGATGATTAAAAAAATTTAATGAATTTCATATAATATGGGCAGGAAAAAAAATAAAAACGAAAAATCAGAAAAATATATTTAATTTTTCTTCAAGAATTATCAATTCAATTAAAAAGTCAAAGTGTGCAATTTCACTAAGTTTAACTTCTATATCGTTTAACAAACTTTCAATATGTTCAACATCAAATTAGTTAAACAACTTCTAAGTAGGCTAGAGGGAGCAACTTCGACATATGTTGAGCGATTGCTGACCCACCTCGACAACACCGACGCTCAAGCTCAATATGTCGAGTTCTTGAGTCAACTCAATAACCGGTTGAGGAGAGAAAGTCTAGCTTCTTTCTTTCTTTTTTCCAACTCTTCAAAACGTTGCTTCACCAACTTTAATTGCTATTTGGATATATTTCCACTACAAGAAGAGTCATTAGTGACCGATTTTTAATGACGATTAAAAATTTGGTAGGTAACATTATCTTTTAGTCGCTATATATTAAGCCGTCATAAATTTGTGGTAGCGTTATACATTTAATGATCAAATAAATGAAATGGTCACTTCATTGAAGACTTATGGCCAAAAATAATCATCATTGAATTTTCAAACCCACCTACCTTTCATCTAAAATATCGCCACAACATTATTGCCGTTATTGAATTACAAAATGAAAGGATTCCGTGACCATAGAATAAGGGAAGTGTTTCGTACACAATAATTTTTTGACATACACAACAATTTATAAATTATAGATTTGTACGATACAACATTTTAAAGCATAAATTGTTATCTACGGAGAACAAGTGATGTGTACAAATCAGTTTCCTAAAAGAATGGGTTACAGATGGTGTGAAGTTGGTGATTTTAGTGGTATAAAAGTGAATGAACTATTAGATTTTGTAGTTAAATGGGAAACTGCCCCAAAAAAAAAAGATACCTTACTTAGCATCTGTTGTGGCATGCTCCTGTGGATTTGGAAGGCGATGAATGATAGGATTTTCAAGCAATGTATCGCAAATCCTACAATGGTAAGTGTTTTTCCTTTCCTAAACTTGTAAATTGTTTATGTTCATTTCCTTTGTGTGTGTGTGTTTTTTTTTTTTTTTTTTTTGAATTTATACCCTTTTAGTCTCTTGCTAGTTTGGGTCTCTTAATATATTTGCATTTTCAAAAAAAATAAGAAAATATTTTAAGAATAATAACCATAATTAACGGTCATACCGACAAGAAAGTAGAAAATTATGAAAAACTATCATCATCGTACTCATTTCATTTGCGTTTAATAATAAAAAATAATTATAATTTTATTGGTGGTTTATTGGTAAAAATAATCATCATTGTATTTTCACCCTTAATTATCCAAAATAATAATCAATAAATTAAAAACATAATGACCAAAACTAATTATCGTCATATTTAAAATGATTTGCCTCAATTTAATTTAATTTAATTTTTGGAAACAATAAATATAATAAAACGGCCCAAGAGTAACAAGTAATTAGGTTGGGATAAATTGATTAAATGGATTGATTGGAGTAGATCTTTCCTTTCCTAAACTTGTAAATTTTTTATGTTCTTTCCCTTTTTTTTTAATCCTTTTTTAGTCTCTTGCTAGTTTGGGTCTCTTAATATATTTACATTTAAAAAAAAAGTGTTTTAAGAATAATAACCATAATTAATGGTCTTTCTTAAGTAGAAAATTATGAAAAACAATTGTTATTGTGGTCATGCATTTGCGTTTAATAATAAAAAAATAATGATAATTTTAGGGGATGATTAATATTGAAATATTTTTATTGGTTGAAATTGTACCGTTTTCCGAAAAATATTGATTATAAATAGTTGATTATAGATTATTTTTTATAAAATGGTCAATAGAGTGTCTAAGGGGTGCCTTATTAGCAGACATCCGGAGATGGCTAAAAAGACATTTGATTTATCATATAGACACCCTAATTTAATATTGAAATATTTTTATTGGTTGAAATTACATCGTTTTCCAGAAAATCTGATTATCAATAGTTGATTATAGGTTGACTTTTTATAAAATGGTCAATATAATATCTAAGAGATGTCTTATTAGCAGTATCCTAATTTTATTAGTGACTTATTGGTAAAAATAATGATCATTGTATTTGACACTCAATTATCCAAAATAATAATCATTAAATTAAAAAAGTAAGGGATATATACAGTAAAGCCCCGATATTTTCATCCAATTGACACGAAAGTCCCAAACTAATTTTTTTTGACACAAAAGCCCGAATTACCGGCATTTATTGACCCGATTGACCTTTTCTACCGGTGCATCCGGTTTACTTGGTGAAGTGGCACCAAATGCTTACATGGACCACTGATTTATTAAATGAGAGGCTTATGTGGAGTTGTCGACCTTACTTAAGCACCATACCGTCAATCCCCATGAACCCTAGCTTCGTATTTTTCAAAGGAAAAGACGAGAATGTCATCTTCTTCATCTATTGGAAGCAAGGTTATGCGAAGGTTCAATCCCCCTCAAAGGACACATTGCGATTGCGGTGACTTAGTTGGAAGGTGGACTTCATGGAAGACAAGAAATCCTAGAAGAAGATTCATTTGATGCCCAAATTATAGGGTTAGTTGTTAATGTTGAAATTCTTCATATTTTAGTTTTTTTTTCTTTCTTTAATCTTGGATTATCCAGGATTCGAGTAAAGATTGCAAATTATTTGATTGGGTGGATCCTCCACTCCCTAATCAGTGGTACAAGGACTTGCTCTTACAATTGCACAATGGGTGGAATGGAGATGTTGTAGAACAAATGGAAGAAGCAGTAGTAGAAGTTGTTCCAGCTCAAGTGCAAGGTGCAGGTGGTGTTGTTCCAAGGTGGTCAATGTTCTGGTTTATTTTGGGTTTATGTTTTGGTTTGTATTTTAAGATAATGTATTGGGATATGTAGTCACTATGTACGATGTTGTTTCTTTTGCAATGTAATGAACATTTTACTTATGTTGTATTGAATTATGGTGAAATCAAAGTACCACAACTATGAACCACATATGAATAATAAAACTGTCAATAACCAAGGCTAACCTGCACAACCAATCTTGAAATAAAATATGACATTGATCAATTGTGACCATTGGTTAATGCCCTTGCTTAATTACCAGTAATTGTTTACAAAATATGAACCAATATAAGTGGATATGTACCACCATTTACAAAATATGAACCACAAAGTGGTATGCAAAATATGAACCAAAAGATGGTATGCATCAGTTTACATTGTACCACCTTTTACAAAATATGAACCAAAAGATGATAACCCCTATCACTAATCTATAACTAATGCCTTATCTTCACACATTCCTATACCAAGAGGGTCAACCACCTTTTTTTCAGCTTCTGAAGAATGATCCTCTCTGAGGGTCTCCTTGTTCTTTGTTTCATATTATTCCCAAAATGACCTTGTTGTACTGGATCATTCACTGGAACACCTTCTTCATCTTCTTGTCCATCTCCTTCATCTCCTTCTCCATATTCTTTTTCTCCATCTCCTTCTCCTTCTTGTCCATCTCCACCTCCTTCCACTCCATCTCCTTGTCCATGTCCTCCTTCTTCTTCATTACCCTGTCCATCTCCTTCTAGTCCACCTTCAACATTGGCAGCCTAAAACAGAAAAAAAATAGTAAAAAACACTTAATCATATACATAAACACTAAATGAAACCTTACCACATATCCAAACTCTTCTAAATGAGCTTTTGTAATTCCAAGGCATCTCATAATGTCTACATCAGTGTAACCTGATTTCCTCAACTCTGTAATTTGTTGTGTAATGTAGTCCATATCTGCCATATCCAGCCCATCTCCATCACTCATCACATCTACATCCACCATCTCTTCAGAATTATATTCTTCATTGACCCTTTTTTGGGGTGGTACTGTATTTGAGGTTTCACCTCTTTCAAACCAGCTATGAAAGCCACCCCCACCTCTAGGTACCCTACCACCTCCTCTATTTCCCCTTTTCCCCCCTCTACCACGTCTTATCCATTGGGTTAGACTAGGGTCCAATCTTGGCCTGCCTATTTTCTTATTGGGTTTAGGATCTGGTTCAACATGTGGATTTTTACAGGTTTTCTTGTTGTGCCCCTTTTGTTGACAGTTTTGACATTGGACAGTTCTACCCTTTGAGGACACTTGAGAGAACTTGTCATCCCTCTCTGATACATGCCTTTTCCTTTTCATAGTAGGCCTGCCTGGCATCCTCCTCTCTAAGGGGGGTAAGGGCTTAATATAAGGAGCTTCTATCCATAAATTGTTGCCATTAACAGGTAGAATGTTATAACTATAACTTGAAATGTACATTGCCTTACCAAACCACTTGCTGATAAATGTCTTTGGATCCTGATGAGTTAACATGATAGATGCTTGGGCATGGACACATGGTATCCCTGATACATCCCAAAGTCTACATGCACAACTCCTTTTCTCTATGTTGACTCCATATGATTCAAGACCATTTCTAACTTCAAATTCATTTTGTCCACTAGGGTGTACCCTCCAAAACCTGCAAATAAAAGTTGTTACTAAATTAGCATAAAAGTTATTAATAACTTAGCATAAATGTATACAAAACAAGGAGAACTTACTTCAAGTCCTCACCAAATTCTTCCATTTTCTTAATTGCAGATGGACACACATCTCCTTCCCATTTTTCAGCTAACTCCCTGAGGTTGTAAAACCTATCCATCATATATAGCCTTATCTCTTCAAGCATGGTCAGTAGTGGCTTCTTCCTAGCATCAAGTATAACTGCATTGAAGCATTCTGCCATACCATTTTCTACAGCCTCACAGGCCAATCCAGTGGAAAAGAAAGCCCTGCACCATGTATTTGGCTCCTTTGCCATTAGATGTTCATAAGCACCTGGGCTAATCTATCTTATCTCATCCATGTGATTCTTGAATTCACCCTCTACAGTTGATTTGGCAGCCTTCCAGAATAGGTTCCTTAACTGAATTCCACTATATACTTTTCTGAAGTTGGCATAGATATGTCGTGCACACTGTCTATGCTCAACATATGGTAACACCTCCTTTGTTGCCTCAAGAAGACCCTTATGTTGGTCTGAAATTACACACATGCCCCTTCCTGCATCCATTCCAAGGTCAACCTCTAACAACTGAAGGAACCACTTCCAGTTAAACTTATTCTCAATTTCAACTACAACCCAAGCTATGGGAAAAACATGATTGTTTGGGTCCCTACCTATGGCTGTTAATAATTGTCCCTTACACTGCCCTTTCAAAAAAGATCCATCGATCCCTACTACCCTTCTACAACCCATCTTCCACCTTTCTTTGATTGATTTGAAACATATGTACATCCTTTTGAAAATAGTTGTACCATCATTGTTGTCTTCGACACAAATTTTAATGGTGTTGTCTGGATTGGATCTTAGCAATTCACCACCATAATCCCACACCCTTGCATAGTGATCACCTAATTTTCCCTCAATCATGGACATTGCCCTACATCTAGCCCTATAACTCCTTACCCATGAAATCTTAGTGTGAAATTTGTGTTGAACTTTTTTGTTGGATTTCCTTAGCTTTCAAATTAGGTGTCCTAATAAGTTCTTTAAGGAATTGTCTAGCTAACCATGTTGGTCCCATAAGTTTTCCATTGTTAAAATTCTTGACACATGTATGATGTGGATACATTTTCTTTATTTGGAATGACTTTTCAGTGCTCATCCAAGAGGCTTTAACATAATAAGGGCAACCGAATTTCTCATGATCACTAGCACACACACAGTGTAGTCTAACACTATCACATTTATTAAACCTAATCTGATAACCTTTAGATATGTCATGATTTGTTAAACAGAGTTTAAGTTGCTGTGGAGATTCATACCTTTCTCCCTCTTGAGGTTTCATTCTATTCCATTTCACATTTGGATCATGTGTGGAATATTTAAACTGAGCTTCACTATCATTTTCCTCTTCATCCACAACTTCATCTACATTTTCTTCCTCCTCCTGTTCGTCGTCCAAAGGTTCTTATTCCACGGGTGCTTCATCATCTTCAACATTCTCGAATAATGGGATAATGAAGTCTTCATCTTCATCGTCAAGAGATAGTGAGTTCAAGAACTCATCTCTACATCTCCTACTCTGTTTCTTTAGAAAGTCTTCATCTAGTTCCACATCGATCGTGTCAAAGTCCAACACACCTCCCATCTTCAAGGCTCCAACTCGTATCTCCCTTGGACTCGAATTCGTATCTCCTTCACAGTAAAAACCCTAGAATTGTCGCAGTAGAAAGAGAGGTTTTTCCAGCTCGATTAACCCTTCTTCATTTAATGATGTCCTCGTCATCTTCCAAGTAAGCGTTAGTAGCCACATCATCTCGATTACCCGCTATTAAATGAGTTACCGGCAAAAAATGTCAATCGGGTCAATAAGTGCCGGTAATTCGGGCTTTTGTGTCATAAAAAATTAGTTTGGGACTTTCGTGTCAATTGGATGAAAATATTGGGGCTTTACTGTATATATCCCAAAAAGTAATGACCAAAAATAATTATCATCATATTTAAAATGATTGCATTTAATTTAATTTAATTTATCAAAGTAGTTCACATGATTAATTATCATAAAAAGATGAAGATATTCATTCGTCCCAATTACAGATTCTACTAGGGATGAACATTAGAACTGTTGGAATCGGAGATGGATCGGAACCGAATAAGGTACGGTTACTAGTTCTCCATTGTTATTAAAACCGGTCTCGATTCTAAAAACCGGAATCGGTTTGATAACTTTTTTTCCGTTTTTAAAATATGTATAACTCACTCATATAGTCAGAATTGCTTGATTTTTTTTCAATATATAATTTGGAGTTTGTAATTCATTTTTTACTGTACAAACAAATACTTTGGTTAGATATTTAATCAGACGAATGCCCCCAAAAAAGAATATTGATGTCGCGTTTTTTCTATTTCAACACTTTTTTGTTTTTTTAATCTGTCCTATTTTTTTAAATATGCACAACTCATTCATAAATATAGGAATTACTTAATATATTTGTATTTTAAAAAAAAAAAATATTTTAAGAATAGTAACCATAATTAATGGTCATCTGACAAGAGAGAAGAAGCCTTTTGCTTAGCGGTAAGGATTATCCTCTGAAATGAGAGTTCATGTGTTCAAATCTCTTAGAAGACATAGGTGGTATTTAGGAGTAGGTTTATAGATAGTTTGTCGTTTCAAAAAAAAAATCTGATAAGTCATATTTAAAATGATTACCCTTAATTTAATTTAATTTTTTTGGAAACAATAAATATAGTAAAACGACCCCAAAACTAACAAGTAACTAGGTTGGGATCAAAAAAAGAAACAAAAAAGTCACAAGAGTAGTTCAGACAATTACTTACGAGAAAAAGAAGAAGTTATTCATTCGTCTCAATTACAGATTCTATTTGGGATTAATATTAGAACCGTCGGAATTGGAATCAGACCAGAAACAGACTGGAACCAGAATTGGCAATAAGGTACGGTTACCAATTCTTCATTTTTATTAAAACCGACATCAGTACTAAAATCTGTAACCGGTTTGACATTTTTTCTGTGTTTTAAAATGCGCATAACTCATACATAAGAAGTCGGAATTACCTGATTTTTTTTCCAACATATAATTTGGAGTTTATAATTTATTTTGACTGTACAAACATATATTTTAGTTAGATACTGAATCAGAAAAATATTCTGAAAGAAAGAATATTGATGCTGCATTTTTTTTTTCTATTTCAGTACTTCTTACGTATTTTTTAATCTATCATGTTTTTTAAATATGCATAACCCATTCATATGACGTCGGAATTACTTAATTGTTTTCCAACATGTAATTAAGTGTTTGCACTTCATTTTAGATTGTACAAACACATATTTTGGTTAGATATTGAACCAACCATAGACCCTGGAAGACATCATATCAATGTTGCGTATTTTCTATTTCAATATTTTGTTTTTACTTTTTAGAATTTGTTCCGCTTTTAAAATGCCCACAACTCACTCGTATCAAGTTGAAATTACTTTATTCTTTTTCATATGTAATTTAGTATTTGTACTTTAATTTAGAATGTAAAAAATCATAATGTGGTTAGATATCGAATCATTTACAGGCTCCGAAACATAATATATCATCTACAACCTTTCAGTCATTTCTAGTTTGAAAAATAACCAAAAAACCAGGACCGGAACCGGAACCGGCAATCCAGTTCCTAATTCTTATAATATAATAAAACCCGTTCCGATTCCGAACCGGTCTGGCTGTAAAGCTCGTCCATAAATTGTAACGCCATGTTCCTAGTACGTATTTTATTTATTTAAGTATTTATTTTGTAAGAGCTACTTGACGAGTTCGTAGCCCTAACTCGTCGAGTATATGCCAGTTTAGACGCGGAGTTTAAGTGGTCTAGTTGACAAGTCGAGAGCCTTGACTCAACGAGTAGATCCGTCAGGAGAAAAACCTAATCTTTAGGGTTTTCACCCTATTTAAGCATCATATCAAGCCTCCACCCCATCCCCCATCACCTCCACACCCTACTCTCGAAACCCTAATCACCCCTTGAGTGTTCTTAAGCTTTTTCTTGCTATTTGTTGAAGTTAGGAGAAGGAAGGAAACCTTGGTAATTCAAGAAGAGGCAGTAGATCCAGAGCTTGTGTTGCATTTCAGACCCTTTGGAGGTATAAAGCTTATGTTGGATTAGTGTCTAAGTCCGTAACTATATTTGGTATGTACTTGACCCGGTTGTGCATGGTCCTTTTGGGTTGCCTTCACCAAAGCAACTTGAAAAGGTAATTTAAGGAGAGAGAGAGAGGATATTATGGTTTATTAATATATTATAAGAATAATATATTAAAGGAGAAATCATATTTATTTGATTAGTATTGGTCATAAATTACTTAGGAATTAATTTGGTGACTAAAAGAGCTTAATTAAATAAATAGGTATAAACTGTCAAATGTGTGATAGTTAAGTTTTGGACTAGGAAACCTAATGGACTAAGGGGGAACGAAATTATGATGAAAGATCATCATATTTTCGTCCAAGGGTCTTATTCCAGAAGGTTCCTTGGACTACTTGGTGGCTAAGTTATCCATTAGGGCTTAGACTGAAACCCTAGCAGCTTGTACTATAAATAAGACCTCAAGGCTTCAATTTTCGGCCACTTTCTTCTAAGAGAAACCCTAGGGCTGAAAATTAGCATCTTCCATCCTCTCTTAAAGTTGCCTTCTTGCTTGTGGTGTTTGTGATCCACTAGAGGAGTTACAATTGTGACTCTAAGCTCAAGAGAAGAAGATTCAAGCCACTATTTGAAGAGGTAAACATCTAGATCTGATGTAATTAGCTAATTTCGAAATTATGTATGCTAGATTAGGGTTTTCAAGTCTTGGTTTCATTGCATGTACCTTAGAGAAACCTAGATCCAAGCATTAGGGTTTGTATTAGCACATATGATTGTTGTTTTGCTTAAAAACCATTAGTGGTATCAGAGCCTTGATTGGTTTCAATTGTATGTGATGCTATGATTGATTATCGGCTGAAAAACTTTTTCTTGCCTTCTATTCGAACTGACTCGGTGAGTCACTTCATGGACTCGGCGAGTCAACCCAACTCAGCAAGTCCAGTAAGTGACTCGGCGAGTCGGAGCGTCAGACAGAGGGATTTTCGGATTTTCTTGTTGTTTTGCTGAAGGATAATTGCCTTATATGTATTTAACTGATAAGATTCGTATTTTATTGTTATTGTAAAATTATCCTTGCCAAAACACAAGATAATTACCAGTTGATTAGATAATAACTTCCTTATATGATTAAAATTGATTATTTGAATTAATTGGGTAACTTATCTTGCAAGAAATTGAATTAGGTCAAATATAGATAATCATTAAATTAATTGTTTGATTTATATTATTTGTAATTTAATCCCTTTTGTTTTAAAAAGTTCATTAATTCAAGTAAGAGCCACCAAAAGGGTAAGCCCTATGATGGTTCCTCTTCTAGTGGAACCAAAGTTGGTTCAGTCAAACCCTCTTCAGACCCCAAAGAAGCAGAGTGCTACTACTGCCACGTGAAGGGCCACTGGAAATGAAGCTGCCCTAAGTATCTGCAAGACATAAAGGATGGGAAGATAAAGCTTACCTTTGCAGGTATGTATTCTATAAATCTAACAATTCATCATTTGCTACTTCATGGGTTCTTGATACAGGATGTGGTTTCCATATTTGTTCTGATTTGCTTGGCCTAAGAAGAAGTAGGGAGGTGGAACATGGGAAGTTAAACTTGATTATGGGAAACAGAAAATCACCGCCTGTGACCAGAGTTTGGAGTTTATTCTTTAGTGTTGAGTAATGGGTTAGGGTTGGATTTAAATAACTGTTGCTATACGCCAGATATAGCAAGAAACATCATTTCATTTCATGGATTGTTTAAACAAGGTTTCAGATACTCATTTGATAATAGTAATGGTTCTATTAATGTTTATGTGAATGTTGTCTTTTATTTCAATGCATTACCTTGTAATGGGATTTATGAATCTGTGTTGGTTGTTGATGATTTAGGAAATGATGTGTTGAATATCGATTCGTCTAGTAGTCAAGACAAAGCATGCTTGTGGCATTGTCGCCTTGGCCATGTTAACAAGAAACGCATAGCCCAACTCCAAAAGGATGGAGTGTTGGATTCATTCAACCTTAGGGATGATGATGTGTGTGAATCTTGTTTACTTGGGAAGATAACCAAGTCACCCTTTACTGGCACTTGTGAAAGGGGTGAGGGTGTCACACCCCCAAACCAGAACGGCGGAATCGTTCGAGGGCGGATGACTTCATGTAGTATCGTAACAATTGAATACATAGCAAAGAAAGTAAGACAACCATCATATATATATAATTTAAAAGTTACATTGTTGAATGATACTTGTTCAAAGAAAATTACAATATGATGACAAAATGAGTTTTAAACTGACGACTTAGCGTCACTTCTCCAAAAGCTGAAGTCTACTTGTATTATTGAATCCCTGAGAAATACAAGTAGTTTTGATAGAGTGTCAACAATTAAGTTGGTGAGTTCATAAGCATTTCTGTATACAATTTATAAGTTTGGTATAAATCACTGATTTTACTTCTGAAAAATCCAATATTTTTCCATGAGTGTGTGGTAGTTTAAAAGTTCCAAAACTGTAATACATTAGTAGTTGTCATTCCTAGAATAATGGATTAATATATGTATATGATCACTAAGACATTTGATAACTTCGTAAATCATTGTGTTTTTAATACCTCATGTGAGTTTTATAACCATGCTATTGACCTAGGTTTCCTGTAACAACGTTCTTCAGGCATTGGAATATTATGACGTTTGTCACCCCAGACCTTCCGGTCTAACTGTATCTAACAGTTTAGGTGCGGGATAGTCAATCCCGTATAGATCTATACATATGTATCACACTCTCCATACAAGAGATTATGGTATATGATACAGGACTTTAACGACATACTTGGTAGTACGTGAAGTGGAATGTCTCACAAAATTTTGTATCAAATAGATTTACGTATGAAAAGTCCATTTATTCTTGTATATGAAAGTATTTCTGTGATATAGTACTTATAGTATGTAAAATCTCATGATTTCCTTGTAGACTATACCTATTATAGTTTTTCCAAAAGTGTACTTCGTTTGTATGGTCAACACTAGTGTAGTGTCGACTTTGTACTAAAGTATAACATTTGTAATAACATTATTGAACATTTATAATCAAAATATAAATAAAGTGTTTGATATTTATATAAAAACATGTTTCATATCAAAATGGACAAAGTGTTATCGTGATATGTTGCATGAGAACGTTTCCGTATGATAGTTGTAAATCACATATGATTAAATTATAACAAATGTATAGCAAAAGATTTATGTTATTCACACGAGGATAATCGTGTGTTTAATTATATCCCCCCCCCCCTTTAAAAGTTTATAAAATCATTTACAAGCATTTGAAAACGTAGTTATAGGGGTATGAACTCACTTGATCGGTTGAAGAAGGTGAGAGGAAAACCGAGCAGAACTCCAACAGGAGAAAACGGATTTCTCGAGAATCTTGTGTGTGTAAAACCTTCCTTCAGGACTTGGACATGAAGACCGGGGCTTCGGGGGTTAAAACGTAGAGCTTTGGCACGAGAGAAAAGAGAATTGAGCACCTAGATGCTAAACCATCGGTTTCTATTTATAGGGGTGAGATCTGAGGGTTCACGTCATGAGTTTGGGTGGCTCACGTCGTGAGCTCGACCTACCTCCTCTCGTAGACTTAACAACTTTTTTATAGGCTTTGGAACCCATCAGTCACAGGTTCACGTCGTGAGTATGGGTGGCTCACGTCGTGAGCTGCCTGACAACCTCGAGTTTTTTATCCCGAAGTTGTAAAATCTGTAACTTCCGCGTACGAGCTCCATTTTCGACGTTCTTTATATCCATGTGTAGGTGAGATTATGTCTACAACTCTCGTTTAGACTCTGTCGGCTAATTTTGAATTTATTTTTATTATTATATGTTTAACAGGCCGGGACAGGAAAAGTTTGTTAAAAATCCATAACTTCTTCATCCGGTGTCCGTTTTCGTCAGACTTTGTACCGTTCCGCTACTATTGTTGAGATCTTCAATTCTCATTTAGGTTGTTTCAGCCAAAAATCCCTCGATCTGTATTTCGAGTTTTTAGATGTCTACTGCTATCCCGAAACTTAGAAAAATCATAACTTCCTCATACGAAGTCGGATTTTGACGTTCTTTTTATGCACGCTCACGGTTTAGTATAATCTACGACTTTTGTTTAGATACCTAAGGATAAAAAGTATTTTATTGAAATTTCACTTTTTACGTTTGACAGTGTTTTACCGGTTTTGACATGAATTTTCGATTGGTCATATCTTCTTCGTTATAACTACGATTTTAGTGTTCTTTATATTTCTGAAAACCTTGACATGATAACTATCATTTTAGGCAACCTAATAGATACTTTTGAACATTTTATTTTTTACACTAATTTCATTATATCAAAAGAGATTACAATTGTTGATTTTTTAGGTCATTACATTGATTCAAAATATCGGGTTGTCACATCATCCCCCCGTTAGAGGGAATTTCGTCCTGAAATTTAATGTAAGGAAAATATTTTTGGATTAGGGAAAGACATGCGGATAATTTTGCTTCATCTGATCTTCGCGCTCCCAAGTGTGTTCAGGTCCCCGTTTTGCAGTCCAACGGACCTTCACAATGGGTATGCGACTTTGTTTGGTTCTTTTAATTTCCCTATCCATGACCTCAATTGGTTCCTCTATAAAGTGGAGACTCTCATTGATTTCTATTTTGTCTAGAGGGACGACGAGGGTCTCATAGGACAAACATTTCTTCAAGTTTGACACCTGAAAGGTAGGATCTACGTTATTGAGTTCCTGCGGCAGTCGGAGTTTGTAAGCTACCGGGTTGATCCTTGCAAGGATCTCGAATGGTTTGATATACCTTGGGTTTAGTTTCCCACGTTTACCAAAACGTATTAACCCTTTCCAGGGCGATACCTTCAATAGCACTCTGTCCCTGACTTGAAACTCTAAGGGCTTACGTCTTTTGTCAGCATAACTCTTTTGTGTGTCTCTTGAAGCCTTTAGTCGTTCTCAAATTTGTACAATCTTCTCAGTTGTTTCTCGTATAATTTTCGGGCCTGTGAGAGCATTGTCGGGTACTTGTCTCTTGGCTAGTTGTGTGTCACCCACTTCAGCCCAACACAGTAGTGATCTACACTTACAACCATAGAGGGCTTCGAATGGAGCAATTTTAATGTTGGAGTGATAGTTATTGTTATAAGAGAATTCGACTAGTGGTAAATGGGTATCCCATGCTTTACCAAAATTGATTACCCAAGCTCTTAGCATATCTTCCAAGGTTTGTATAGTCCTCTCACTTTGACCATCAGTTTGTGGATGGTAAGCGGTACTCATGTCTAGTCTCATTCCTAGAGATTTTTGCAGTGACTGCCAGAATCGCGAGGTGAATCTACTATCTCTGTCGGAGATAATGGATATTGGTACTCCATGTATTCGTACAATCTTTCAGATGTATGTTCAAGCTAGCTTCTCCATCTTGTCGGTTTCCTTTATTGGTAGAAAGTGTGTAGATTTTTTCAATCTATCGACGATCACCCAGATCGTGTCAAGCCCACCCGTTGTCTTTGGTAATTTGGTTATGAAATCCATGGTTATCTGCTCCCACTTCCACTCGGGTATTTCAGGCTGTTGTAGTAATCCCGAGGGCTTTTGGTACTCTACCTTGACTTTGGCGCAAGTCAGACACTTGCCTACATAGGTAGCGATCTTTGCTTTCATGTTCGGCCATCAATACAGTTTCTTAAGGTCCAGATACATCTTGTCCGAACCTGGATGCACTGAGTATCGAGGTTTATGAGCTTCGTTCATGACAACGTCTCTAAATCCACCAAACTTCGGTGTCCAGATTCGATCCATGAAGTAACAAACTCCGTCGCTCTTGACTTCAAGATTTTTGTCCATTCCTCTTAAGGCTTCACCCGCCACATTCTCTGTTTTCAAGGCTTCCTTCTAAGATTCCTTGATTTGTGTGGACAGGTGTGAATGGATCGTTATGGTTAAGGATTTCACCCGGTGGCTCGAGTATTCCTTTCGACTAAGAGCATTAGCTACCACATTCGCTTTTCCTGGATGATAACGAATTTCGCATTCGCAGTCATTTAACAGTTCCACCCATCGTCTGTGTCTTATGTTGAGTTCTTTTTGATTGACAATGTGCTTAAGGCTCTTATGATCGGTGAAGATCGTGCATTTCATGCCATAGAGATAGTGTCTCCAAATCTTTAGTGCGAAAACGACTGCTCCCAGCTCGAGGTCGTGTGTAGTGTACTTGACCTCGTGCGTCTTGAGTTGTCTCGAGGCATAGACGATGACTTTTCCTCGTTGCATTAGAACACATCCAAGACCTTGATTAGATGCATCACAGTAGACCACAAAGTCTTATGTTCCTTCTAGCAATGACAATATAGGTGCGCTGCATAGTGCTTGCTTCAGTGTTTGGAATGCAACATCTTGTTTTTCCTCCCAATTGAAAGTTACACCCTTTTGGGTCAAGGTGGTACATGGTTTAGCAATCTTCGAGAAGTTTTGTATAAATCTTCGGTAATAGCCAGCAAGGCCCAAGAATTGTCGGATTTCCGTTGGGGTTCTTGGAGCTGACCAATTCTCGATTGACTTGATTTTGGAAGGGTCCATGTGTATCCCGTCTTTGCTAACCACGTGACCAAGAAAATCTACTTTCTGAATCCAATATTCTCACTTTGAGAACTTTGCGTATAACTTCTCTTTTCTTAGTGTTTCCAAGATTTTTCAGAGGTGTTGAATATGTTCCTCTTTACTCTTCGAATAGATGAGTATATCATCTATGAACACGATCACAAATTTATCCAGGAACGAATGACACACTCGGTTCATTACATCCATGAACACCGCTGGTGCATTTGTTAATCCAAAGGGCATTACTACAAACTTGTAGTGACCATAACGAGTTCGAAAGGTTGTTTTGGGAACATCTCCTTCCAAGACTCGCAGTTGATGATACCCGGATCTCAAATCTATCTTTGAGAAATAACTTGCTCCTTGGAGTTGGTCGAACAAGCCATCAATGCGTGGTAGGGGATATCGATTCTTGATAGTGAGCTTGTTGAGTTCCCGGTAATCGATGCACATGCGGATAGATCCATCCTTTTTCTTTCCGAACACGACTGGTGCTCCCCAAGGTGAGAAGTTGGGTCTGATGAATCCTTTGTTGAGTAGTTCGTTTAATTGGATGAATAATTCTTGCATCTCAGCTGGTGCTAGACGGTACGTCGACTTAGCTACTGGGGTAGCTCCGGGAATTAAATCGATTCTAAAGTCGACTTGTCGTTCTGGTGGGACTCCTGGAAGATCTTCAGGGAAGACATCGAGAAAATTGCAGACTTCTAGAATGTCTTTGATATCTTTCGTTTCTTTTTCTTTATCTACCACGTGGGATAAGAAGGCATGGTACTCCTTACGTAGGTATTTCTGGGCTTTGACGCAAGAGATGATTTGTAAATTGGTACCGAGTTTGTCACCATAAATGACAAGAGTTTCGCCATTTGGGAAATTTAGGCAAACGACCCTTTCGTGACAAAGTATATCAGCCTGGTGTAGGCTTAATCAATCCATACCGATGATGACATCAAAGCTCTTTATGGTGATCGACATTAGATCGATTTGAAATGGATGTTCGTATAGAGTTAGCGTGCAACCTATGTACATATCGTTTGTGCTTTCTGTTCTACTGTTTGCCATTTCTACTGCGAATATCTTATTGAGTGATTAAGGGTTCTGTTTTAGTATGTGCTTGAATTTATGACTCACGAAACTCCTCTCCGCACCACAATCAAAGAGTACGCATGCATAAGCGTTATTGAGGAGAAACGTACCCGTAACCACTGTGGGATCAGCTATTGCTTCGTTATTCCCTATTGCCAGCACCCTTCCTATGCCGACATCATTCCTTTCCTTAGGGCAGTCGTTATGGTAGTGTCTAGCCTCACCGCACCCATAACACGCCTGACCCACGCCGACTCCAGGGACTTGGGTGATTGGTTGTGCTGGTGCCCTACAGAAACGGGCAGTGTGCCCTTTCCTGTTGCAATTGTTGCAGTGCATCTCTCGACAATTTTCGTTGTGATGGAGATTGCATTTGCTGCATTTCGGTAGGTTCCCAACATATTGTCTTGCTGGTTTAGAGGTAACAGGAGCAACAACGACGGTAGCAGCGGCATGGACTGCTACTATTTGTTGTTTCATGGGAGGTTCTTGCGAAAACTGACTCTTCCTCTTGTTTCAAAATTTTTTCTTCTTGTTGTTATTGGTACTGTTGTTATTGTTGCTTCCAAGGGTTTGCTCCAAGCAGCAGTTGCGAAAGCTTGGCAGACTCCATGGTCAACGAGAGCTTGTGCCAACTGTTTGGCACTATCGAAAGTGACTGGTTTGGATGCTAGTACACATCCTCGAATCTGGGGTGATAGTCCCTATATGTACCTCTCGATCTTCTTGCTCTCTAGAGCAACTATTCCTGAGAAAAGGATTGCCAAATCACTAAACCTGTTGGTATAGGTTGTGATGTCCGAGCCTACCATAGTAAGGCTCCAAAGTTCCTGCTCCAGCTTTTGTACTTCGCCCCTTGGACAGTACTCTTGCATTAACATTTGCTTTAGATTCTCCCAGCCCATAGAATTTCCCACTACCAGAGTTAGTGACTTGACATGGCCATTCCACCATGTCAAAGCTCTCTTGGAGAATGCACAAGCATCAAACTTTACCTTGCTCCCTTCCAGACATGCACAGATCTTGAAAACTGGTTCTGTTTTCTCTATCCATTGTGATAGAGCCATTATCCCTTCGGATCCATTTAAAGATATGGGCTTGCTATTGGTGAAGTCCTTGAAGGTGCAATCCCCTGAACGACCCTGGTGTTGGCCATTCGTAGAGCTATTTACTCCCCCTCCGGACCCATTATTACTCATCTGGGCCATTGTTGTTGTCACTGCAGCTGTTACAGCAGCTATCAAGGCGACATTATCCCTTGATGAAGGTGGTGGTGGTGGAGGTGTTACGTTGTTTCCATGGCGTGTGGATCTACGAGGCGACATTGTGCTGCTAAAGAAATAACAATGAGAGACCATAAGTCTTTGATGATCTAAATCCGAATGTAAAAGGGTTAGCTATTTTCAATTATTCATGATTTAGGCTGACTAACACAAGGGTTCGAGTTTGATTCATATTTAGAGTCTATATAATAGTAGATAAACTCATGAAGTGGAGTGATATGCAAAGGATTAATACCCAAAGGAATATTTCATTATATATTAAAAATATGATTGGATTACATTTGAAGTTAGGAAAAATTGACCTTTCTAAAGGTCTTCGATTACAATAAAGTTAAAGAAAAGTAAGACTTTTAGCCGATAACCTATTCTATATCAAAATTTGGGAGTTCGGCAAGTACTACTTGCGACGCGGGTTACGCTTGGAGCTTGACTCCGCTTCTAATTGCTTTGCTCCCATAAGACGCCTATCAAAGGTGGCTTGCTGCTCCCTCATCTCTCTTATCTCAGAGAGAGTTGCAGTCAAATGCTCCTAGAGGGTGTTGGTGTGGAGATAAGCATTTTCCTGCAAAATGTCCAGGCGACGGATGTCAATAGTGTTACCTTGAACCTTCATGTTGACTTTGTGAATCCGATTCGCTTGAACTCCGGATTGGTAGGACTGGTTGGCTAGTTTGCCCACCATGACTGGGAGTGCTCATTCGGCTGAACTTCCTCCACTAACCTCGTAGAAATCCCGACACATACCATAGGGAGGACATAATCCTTGTTGCCGGCTCCAATGGTGAATATGACTTCCCCAGACAGGAGTTGGTCCATGAAAGTTTCACCTAAATGCGGGAGGTTGGGCGACTGGTGGGTTGATTATTTTTGGCTCTGAGTCTGTCCCAGAGTCTTCGCCTTCCTCCTCCTCCATGGGTTCCTCATCTTCTTCGGGGTCCTCCTCTACACATCCTCCATTGCCCTGGTTCGGGTAGTATGGATCCCCGGGTGGATGGAATCCAGCCATTTCGACTGTAAGAGAATAGGGTTATAAGAATTGTATAATTTTGAAACATGTAATTCTAAATACACAGGTTAGACTAGTGCATTTACCAAATACTCCTATAGTATTTAAATTTGTATGTTTGATACTAGTGTCATTTTGGTAACTTTTGACTTGTTGCTCACTACGACCATTCCCCGACATACATTAGTCTGATCTCGGATAAATATAGTTGATCAGGCTATATTCATCCCAAATCCGATTAAATATTCCGAGGACTAGTCGTAGTTTCCAACTTGTCTTAATACTTCTTGTATAGTTCTAACTATAAAAATGAATCGTTGTATGCATGTATTTGTGCTTTTACGACCCAAATAATTTAAGCTAAATGAAACGCGGTTTAGGAGTAAAAAAACGTTTTGTCAGAGAGTTTTAGTCCCAATGCATTTATAGTTTGTATATCTTATGTGGTTCAATATACTTAGTTCACTATAAACAATGCTATGATACCAATCTTTCACACCCCCAAACCAGAACGGAGAAATCGTTCGAGGGCGGCTGACTTCATGTAGTATCGTAACAATTGAATACATAGTAAAGAAAGTAAGACAACCATCATATATATAATTTAAAAGTTACATTGTTGAATGATACTTGTTCAAAACAAATTACAATATGATGACTAAATGAGTTTTAAACAGACGACTTAGCGTCACTTCTCCAAAAGCTGAAGTCTACTTGTATTACTGAATCCCTGAGAAATACAAGTAGTTTTGAAAGAGTGTCAACAATTAAGTTGGTGAGTTCATAAGAATTTATGTATTAAATTTGTAAGTTTGGTATAAATCACTGAGTTTACTTTTGAAAAATCCAATATTTTTCCATGAGTGTGTGGTAGTTTAAAAGTTCCAAAACTGTAATACATTAGTAGTTGTCATTCCTAGAATAATGGATGAATATATGTATATGATCACTAAGACATTTGATAACCGCGTAAATCATTGTGTTTTTAATACCTCATGTGAGTTTTATAACCATGCTATTGACCTAGGTTGCCTGTAACAACGTTCTTCAGGCATTGGAATATTATGACGTTTGTCACCCCAGACCTTCCGGTCTAACTGTATCTAACAATTTAGGTGCGGGATAGTCAATCCCGTATAGATCTATACATATGTATCACACTCTCCATACAAGAGATTATGGTATATGATACAGGACTTTAACGACATACTTGGTAGTACGTGAAGTGGAATGTCTCACAAAACTTTGTATCAAATAGATTTACGTATGAAAAATCCATTTATTCTTGTATATGAAAGTATTTCCGTGATATAGTACTAATAGTATGTAAAATCTCATGATTTCCTTGTAGACTATACCTATTATAGTTTTTCCAAAAGTGTACTTCGTTTGTATGGTCAACACTAGTGTAGTGTCGACTTTGTACTAAAGTATAACATTTGTAATAACATTATTGAACATTTATAATCAAAATATAAATAAAGTGTTTGATATTTATATAAAAACATGTTTCATATCAAAATGGACAAAGTGTTATCGTGATATGTTGCATAAGAACGTTTCCGTATGATAGGTGTAAATCACATATGATTAAATTATAACAAATGTATAGCAAAAGATTTATGTTATTCACACGAGGATAATCGTGTGTTTAATTATATCCCCCCCCCCCCTTTAAAAGTTTATAAAATCATTTACAAGGATTTGAAAACGTAGTTATAGGGGTATGAACTCACTTGATCGGTTGAAGAAGGTGAGAGGAAAACCGAGCAGAACTCCGACAGGAGAAAACGGATTTCTCGGGAATCTCGGGTGTGTAAAACCTTCCTTCAGGACTTGGACATGAATACCGGGGCTTCGGGATGGCTTCGGGGGTTAAAATGCAGAGCTTTAGCATGAGAGAAAAGAGAATTGAGCACCTAAACGCTAAACCATCGGTTTCTATTTATAGGGGTGAGATCTGAGGGTTCACGTCATGAGTTTGGGTGGCTCACGTCGTGAGCTCGACCTACCTCCTCTCGTAGACTTAACAACTTTTTTATAGGCTTTGGAACCCATCAGTCACAGGTTCACGTCGTGAGTATGGGTGGCTCACGTCGTGAGCTGCCTGACAACCTCGAGTTTTGTGTCCCGAACTTGTAAAATCTGTAACGTCCGCGTACGAGCTCCATTTTCGACGTTCTTTATATCCATGCGTAGGTGAGATTATGCTCTACAACTCTCATTTAGACTCCATCGGCTAATTTTGAATTTATTTTTAATATTATATTTTTAACATACCGGGATAGGAAAAGTCCGTTAAAAATCCATAACTTCTTCATCCGGTGTCCGTTTTCGTCAGACTTTGTACCGTTCCACTACTATTGTTGAGATCTTCAATTCTCATTTAGGTTGTTTCAGCCAAAAATCTCTCAATCTCTATTTCGAGTTTTTAGCTGTCTACCGCTATCCCGAAACTTAGAAAAATCATAACTTCCTCATACGAAGTCGGATTTTGACGTTCTTTTTATGCACGCTCACGGTTTAGTATAATGTATGACTTTTGTTTAGATACCTAAGGCTAAAATGTATTTTATTGAAATTTCACTTTTTACGTTTGATAGTGTTTTACCGGTTTTGACACGAATTTTCGATTGGTCATATCTTCTTCGTTATAACTGAGATTTTAGTGTTCTTTATATTTATGAAAACCTTGACACGATATATATCATTTTAGGCAACCCAATAGATACTTTTGAACATTTTATTTTTGACACTAATTTCATTTTATCAAAAGAGATTACAATTCTTGACTTTTTAGGTCATTACATTGATTCGAAATATCGGGTTGTCACAGAGGGTCTATTGGATCTCATACACACCGATGTGTGTGGGACCTTTAGATCCACCACAAGGGATGATTGTCGCTTCTACGTGACTTTTACGTATGATTATAGCAGATATGAATATATCTACTTAATCAAGCATAAGTCGAAAACCTTTGAAAAGTTCAAAGAGTTTAAGAATGAAGTAGAGAATCAGTTGGGCAGGAAAATCAAGATGCTTCGGTCAGACCGAGGAGGAGGGTACCTAAGCCTTAAGTGTCATGACTATCTAAAGGAATGCAGAATTGTTTCGCAATTGATGCCTCTGAGAATGCCACAATTGAATGGTGTGACTGAGAGACGTAATCAGACCTTGTTGGACATGGTTCGTTCCATGATGAGTCGGGCTTCGTTACCAAAAGCTTTCTGGGGGTATGCCTTAGAGGCTGTCGCCCATATCCTTAACTTAGTTCTCACCAAGAGGGTTACCAAGATACCTCACAAGATGTGGACAAGAAAATTTCCCTCGTTGGCATATATCAATGTTTGGGGTTGCGTGGCTTTCATAAGACGAGAGACTCACGACAAGCTCGAGCCTTGTAGTGAGAAGTGTTATTTCATCAACTACCCACAAAAGTCTTTTGGATATCTCTTCTATACACCGAGTGACAATGTTGTCTTCGTTGCTAGAAGAGGAGTTTTCCGAGAAAGGGGATTGATATGTCAAGAGGACAGTGGGAGGCAAATTGATCTTGAATAGATTCAAGAGCAAAGTAATGAAGGAACCTCTAACACTGTTACTCAACCCAAGGAGGAAACTCCGGTTGAACCCATTGACGAGTCCTTACCTCTTAGACATTCTAGTAGGGCTAGTGTTCAACCCCAACTACTGAAGGGGATATGTTTATTAGTGATGAAACACTAATAAATTTGGACGAACCTAGCTACTACACGGAAGCCATGGCAGGCCCGGAGTCTGCTAAATGGAAAGAGGCAATGGACAGTGAAATTCTCTCCATGTACGACAAACCAAGTTTGGAATTTGGTTGAAAATGTACTAGGTCATAAGACAGTCGGGTGCAAGTGGATCTTCAAGAAGAAGACGTACATGGATGGGAATGTGCACACTTATAAAGCGCGATTGGTCGCGAAGGGCTTTACTCAAACTCTTGGAGTTGACTATGATGAGACCTTCTCACCAGTTGCGAAGATAAAGTCTATTAGGGTAATGCTCGTAATAGCTGCGTTTCATGATTATGAAATATGGTAGATAGACGTGAAAATTGCCTTTCTTAATGGAAAGTTGGCTGAGCATGTTTACATGAATCCACCAGAGGGTTTTGTCGATGCGAAGCATCCAAATAGAGTGTGCAAGCTTGAGAAATCCATTTATGGATTGAAACAAGCGTCTCGCAGATGGAATCTTTGTTTTGAAGAAAAAGACAAAGAGTTTGGTTTTCTGCGAAACGAAGAAGAATCTTGTGTATATGTCAAAGCCAGTGGGAGTATAGTGAGCTTCCTCATATTGTATGTTGATGAAATACGACTCATAGGAAACAACATCCCAACCTTACAGGAGGTCATGTCCTGGCTTGGGAAGTTTTTTGATATGAAGGACCTAGGAGAGTCTGCTTATATTCTAGGAATAAGGATAGTGAGAAACAGGGAAAAGAGACTGATAGGACTCAGTCAGGATACATACTTGGATAAGGTACTAAAGCGTTTTAGTATGGAAAATTCAAAGAAAGGGGAATTGCCAATCCAAAGCAATATACTAAGCTGAGTAAGACTCAGAGCCCGAGTACAAAGGCAGAGATAGCTGATATGAGCCGAGTACCTTACGCTTCCGCAATCGGTTCTATCATGTACACTATTACTTGTGCTTGCCCTGATGTGGCCTACGCTTTGAGCATGGTCAACAGATATTAAGGGAACCCTGATAGATCTCATTGGATTGTTGTTAAGAATATTCTTAAGTACCTACGAAGGACCAAGGAATGGTTTCTAGTCCTCGGTGGGAGTGATGACTTAAGGGTACGAGGGTACAACGATGCTAGTTTTCAGACGGATCGGGATAATTATCGATTGCAGTCGGGCTGGGTCTTCATCCTTAATGGAGGAGCAATAACTTGGAAAAGTTCCAAGCAAGAGACCGTAGCTGATTCAATGTACGAATTGGAGTACATTGCGGCAAGTGAAGCGTCAAAGGAGGCTATATGGTTGAAGAAATTCATTTGAGACCTTGGAGTTGTGCCATCCATAAAGGAGCCAATGGAAATTTTCTGTGATATTGAAGGAGCGGTTGCCTTAACCAAGGAACTGAGAGATCATGGCAGATCTCGACATATCGACAAAAAAACCACTTAATTAGACATCGGGTAGAAGGACTCCTCGTTGTAAAGAGGGTATCGTCAGAAGAAAACCCAATAGATCCCCATACGAAGGGACTAGGTAGGGTCAAACACTTCCAGCACGCTAGGAGCATTGGGCTGAAGGACGATATAAGTTTGGATTAGATAGATAAGAAACGTGTAATAGATAATTTGTACTTGACATTTGATGAATAAATAAAGTTGTGTTATTTATAAGTAAAGCTACTATCTTGTGTTGGTTATTTATCTATTGTTTAAATTTTGCATGTTTTGACTTCCTGAATAATAATATTATTCGAACAGTCCACAATTGTTCATATTTTGGAAGTAGATGTGAATGAAGACTGTCATGAATTTGTTTGTAGATTGTCTAAAAGGTTTTGGGCATAACAAAGGTTTTCTACAAAGTTCATGAGTGCTTATGAATATGATTTGAGCATTGGAATAAACTCGCACTTGCTGGTATCACTACTTTTTTAACGAGTGATCGCAAGATGATAATATCATATGATCTTTGAACCTAGAGATATGGTTATTATTTACTAGTTGATTGTACATTGATAATGTGAAAATGCATCAGTAACTTGATGCTATAAAACACATTGTTGTGTATGACTTAGCTGGTGAGTGATAAAAGCATATAAGTCGAAGTTTTTTTGTTCCTCTTATCCTAAGAGGGTAAGAGCAATATCTGGCCACTCGATTATTTGGTTTGACTTATGTGTCGGGCCCAGTCAGGATGAAGTTGATGTGTTCAACTAAATTCTATGTCGAACAAATCAGAGATTGAGAAACAAATTTTCGACAATAAGTATTGACAACATGATATCTAGAACAGAGGATTGTACGATCCCTTATTGGAAGGACTAGTTTTGATTAGAGTTGATAGAAGTGTATAAGAGCTACGATTGTTGATCGGATCCTGAAGTCATATATGAGATATAGTTACTAGACTTATCCAATTGGGAGACTGTTGGATTTGTGTCTAAGTCTGTAACTATATTTGGTATGTATTTGACCCGGTTGTGCATGGTCCTTTTGGGTTTCCTTCACCAAAGCAACTTGTCAAGGTAATTTGAGGAGAGAGAGAGAGAGGATATTATGGTTTATTAATATATTATAAGAATAATATATTAATGGAGAAATCATATTTATTTGATTAGTATTGTCGGGACCAAAACCGGAATCGGTAATCCAGTTCCCAATTTTTATAATATAAGAAATCCCGTTCTGATTCTAAACCGGTCCGGCTCTAAAGCTCGTCCATAAATTGTAACGCCCTGTTCCTAGTACGCATTTTATTTATTTAAGTATTTATTTTGTAAGAGCTACTCAATGAGTTGGTAGCCCTAACTTGTCGAGTAGATGCCAGTTTAGACACGGAGTTTAAGTGGTCTACTTGACAAGTCGAGAGCCTTGACTCGACGAGTAGATTCGTCAAGAGGAAAACCTAATATTTAGGGTTTTCACCCTATTTAAGCATCATATCAGGCCTACACCCCATCCCCCATCACCTCCACACTGTACTCTCGAAACCCTAATCAACCCTTGAGTGTTCTTAAGCTTTTTCGTGCTATTTGTTGAAGTTAGGAGAAGGAAGGAAACCTTGGTAATTCAAGAAGAGGCAGTAGATCTAGAGCTTGTGTTGCATTTCAGACCCATTGGAGGTATAAAGCTTATGTTGAATTAGTGTCTAAGTTTGTTACTATATTTGGTATGTACTTGACCCGGTTATGCATAGTCCTTTTGGGGTGCCTTCACCAAAGCAACTTAACAAGGTAATTTGAGGAGAGAGAGAGAGAGAGAGAGAGAGAGAGAGAATATTATGGTTTATTAATATATTATAAGAATAATATATTAAAGGAGAAATCATATTTATTTGATTAGTATTGGTCATAACTTAATTAGGAATTAATTTGGTGACTAAAAGAGATTTTAATTAAATAAATGGGTATAAACTATCAAATGTGTGATAGTTGAGTTTTGGACTGGGAAACCTAATGGCCTAAGGGGGAACGAAATTATGATGAAAGATCATCATATTTTCATCCAAGGGCCTTATTCCAAAAGTTTCCTTGGGTTGCTTGGTGGCTAAGTTATCCATTAGGGTTTAGACTGAAACCCTAGCAGCTTGCACTATACATAAGACCTCAAGGCTTCAATTTTTGGCCATTTGCTTCTAAGAGAAACCCCAGGGCCAAAAATTAGCATCCTCCCTCCTCTCTTAAAGTTGCCTTCTTGCTTGTGGTGTTTGTGATCCACTAGAGGAGTTACAATTGTGACTCTAAGCTCAAGAGAAGAAGATTCAAGCCACTATTTGAAGAGGTAAACATATAGATCTGATGTAATTAGCTAATTTCGAAATTATGTATGCTAGATTAGGATTTGCAAGTCTTGGATTCATTGCATGTACTATAGAGAAATCTGGATCCAAGCATTAGGGTTTGTATGAGCACATAGGATTGTTCTTATGCTTAAAAACCATCAGCTTATACCTTGGCTTGTTTTCACTTAGATCTTCTTCTAGGCTTGCATGTTGTCACTTTTGGACCATTTCCAAGGTCATTTCCGAGATTTGAACTCTTGGTGATGTATGGATTCTAGATCTGGACACTCTTGAGATTTAGAAGCTCAAAGTTGCCACCTTTATTTAGCCATGGCCCTACTCCATGATGTAGACGTCTATTTTTGCTTGGTATTGGTGTTTTAGCTTCATAAAACCATACATGCACGTAAAGTTAGCTACTTTATGTGTAATGCTAGCCTAAGGAGTCTAGATCTGTGAGTTGGAAGCGTTGTAACTGATTAAAGTCGACTATATGGATTTGTCATTTGGGGGACTCGTCGAGTTGTTCATGCAACTTGGTGAGTCAAGTCGTGGTTCCCAAACTTTTCTGAGTTTGAGTGAACGCGTTGAGTTTAGGAAGTCATTTATCTAGATGGACGTGATTAAGACTAGAAAACTAAAAAATTCATCGAGTCCGACGTGATTAAGACTAGAAAACTAAAAAACTCGGCGAGTCTGTGAAGGGACTCGACGAGTTGACTCGTTTTACCCCATTTCTATACAAGATAGAACTCGGCGAGTCTGCTAAGGGACTCGACGAGTTGACTTAGTTTATCACGAGACATGACAGCATAGAACTCGACGAGTTGGGAGGATAACTCAACGAGTTGGGTTGACTGGGAGTTGACCTTGACTTTGATTTTGACCAAGGGTGAAATGGTTATTTTACCCTGAGAAGGATCTGCATATCTTGACTAAGTATTATTGTGATATTAATAGTTGGGAGTCGTTGGAGCAGCTACCAGATATTCCTCACCGTGAGATTTTGCAGACAGCTTTAAGAGGTGGGTTTTAATCCAGTAGGAACGGGTCACAGGTACCAATGTTGGTCCGTTTACATATGTTAGTATATGTCGGACTTAGGTCTAATGTCAGGGATAGCCCGATGCAACTTATCTATTTTGGACTTCGATCTGATGTCGGGGAAATCCCGAGGAATGTTGTATGATTGATGTCTTTGTGATTTTGCATGTACTTGTTGTATGTTCTGGACTTCAGTCCGATGTCGGGGTAAGCCCGGTGAAGATTTAGCTTATATGTTATGTGTTATGTGTTTCGGATTTTACCCCGATACCGGGGCAAGACTGAGGAACCTTTACATGTTATATGTTATATGTTTATGTGTTACATATTGTTTTTTTGATATATGTATATCAGACCTCGGTCCGATGTCGGGCGGGGCCTGATGCCGAACTTCGGTCCGATGTTGGGTGGGGTCCGATGCAGTGGACAAGGCCCATAATTTTCTATTATATGTTATTGTATGGTATGTGGTAGTTTGGGGGAGCTCACTAATCTTTGTGCTTAAAGAGTTCAGTTTGGTTTCAGGTACTTCAGCTAGCAAAGGAAAGAGCACGAGATGATTGCATGGCACACACCATAGTTTTCTAGCCTGGGAGATTTACTTTGATATTTGATATGAAATTTTGATATGTTGACATATATCATGATATTTTGATATACATGGTTTATGATTTTATATTATGGTGAAGATATTTATGGTTTTAATAATGATTTAAAAACCAAATTTTTGGACCATATTTTTGGGATGTTTCAAGTTGGTATCAGAGCCTTGGTTTGAGGGATTCGAGCACACTTTCGGGTGTGTCTGAACTCAAACTAAGGAATTGGTATAGAAATTTTTAAAATGAAAATCAATTTTTGTAAAAAGGATTTTGAGAAAAGAAAAGAGTTTTAGAAAAACCGAAAAGAATTTTGAAAGAGAAAATAACTATGAAAAGAGAAAAAGGGTGTGGTGCATTTAATCAACCGAGCTCAAGTAAGTACTCCCAAATTACTCATACAAGTATATGTTATGATATGATTATCAACTTTATGATAACTCCATGTTAGATTAGGATTAAGGATTTAGGAGGGATGCCTTATGTACTTGTTTTGTGTGAATCAGCTTTATGAACTGCATGCTAGTGCAAATTAGTCAGTATGAAGGCCTGAGTAGAATATGCTTGATTATGTGTACTCAATGCTCAAATGTTGCTTGCTTTGTGCTTTTAGGATTTCTAGTTATCTTTTATTAACTAGTAAACACATATGTTAAGTTACATATTGCCAGGACTAAATAATTTCAGAAGGTTAGGTTTAGCCTTATTTCGCAGCTCTCGTTTGAGTCTAACCGTTGTAGGGTAGAACCTCTCATTCGAAGAATTATCTAGTCTTAGTGATATGTAATGGTATTCGTGAATTAGTTAGGGGAAGATAGCAAGGATTTCTTATGCAACTGATGGCGGAGAGTGGGATGGTGATTACCCTAGGGCAAGCCTAGGATGAGAGTAACGAGTGAAGCAATAGTAGCAGAAGGGACTTGGTGGAGTCATGGCAGTTCTTAAGGAAAGTACGGATAGATATGCAAGGTAGTATAGACTCGTACTACTGAAAGTAGAGGATCAGTAATCGAATCAAGGAAGGATGAGATGAATCTAGGGAACTTGTAGTGTAGTTAATCCCTTGAGTTATGTTTAGTATTCTAATGTTTGTTATGATGTGTTTTTTCAGAATGGTGGTTTTACGCCCTACACCAGCAATTGGCAGTACGGATGCCGGTGAGGGATCAGGCTCAGGCTCTGGAGTTGAGCAGCTAGACGAGTAGACTAGGGAGTTCATCTCCTAAAAGATCACGCGCAACATACTAGACCAGAATCCTATGATTTTTGGTACGATCAAGGAGGGCATTCTTGAGCTATTGGATGAGAGATTGAGTGCTTTCTGCACTGAGGTAGCAGCCATGTTGGGGTCGCATACACTGACTTTCACGGAGTTTAGAGCTTGTGGAGCTCCTGACTACCATGGGGCTCGGGACCCTATTACGAGCACCAGATGGTTGGCGGATGTCACCAATGCACTTTGCACTAGCAGATGTCCCGAGGGGGACAAGGTTCGACTTGAGTCCTGTCTTCTAAAGGACAGGGCACATGACTGGTGGGAGGAGGTTGGACATACCATTGGTAATAATGCAGCTCTTAAGGCGATGAATTGGAGTGGATTTACCACCAGGTACAAGGCCGAGTTTAAACCTGTGATAAAGGTGCAGAAGCTGGCCAGGGAGTTCCAGGATCTCCAGCAGACGACTGAGACGGTGACTGAGATCACCGTGATGTTTAGGGAGAGAGCCCTCATAGCTCCGCAGTATGTGGCGGATGAGGAGCTGAAAAAGGCCCGATACCACGAGATGTTGCGGAGTGATATTCGCCAGTTTGTGAGTCGCTCCAGTTGCACAACACTGGAGGACATGATTTCTAGGGCTCGAGAGAAGGAGTTGGATTTAGAGATGGAGAGGAAGAGGAAACCCGAGGGGGTTCAGTCAGGTAGTTTGGGCAAAAAGCCCAAGGTATCAAACCACAAACCTAGGGGCTAGTAGAGCTGCAACCGTTGCGGCAAATGCGGCAAGTTGCACAAGGGGACGTGCAGAGCATGGAGTTTAGGTTGCATCAAGTGCGGCCGAACTAGGAATATGAACAGAGATTGTACAGCTACTACCACCACCATGACAACATTAGATCTAGTTTGCTTTCAGTGCAATCAGAAGGGACACAAGTGCTCCCAGTACCTGAGTTTAGCAGCTGCAGGGTTGGTGGCAACACACCCCCTGCAACATTGAGGACTACGGATAACCATCAGGGTCCGGGTGAGACGCCTATGGCGAAGAGCAGGGCTTTTCAGTTGACAGCCAAAGAGGCACAAGCAGCTCCTAACGTGGTGAGGGGTATGTATTTTTCTCTTATCTATTATTTGATACGGATTGTTACTTATGTTTATATGTTTTGTTATAGGATCGTTCTTAGTAAACGACATATCAGCTTTGATATTGTTTTATTCGGGTGCCTCCCGATATTTTGTGTCGCTCACGCTTAGCAAACGATTTGTAGGAGCTCTGGGGGAGTTGGATTGCCCACTTGTTGTAGAGATTGCAGATTTTAGGATCGTCAGGTGTAACACCCTAAATTTGGTATGTCACGAAACCCTCAAGAATTACATTTTAGCATAAGTGGTCCCTTAAGTACGTTGGGTGTACTTAAGTGTACGCTTAGCGTACTAAGCCTGGTTAGTCGCAAAAGGAACTAGAGGTATGTTGGGCGTACCAAGCCGTACGCCGGGCGTAAGTGACAGGGGTTCAAAACCCTAATTTTCGGACATGAGACCTATTTAAGCGACCTTAAGTCCCTTGGACTTAGCCCTAGAGAGCCTCCACTGCCTTAGAATGTCCTTACACTCTAGAGAAACTTGTGAGACCATTTTGAGCTTTGAAAAGTGCATTTGTGACTCTTTTAGTGTTCATTCCAAGAAGAAGAGGTGGTTATACAAGCTTGGAACGAGTTGGTGCTTCAAGATCCTGCATCATAGTCATCTTGCAAAGCTTCTTAAGGAAAAAAGCTTGGATCTTTCATCTTAAATCTCTATGTTTAGCTAGGGTTTTCTACCTTGTACCTTTTTGGTTGATTTTGGACCTCCATTGAGAGTTAAGCAACTCCAGAAGATGGGAAAGACATGTATGAGGTCCCTTGGTCGTGTAGTATCATAAAAATGGAAGATTGATGGGAGATTCGGCCTCATGCATGGGTTAAAGACCTTGGAAAGGTCTTAATGGAGAGGTTGGGTGTATATGAGACATGAAAAGGCATAAAGTTGCCAACTTTATGCCTTAGGACATCTTTACAGACTTAGATGTTGCTTTTGGATGTAAAGGAAACGAGTATAAAGCAGTTAATGGAGAAAGTGATCAAACTGGTTGTACATCGGGCGTAACCCAGTATACATCGGGCGTAGTCCCAAGTCCCAGTATGATGCGTGTACCAGGATGGTACACCCAGTGTATGGGGTGGAGATGGGTCGAATCTGTTTTGCGCCTTTGAGTTATTTGGGTCTCATTAGATTATTGGGCATGGTGTATTCTGTGAATTATGGGCTACATTATCTGTTATGGGCCATGGATATATTGGTTGGGCCTTATTGGGCCAAGAGGCCCATTTGTAATTGTGGACTTGGATTTTGGGCCCAATAGCAAAGGAAGGATAATTGGGCCACATAGATGGGTTTGGAGTTTGGGGTTACCTTCGACTAATCTAATGTCCTAACATTGATTTATATTATTATTCAGCTCGGGTGGTTTCAGATTGTTAGTAGAGCAGCTTTTGTATTCAGCAAACAAAGGTGAGTCTTCCCACCATACCCACGGGTCTAAGGCACCAAGGTCGGCCCATTATGTGATATGATATATATGTTAGCCATTCTGTGATTTGATTTGATATGTGATTATGTGTTTTGCATGAAGATCCCAGGGGGGAGCCCATGACATTAGATGTAAGACCATGAGGGGTAACCCATGGCTTTCCTAGGTAAAGACCATATGGGGTAGCCCATGACACTAGAACAGGTCTTATGTATGCTTGGCTTATGTGATACGTGTGTAACTTTAATTAGCGAATAGGATATGTATATGTGTAGTGTGTGGTATGCTCTGGGGAACTCACTAAGCATTTCACTTACATGTTGTTTATTTGCTTAAGGTACATCTGAGCCCAAGGGCAAGGGCAAGGCGTGATGGCGTGGCATGCACTCTATCTCTCTCTTTCAATGTTAGGGTTTGGGGACACTTTGACGATTTGAATAAGTTTTAATGAATCATTGATTTGAAAACAATTATGTAAGGATTTCATGGTTTATGCAATTTTGTTTTATTAATTAAAAGTGAAAATTTTCTTTAAAAATTTGGGTCGTTACAAGTTGGTATCAGAGCCTTGGTTTGAGGGATTCGGGCACACTCTCGGGTGTGTCAGGACTCAAACTAAGGAAATGGTCAGACTATTTTCAAAAGTAACTCAAAAGGATTTTCAAAAGGAAATGAAAGATGAGAGTGCAACACATGTGATCAACCGAAACAAGTCAGTAGTTCCCCAATATGTTAGCCTTGTTATACTGATATTTGAGCTTTGTTGATTATATGGAACTTGTTATGTGTATGCTTTTAAAATTGTATATGATTAGGAGCTTATAGCCTGAGAATGATCGATTTGGCCTTATTTCCCGTTCCTTGTTTGGCTGTGGTCCTAGGGTAGAATCTTTTATTCTAAAGTCTGCTTGATCATTTTTCTATGTATAATTTTCATGCATAAGGGCAACCTGTCATGATTTTTTTTTATTGATATGAGTAGAGTAAATCTTAGGACAGCCTGAGGTTGATGTACTCGGTAATTTTGGGATATGGTTTGGTTGTGGGATGAATTGGAGTTATCAGGTAGAGCAGTGGGGAAAGGAGGGCATTATGGAGATTTAAGAGGAGAGACTCGGATTCTTCAGGGCTATAATGGAGGCGGGTCAGATCGGGGCTCGAACTCCCTCGTTTCAGGAGTTCAATGCGTGTGGATCGTCGGAGTTTTTCAGGACCAAGGACCCCATTGTGATCTGACGCTGGGTGGCGGATATCGAAAATGACCAACGGACTAGTTCTTGTCCGGATGTGGCAAAGGTTGGATTTGCTTCTTACATGCTGAGGGATAGGGCATGAGATTGGTGAGGCGAGGTTACTAGTCAGGTGGGGCCAGTGAGGTTGGTGGAGATGTCATGGGCCAAGTTTATTCGGCATTTTGATACGGAGTATGCACCACCTATTGAGTTGCAACGTCTAGTGAGGTAGTTTCATGATTTGCAGCAGACCACCAAGACTATGGAAGAGATCACTGCCAAGTTTCGGGAATGAGCTTTCTTGATCCTACAGTATGCTACCAACAAGGAGATGAGGAGGACCCGATATCATTCCATGCTGAGGGATGATATTAGGGAGTTTGTGAGTTTTACGGGGTACAAATCCCTGAATGAGATGGTGGAGAAGGCCCGTGAGAGGGAGATGGAGTTGGATACACGCACGAAGCGGAAGACTGAGCAGGAACATGCAGCAAGGGTCAGGCTAAGAAGCCTAAGACCTCTGATTCTTCAGGTAGGGGCCAGCAGGGCCGAGGCAGATGTGCCAAGTGTGGGATGTTTCATAGTGGGGCGTGTCAGATAGCTGGGATATCAGGATGTTACTTTTATGGTCAGCAGGGCCACGTGAGCAGGGATTGCCCCAAGAAGGGCCTGATATGTTTCCACTGCAACCAGATTGGCCATAAAAGGGCCGAATATCCGAGGTTGCTGGGAGTGGGGAATAGTGGCGGAACTTGTATCCCCCACACTGAGGATTACCAATGGCCGCCCTGTTAAGGCGGAAGACCTGGCGGTGAAGAGCCACGCGTTTCAGCTGACTACCGAGGAGGCTCAGGCCATGCCAGACGTTGTGGCTGGTACGTGTTTACTATCCTGTACTTTTATTATTTTGTATGCCTTATATGTATATATGTTTGTATAGGGACCTTTTTGGTCAATGGTATGACTGCTCATGTCTTGTTTGATTCAGGTGCTACCCGGTCATTTGTGTCTCTTGCACTTAGCAAGAAGTTTGGGGACACACCAGGGACCTTGTATTCCCTGCCTGAGGTAGAGATTGCTGATGACCGCACCGTTAGTGCGGCGAGGGTATATTAGGGTTGTGTTCTGAATGTGCTGGGCGAGAGGTTCCATGTGGATCTAGTTCCGATACTGTTACAAGGATTGAAAGTGATTGTCGGAATGGACTGGTTGGGGGCCAACGGGGCCATAATTGATTGCGAGCGCCAGTTGGTCAAGGTTCGAACCCCAACTGGCGGAAAGTTGGTTATTCATGGTGAGAGGGCCTCGCAGGGACTGACCCTCTGTTCGGCTGCGAGGGCAAGGAGGTTTTTACAGTAGGGTTGCACAGGATTTTTGGATTATGTTTCGGATACGAGAATGGAGGTTGTAACGGAGGTGGGCAGTGTGCTGGTTGTACAGGATTTTTCCGAAGTGTTCCCCGAAGAGTTAGCAGGAGTGCCTCTGGAGAGGTAGGTGGAGTTTCGCATTGACATGGTGTCGGGTGTCGCCCCGATAGCAAGGCACCATATCGGTTGGCACCACCGGAGATGCAGGAGTTAGTTGTGCAACTTCAGGAGTTGCTGCACCTGGGGTTCATTCGTCCGAGCAGTTCCCCGTAGGGTGCATCGATTCTTTTCGTGAAAAAGAAGGATGGATCACACAGAATGTGCATTGATTATAGGGAGCTGAAGAAACTAATGGTGAAGAACCATTATCCGTTACCGAGGACCGATGATTTGTTTGATCAGCTTTAGGGTGCATCTTGGTTTTCCAAGATTGACCTTCGGTCTGGGTATTATCAGATGAGGATTCAGGATGAGGATATGCCAAAGAAAGCTTTCAGGACTTGGTATGGGAACTATGAGTTTGTGGTGATGTCGTTCGGGCTCACCAATTCCCCAGCAGCATTCATGGACCTCATGAACAGAGTGTGTAGGCCGATGCTTGATCGGTCGGTGATTGTTTTTATCAATGATATTCTGGCCTACGCTAAGACTAGGGAGCAGCACGAGCAACATTTGAGAGAGGTATTAGAGACCGTGAAGGCGGAGAAACTTTACGCAAAGTTCTCTAAGTGTGATTTCTGGCTGCTAGAAGTACAGTTTTTGGGGCATGTTGTGAATTGGGAGGGTATTTCAGTTGATCCATCCAAGGTTAAGGTTGTAATGCGGTGGGAAGTACCGAGGAATGCATCAGAGATTTGTAGCTTCTTGGGCTTAGTGGGCTACAATCAAAGATTTATCAAGGATTTCTCCAAGATTACCGTGCCATTGAACCACTTGACCAAGAATAATGTGACTTTTCGGTGGGGTGAGGATCAACAGATAGCTTTTGAGACCCTGAGATGGAGGTTATGCGATACTCTGATTCTAGTACTACCTAAGGGGTTAGATGATTTGGTGGTGTACTGCGACGTGTCGATCTTAGGGTTAGGTGTGGTACTGATACAGATGGGGCATGTGATAGCTTACGCCTCGAGGCGGTTGAAGCCTCATGAGGCAAATTACCCCACTCATGATCTGGAATTAGGGTCAGTGGTGTTTGCCCTCAAGATTTGGCGGCACTACATATATGGTGTGCGGTTCATTACATATACCGATCAAAAGATTCTGAAGTATTTGATGGATCAACAGAACCTCAACATACGATAGAGGAGGTGGCTGGATGTGCTGAAGGATCATGACTATGAGATTCTATACCACCTAGGGAAGGCCAACGTGGTGACCAATGCATTGAGCCGCAAGACGGAGGGGCCCCCGATTAGGGACATTCGTATGAGGATAACCGTGACTTCTCCTCTGTTGGATATGATTAGGGAGGCCCACGTCGAGGGGGTGAAGAAGGAGAATTGGAGAATAGAGAAAATTCAGGGACAATATCTTTTCTTTGTTAAAGATAGCCGCGACCTTTTGACGCAATGTGGTCGGGTATGGTTACCAGTGACAGGGGGAGTGAGACAAAGGTTATTAGAGTAGGCGCACAAGTCCAAGTTCTCTATACACCCAGGAGCTACGAAAATGTATAGGGAATTGAGGCTGAGTTATTGGTGGCCATGCATTAAGCGGGAGATCGTTGGGTTCATGGAGCCGTGCTTGACCTGTAGGAAGGTCAAGGCCAAGCATCAGCGACCTCATGGAAAGGTTCAACCACTACCCATCCCCATGTGGAAGTGGGAGGAAATCACCATGGACTTCCTCACGATGTTGCCTTGGACGACGAGGGGAGTGGACGATATATGAGTGATCGTAGACAGACTAACGAAGAGCGCCCACTTTACTCCGATCTCTAAGAGTACATCTGCGGAGAAGTTGGTAGATATTTATGTTCGTGAGGTGGTGGATAGACACGGGGTGCCCGTGTCTATAGTCTCCGATAGGGATGTCCGGTTTTCTTCCAGGTTTTGGAAGAAGTTCCAAGAGGAATTGGACACTCAGCTACATTTCAGTACGACATATCACCCTCAGACTGACGGTTAGAGTGAGAGGATGATCCAGACATTGGAGGACATGCTCCGTGCATGCGTGATGGATATTGGCGGGAGTTGGGACACATACCTCCCAATGGCAGAGTTTCCGTACAATAACAATTATCATGCCAGTATTGATCGAGCTCCATTCGAGATGTTATATGGTCGGAGGTGCAGGACCCCAGTGTGTTGGGACGAGGTTGGGCATCGGTTCATGGGGAGCACTAAAGTAGTTCCCAAGACTACCGTATTGATTCAGCAGGTGCGTGAATGGTTGCGAATCGCTCAGAGTCGTCAGAAAAGTTATGCTGATCGATGGCGTTCGGATCTCGAGTTTCAGGTGGGGGATTTTGTATTACTCAAGGTGTCACCCTGGAGAGGAATTATCAAGTTTTGGAAGAGGGGCAAGTTGGGGCCTCGGTTCATAGGCCCGTTCAGGATCACAACCTGAGTGGGGAAGGTTGCCTATCGTTAAAGTTGCCAGAGGAGCTTAGTTAGATTCACAACACCTTCCACATGTCTCAGCTTTGGAAGTGTGTTGCTGATGAGTCTGCATTTATCTCCTTGGATGACATTCAGGTTGATAGGAGCCTGAATTATGTTGAGAGGCTGGTTGCCATCTTAGACATGAAGACAAGGAGGCTTCGGAACAAGGAAGTGAAATCAGTAAAGGTGCTATGGTAGCACCGAAAGGGCTCCGAATGGACTTGGGAGCCGGAGGAGGAGATGCGGGAACAATACCCCAATCTTTTTACATCTATAGACTTTAGGGATGAAGTCTAGTCCAAGTGGGGGAGAGTTGTAACACCCTAAATCTGGTATGTATTGAAACCCTCAAGAATTACATTTTAGCATAAGTGGTCCCTTAAGTACATTGGGCGTACTAAAGTGTACGCTTAGCATACTACGTGTAACACCCCGGATTCCCAGGTATTATTTTTATTCTTTTATTTTTGGGTGATTGTGAGGAGACTCGGCGAGTTGGAGTCTAAACTCGCCGAGTAGGATCACGGTTTTGTGCGTGGGTTCGCGTCTGGACTCGACGAGTCCAAAAGTGAACTCGGCGAGTCCATGCTGTTTAATGAAACCCTAATTTCCAGGGTTTGGGACCTATTTAAATTGGCTTATGGCCATCATTTGCGGCCACCAACCCCAGAGAGAAACCCTAAAGAGCTTTTGAGCGTTTTGGGAGAGAGAAGAGGCCATTGTTGACTTTTGAAGCTTGATTTGGCAAGGTAAAGGAGATTCTAGGTAAGAGGAGGCAAGGGAGGTGGACATCCTTCGATTTTGGAACTCAAAGCATCATTTTGGAGGTATATTTTGGCTCCCTTTTCTATTGTTATGATGAACATGGGGGTTTAGGGTTTCTTGATCCCTTTGTTGGTTAGATTTGATGTCCATTTCGTCCCTATTTGTGATGAGGCTTGAGATGGGATCCATAGAGGTCCAAAGAAGCTTTATTCCTTAAGCTTTATGAGGATTCATGGGAGTTTTGACCTAGAGTTATGAGATATGGGGCTAAAACATCATCTAGGAGCAAATAGTTGTTGTTTGAGCACCAAGGTTTGGACTTTACGTGATTATCATGCTTGGGGAGGCCATATCTATGATTGTATGGAACAGATTTGACCTCAGAGGTGAGTTTGAGTTTATGCATGGCATGGACTCGTCGAGTCTGAAGAACAGACTCGGCGAGTAGCATGAAGTTTGCCTGTATCCTCTCAGTGAGTGGTCTTGTCGAGTTGAGGGGTCGATTCAATGAGTCAGGGAGAGTCAGGGGGGACTGAGTCAAGCCAGAACTCGCCGAGTTGAGTCGTGGTGGCCCCGCGATTTATGCCAGGTGAAACTCATCGAGTCAGAGAAGTACTTGGCGTGTCAAGAGAGGATTCAAGGGAGTAAGTGGACACATATAGACTCGCTAATTCGCCCTAGTGCACTCGCCGAGTCCAGTCAAAGTTGACCGTTGACCTTGTTGACCTTTAGGGTTGAGTTCAGTTGTATTTATGAGTGTATTACCTTGTGTGATTAGGCGGAGGCTAGATCACATTTATTCCGAGACAGATATTTACCGAGATACGCGGGGTGAGTCCCCTCACTATACTTTACCTTGAGTAGGTAACCAGAGGTATGTGACAGAGTATTTGTATGCTATGTATGTTATGTGTTGTACTGCATTAATTCTATGTGATTTATTCTGAGACAGATATTTACTGAGATACGCGAGGTGAGTCCCCTCACTATACTTTACCTTGAGTAGGTAATCAGAGGTATGTGACAGAGTATTTGTATGCTATGTATGTTATGTGTTGTACTGCATTAATTCTATGTGATTTATGTTGTGCGTGTTCCCAAAGTGAGAACCGGAGGGTTCACAGAGTTAGAACTGGAAGGTTCACAGAGTTTGGATGGACGGACCCATATAGCCTCGAGTGGCTAATATGTGTTATATGTGGTATTTTGGGGAACTCACTAAGCTTCATGCTTACAGTGTTTTGTGTTATGTGTTTCAGGTTTCTCTCAGGATCACGGGACAACACCAGCTTGATTGTACACACCAGAGAAAGAGTCATGCTTTGAGGATCCTGGTTTATTATGCAAGTGAAAATGGAGTTGTGTTTTGTAACTTGATTATGAATGAGATTTTAAGAAAAGTGTTTTTAAGAATTAAACCATTATATTTAAATGAAAAATTGTTTTGAAATTTATGGTGTTACACTACGCCTGGTTGGTTACGGAGGAACTAGAGGTATGCTGGGTGAACCAAGCCATACGCCAGGCATACGTGCTAGGGATTCAAAACCATAATTTTCGGACATGAGACCTATTTAAGCGACCTTAAGTCTGTTAGACTTACCCCTAGAGTGCCTCCACTGTCTTAGAACGCCCTTACACTCTAGAGAAACTTGTGAGACCATTTTGAGCTTTGAAAAGTGCATTTGTGACTCTTTTAGTGTTCATTCCAAAAAGAAGAGGTGGTTATACAAGCTAGGAACGAGTTGGTACTTCAAGATCCTGCATCATAGTCATCTTGCAAATCTTCTTAAGGTAAAAAGCTTGGAACTTTCATCTTAAATCTCTATATTTAGCTAGGGTTTTCTATCTTGTCCCTTTTTGGTTGATTTTGGACCTCCATTGAGAGTTAAGCAACTCCAGAAGATGGGAAAGAAAGGTCTAAGTTCCCTTGGTCCTATAGTATCATAAAAATGGAAGCTTGCTGGGAGATTTAGCCTCATGCATGGGTTAAAGACCTTGGAAAGGTCTTAATGGAAAGGTTGGGTGTATATGAGACATGCAAAGGCATAAAGTTGCCAACGGCTGTTTTCAAAGTAGTTGCCATTTTGACCATTAGGCCAAAGTCTGTGGGTAATCCATTAGCAAACCTATCAATCTTGGAGAGTTCAGTAGGCACCAAGTAGGGAAATAGATTCAATTTCTCGGTGAATGCGGTGGCATACTCATCAACACTCATCTTCCTTTTCTTCAGGTTCTGAAACTCGTTGTTTAGGTCTATCAGATCTATCTCCGAGCAGTACTGCATTTTCAACTGTTCCAAGACTCTTCCCATGACATCCTTAAGGCTTCTCCTCGTGGCATCGTATCTGCCAATAGCTTCCACCAGCTCAAGACTCCAGTTTTTAGTTGTCTTACAGCGAAGACGATTTTCTGTTTCTCTCTACAGTCGCAGCTCTCAAACACCATCTCCATCTCGGAGATCCAATCCATAATCTCAACCGGCTTTGGGCTTCCTGAGAGACTCAGTGGTTTCGCACCCAGGAAATTCTTGTACATTCGCCCATCCTTGTCGTTTCTCCCATCCTGGCCTTCCATTCATTTGCCTTGAGTCCCCACTTGACTCGCTTGGTGGCTGTAGTTCCTTTCCTCAGATTGTTCGGGAATTGGCTCGGTCGGCTCAACATGTATGGTAGGTTCGTCCCTATTTTCGTGGAACATCTGTCTCATTTCTTCCCTTTGTTCAGCTAGCATAGCCCGAATCATGGCTTGAACTCCAGCCATGGTGACTGGCTCAGGTGCAACTTCTTCTACAAAGGTATTTGCTGAACCACTAAGGGTTGAGGGGGTTGGTTCCTATTTCCATTTGCGTTTACGTTTCCACTACGGATCCTTGCCATCTTGATCTATACACCGAATACGGTGAATCTAGATCTTTATTTAGGATTGATGTTTAAATCATCCTTATCACTCAGAAACGTTTATATGCTAGTTCTAATATCGTATTTGTACATTTAGAATCGTAAACACATAAGGTTTCCAGATCCGGTCGGCAACAGACCACAGATCCAATCAAACTATAGCATAACAAATCATTTAGCACATAAAAGCAATTTAGGCATCATTCCTAAATTAAGCTAGTGCTCACACCTCACAATCATCGCTTAGCATTCTAAGTTTAAGTCTAGAAATAAATCCATATTCCTAGTTCGCTTAAACTAATGCTCTGATACCAACTGTGACATCCCTATTTTCACGGCCAGAAAAGACCGATTTTGTTTATGCTTTATAAAAATCAGAGTTCTTCTTTTAATAAAAATGTTGCGGAATTCGTTCCCAGAAAAACACGATACATACGTTATTAAAACATTTTCGAAGAAACGTATTTTATTCATTTTAAAACATTTCGGATGTCATCGTCAATATAGGAACATAAGCATAAACAGAACTTACATTTATTTACACTAGTGATCTACATCTCTTTAATCTCTCAGTGTAATGTGACTTCATATCAACACCTGTGATATAAATAAACTGAGTGGGTCAGGTTGGGAAACCTGGTGAGTACATAGGGTTTTCAACCCACAATAATATAATTATTATGTTTAAACAATCAAACAATCAACCCAATTACCCATCCCCATTATCTTCTTTACTCTTAAGGATTTATCATAAGAGTCATCTATTCTGCATTCGTTTATTCCGAAGTCCCTTACTTCCAGGGTTATAGGACTGGCACTAAATCCATAGCTGCCAATGTTAGTTCATAAAGCACTAATTCCATAGCTGCTATAGTCTATTCATCAGGTACTAAATCCATAGCTACCAGTGTTATCTAATAGGTACTAAGTCCATAGCTACCAATTCCTTAACAGGTACTAAATCCATAGCTACCGGTGTTTGTCCAATAGGCACTAAGTCCATAGTTGCCGATGTTTATTAGTTAGGCACTAAGTCTATAGATGCCAATGTTTAGTCACATCATCTTTTATCTCTCATCATTCATCTACCTGTATCATACCCAACATCTTCGTGTATATAAAATACGTATACAATTTAAATCATCTAAAACATGTATAAAAACGTTCATCCAACATAGACAACAAGTATACAGATAATATGCACACATAGCATGTAGTTTATATAAAATACTTCATATCTATGTGTAAGATGAAAGTAACTATGCACTCACCTGAGAAGGTGGTGACTCGGTACTCGGACAGCGCTTCGTTTACTTTAAAATAATTTCCTTCGATGAAACCTAATATTATCACCACTAGATTTTAGTCTAATATTTACCGTGACTAATTATTAGTCTAGCTATTATTACTATTATATAAGCGTTAAAAAAATACTTATATAACCCATAATAATAGCCCAAATATTTATTATAAGTTCCTAATAACGTTACTATAATTAAAAAAAAAAGCTATATTAAAAATAGCGTAGGCGTAGCTCACTTACAGCGGGTTTTATAGAAAACCAGGATTTGCTTGGAGCAGCGTTTCCGAGCAGAAAAGCTCTTCTTCTCGGAGCCTTCGAGCACTCCGGGGCTTCCGCCTCGTGCTAGGGAGGTTCCTTAGGCTTTTCGGGAGATTTCGGGGCTAAAGAGAGGTTCTAGAGAGAGAGTAAAGAGAAGAAAGAATGGGAAAGGTGTGAAGAAAATGAGGGTGGGAGAGGTGGCATTTATAGGGTGAAAATGACTGAACTTGGTGCCACATGTCACCATCTAGTGGCAAGACTTAGGGAGAAAGCAATGGCCAAGATTGTGCCACATCACCCATTTTCGCACAGCACACTTCCGACTTCTAAAATTCGTAAATTTCACATACGATCTCTGTTTTTGACGTTCCTTATATCCACGCGTAGGTAAAAATAATATCTACAATTTTCATTTTGACTCCATTGGCTAATGCTCGACCGATCCTAAATTTAACAGTACGGGGCGTTTAGACTGTTAAATGACCGTGAAGAATTCGTAACTCCTTCATACGGACTCTGTTTTCGTCTATCTTTTTACTGTTAAGTTCCTATTAATGAGATCTTCAACTCTCATTTAAGTCACGTAAGCCAAAAACTGCTCGAACTAAAATTCAAGTTTCGGGTCGTGCACTGCTAAGCCGAATCTTAGAGAAATCATAACTTCTTCATACGAAGTCAGATTTGGGCGTTCTTTTTATGGATTTTCTCGGTTTAACATATTATACGACTTTCGTTTAGATCACTAAGGCTAAAAATTCCTCCATCGTAAAATCACTATTTACGCTTCCTGGTGCCGTGTCCGTTCCGTCGCGAAACTTCGACGGGTCATAACTTCTTCGTTATAACTCGGATTTCGACGCTCTTTATATGTACGGAAACCTTGTGACATATTCTACAACTTGGTTAAGATTATTTATTCTAAATAATATTTTGTCAAAAAATCATTTTCGACACTTATTGTCTCAAAATTGACTAGCCCGGATCTACGGGCGTTACAGCCCAATAGCAAAGGAAGGATAAATGGGCCTCATGGATGGGTTTGGAGTTTGGGTTTTCCTTTGACTAATCTATGGTACTAACATTGATTAATATTATCATTCAGCTCAGGAGGTTTTAGACTGTTTGGAGAGCATCTTTTGTATTCAGCAAATAGAGGTGAGTCTTCTCACCATACCCATGGGTCTAAGGAACCAAGGCCAGCCCATTATGTGATATGATATATATGTTAGCCATTATGTGATTTGATATGATATGTGATTATGTGTTTTGCATGAAGACCTCGGGAGGAGCCCGTGTCATTGGATGTAAGACCATGAGGGGTAGCCCATGGCAGTCATAGGTAAAGACCATGTGGGGTAGCCCATGACATTGAATGTAAGACCATATGGGGTAGCCCATGGCAGTCATAGGTAAAGACCATGTAGGGTAGCCCATGGCACTATAACAGGTCTTATGTATGCATGGATTATGTGATATGTGTGTAGCTTTAATTAACTAATAGGATATGTGTATGTGTAGTATGTGGTATGCTCTAGGGAACTTATTAAGTGTTTTGCTTACAGGTTGTTGATTTGTTTCAGGTACATCTGAGCCCAAGGGAAAGGGAAAGGCATGATGGCATGGTGTGCACTCTTTCTATCTCTTTCACTGTTAGGGTTTGGGGATACTCTGATGATTTGAATAAGTTGTAATGAATCGTTGATTTGAAAACAGTTATGTTGGGATTTCATGGTTTATGTAATTATGTTTTATTAATTAAAAGTGAAAACTTTCTTTAAAAATTTGGGTCGTTACATCAGGATTGCTAGGATTCACCGAGGATGTACTCTTTAGTTATTCGATCAACAGTTTTCTATAGATCTGGTTCCTATTCCCCTGTGTGGGAATAAGGTTATAGTGGGCATGGATTGGTTGAGCCTTAATGGGGCAGTGATTAATTGTGAGTCGCTGCTAGTGAGGGTTCACACTCCTAGTGGGGGAGGGTTAGTGATCCAGGGCGAGAGGCCACAACGCGAACTGGTTCTCTATTCAGCAACGAGGGCCAGGCGCCACCTTCGGCAGGGTTATGCAGGATACGTCGCCTATGTCATGGATACCCAGGATACGGGTAAGGCGACAGTTGATGATGTACCGGTAGTGCGAGAGTACCCAGATGTATTCCCGTAGGATTTACCTGGGATACCTCCGGAAAGGCAGGTTGAGTTTAGGATTGACTTGGTCCCTGGTGCGACTCCGATAGCCAAGAAACCATATCGATTGGCTCCTCTTGAGATGCAAGAGTTATCTACGCAGCTGCAAGAGCTGCTAGACAAGGGATTTATCAGAACAGGCAGTTCACCATGGGGAGCCCCGATCATGTTTGTTTGCAAGAAGGACGGGTCACATCGCACGTGCATAGACTACCAAGAGTTGAACAAGGTAACGGTGAAGAACCGTTACCCACTTCCGAGGATAGATGATTTGTTTGAAAAACTTCATGGAGAATCTTGGTTCTTCAAGATTGATTTACGGTCAGGGTATCACCAGATGCATGTCAGGGACGATGATGTGCAGAAGACCGCTTTTAGGACTCACTGTGGTCATTATGAGTTTGTGGTGATGCCGTTTGGGCTCACCAATGCTCCAGCCGCATTCATGGACCTCATGAACCATGTGTGCAGACCGATGTTGGATCGGTCTGTAATAGTCTTCATTGATGGCATCTTGGTTTACTACAAGACTCAGGAGCAACATGAAGGGCACCTGAGGGAGGTACTGGAGACACTAAGGAGGGAGAGACTTTTGTGAAGTTCTCCAAGTGTGAGTTCTGGTTGCACGAGGTGTAGTTCCTTGGGCATATTGTCAACTAGAAGGGTATTCTGGTCGATCATAATAAGATAGAGGTTGTGATGCATTAGGAGATTCCGAGGTCTCCAACTGAGATTCGGAGTATCCTGGGTCTGGCAGGGTATTACCGCAGATTTATTCAGGACTTCTCCAAGATTACAATTCCTTTGATCTGACAGACCAAGAATTCAGTGGTTTTTCATTGGGGACCTGAGCAACAGACAACCTTTAAGACGCTCAGGCAGCGATTGTGCGAGGCTCTGATTCTCACTCTTCCAAAGGGTGTAGATGATTTCGTAGTTTACTGTGATGCTTCGATCACAGGCATGGGAGCAGTTTTGATGCAACGAGGTCATGTGATAGATTATGCTTCGACGCAGCTGAAGCCTCACGAGGCTAACCATCCGATGCACGATTTAGAGTTGGGGGCTATTGTGTTCGCCCTCAAGATTTGGCGGCATTACCTCTAAGGTGTCCGTTGTACCATTTTCACGGACCACCAAAGCTTTAGGTACCTCATGGATTAGCCGAATCTGAACATGAGGCAGCGTCGGTGTTTAGATGTAGTGACAGACTACGAATGTGAGATCCTTTACCACACGGGCAAAGGCCAACGTAGTGGCTGATGCCATGAACCGCAAGGCAGTAGCAGCCCTGATCCAAGACATCTTTCTAAGGATGAAAGTGATTACTCCCTTGCTGGAGCAGATCCGAGAGTCGCAGGTTGAGGGCCTGAAGGAGGAGCAACATAAGTGCGAGCGAATAATTGGCCAACTAACCTCTTTTGATTACGATAACCGTGGGTTGTTGACCCTGCATGAAAGGGTCTAGGTACCGTACTGGGGTAGAGTACGACATATATTGATGGATGAGGCCCACAAGTCCAGGTTCTCCATCAATCCCGGGGCGACGAAGATGTACATAGATCTTCGACCCGATTATTGTTGGCCCTGCATGAAACGGGACGTAGCCTAGTATGTAGAGAGATGTCTGACCTATAGGAAGGTCAAGGCAGAGCAACAAAGGCCTCACGACAAGATGCATCCCTTAGACATCCCCGTGTAGAAATGAGAGAACATAACGATGGATTTTATTACTAAGCTTCCCAGGACCGCGCGTGGGATTGATTCAATATGGGTCATCGTGGATCGGTTGACCAAGAGCCCCCACTTCATCCCGATCCAGGAGGGAATCTCGGTAGAGAAGTTGTCTGAGATTTACATGCAAGATGTAGTGGCATGACATGGAGTTCCTGTCTCGGTAGTGTAAGATCGAGATGTCGGTTTTACTTCCAAATTTTGGAAGCGGTTCCACGATACGATGGGTACTCGTCTCCATTTCAGCACAACTTTCCACTCCCAGATGGACGGATAGAGCGAGAGGACGATTCAGACTCTTGAGGATATGCTTTGTGCATGTGTTTTAGATTTCAGTGGTAGTTGGGATACGTATCTTCCATTAGCGGAATTTTCGTATAACAACAGTTACCACACCAGCATAGACCGACCTCCCTTCAAGATGCTCTACGGGAGGAAGTGTAGGGCCCCAATATGTTGGGGTGATGTCGGTCAGAGGGTCATTGTAACAACGTAAAAATTCCAATTAATTTTTTTTTTCATTTTTGAATCATGGAATGTAAATCATATCATCATTTCAAAACATAACAACAGTGTTTTCAGTACAACTCCCAAGATCTCTATAACATAAGCTCCATCAGTGTGGGTGTGTACGAGTCTAGCCTTCGCCTTCCTGCGATCCTCGTTGATACCTGAGACATCAAACACAACAACTGTAAGCATAATTGCTTAGTGAGTTCCCCAAAATACCACATACCACAAATACGCCACTCAAGGCAAAACCCGACCCTCCGGTCAAGATGTCTCGGCGGGACCCTCCAATCCCGCAGCTCGTCGGACCCTCCGGTCTAGTCATAGCTCGTCGGACCCTCCGCTCCAATCATAGCTCGTTGGGCCCTCCAGCCCGGTCAATATCGTTGGGCCCTCCGGCCCGGTCTATATAATCACACAACATAAATCACATAGAAATAATGCAGTAAAGCACATAGCATACATAGCATACAATACTCTATCACATAACTTTGGTTACCCACTCAAGGTAAAGTATAGTGAGAAGACTCACCTCGAATGTCTCGATAATTCGCGAACCCTGGAAATCACTCGTGCTCGAACCTCCGAGCTAATATCCTCCTATAACATCATATATCTCTAATTAATACTTTTACCACTAAGGTTGACTATCCCTATCACTGGTCAACTCTGGTCAACGGTCAACGGTCAATTTGACCGGACTCGGCGAGTGCACTAGAGTGACTCGACGAGTCTACGCATTTTCACCAACTCTCTAAGATTCTCATTTAACACATCGAGTACTCCCCTGACTCGACGAGTTCCACCTGGTCATGAATCACGGGGCCACCGCGACTCAACTCGCCAAGTCGCAAGGACAACTCGGCGAGTCCCAACTCGACTCGGTCCACCAGTTAATCCCTCTCTAACTCTCTGTAACTCACTGAGTCACCCATAACTCGGCAGGGCTACTCACTGGGTGGTTTTAAGGACAATCTTCAAGCTACTCGTCGAGTCTGTTCTTCAGACTCGGTGAGTCCATGCCATGCATCAGCTAAAACTTGCTTCTGCGGTCAGATCCGTTCCATACACACATAGATCTGGCCTTCCCAAGCTCATTTATCATGTAAAGTCTTAGTCTTGGCCGCCATGCAACACTTACAAGGCTCTTTTTGGGGAAATAACCTCTAATAGGGCAACCCTAGTCTCCAACTCAAAAGAATGAATAAAAATCATATCATTTGGGGCCTTCTGGAGCTGCTAAGGTCCAGATCTAGGTTCCGTATCTCCATGGGACCTTTCACACTTCAAATACAAGTCAAATAAGGCAATAAGAAACCCTAGATTTGACATATCAACCAAAACATGAAGATTAGCTCTGAAAGTTACCTCAAGAAGCTTCCCTTGACGAAATAGAAGCAGATCCAAGCTCCCCAACTCTTCTAGCTTGATCTTCTCCTTCCTTTCTTGCAATAACACACAAATTGGTGAACAAATAGCCTCTTATCTCACTCACAAGGACTCTCAGCTGCTTTGGTGCACTCAAGGATCAAGGTGGCCGCATTGAAGGGCCATAAGATCCTTTAAATAGGGCTTAGGATCGGAAAATTAGGGTTTCATTAAACAGCGCGGACTCGCCGAGTCCATCCCTTGGACTCGTCGAGTCTAGACGCGAACCTCGTCCAAAACCGCGACATGACTCGACGAGTTCGACTTCCAACTCGCCGAGTCCCCTCACAAAATACCAAAAAAATGAAATTAAAAGATACCTGGAAATCCAGGCTGTTACAATTCTCCTCCACTAGAACTAGACTTTGCCCTCGAAGTCTCGCTCTGTAAATAGCTCTGGATGTTGCTCACGCATCTCGCGCTCCGGCTCCCAGGTCATCTCTGATCCCTTCCGATGCTGCCACTGAACCAACACCAGGGGTACCTCCTTGTTCCTCAAAACCTTGATCTTCCGATCTCTGATGGCTACTGGTCTCTCGGCATAATTCAGGCTCACATCTACCTGAATATCCCCTAATGGAACCACTGCCGATTCGTCGGCTATACACTTCCTCAACTGCGACACATGGAAAGTGTCGTGAATCTGTCCCAACTCTGCTGGCAATTCTAAACTGTAGGCTACCCGGCCCACCCTCGCGATCACACGGAAAGGACCAATATATCGGGGCCCTAACTTGCCCCTCTTCCTGAATCGAATCACTCCTTTCCAAGGAGAGACCTTCAGGAGTACAAGATCACCGACCTGAAACTCAAGCTCGAACCGGCGTCTGTCTGCATAACTCTTCTGCCGGCTCTGAGCGGTCAACAACCTCTGCCTGACCAGCTGAATCTGCTCGATCGTCTGGAGTACGATCTCCGTGCTACCCATAACCCGCTGCCCTACCTCACCCCAACAGATGGGGGTGCGACACCTCCGCCCATACAACAGCTCAAAGGGTGGCATACCAATGCTTGAATGATGGCTGTTGTTGTAGGAAAACTTTGCCAAGGGTAAATATGCATCCCAGCTACCCCCGAAATCCAACACACATGCCCGAAGCATGTCCTCGAGCGTCTGAATCGTCCGCTCACTCTGACCGTCTGTCTGGGGATGATAAGCGGTACTAAAATGCAGCCTAGTACCCAACTCCTCATGAAACTTCTTCCAGAACCTGGAAGTGAAACGCACATCACGGTCTGAAACAATCGAGATCGACACTCCATGCCGCGATACTACCTCCCTCACATATAATTCCACCAACTTCTCCGCGGAAGAGCTCTCATTGATGGCTAGAAAATGAGTGCTCTTCGTCAATCTATCCACGATCACCCAAATCGCATCGACTCCCCTCGCATTCCGCGGCAACTTGGTGATGAAATCCATAGTAATTTTTTCCCACTTCCATTCGGGAATATCTAGCGGTTGCAGCTTACCGAGCGGTCGCTGGTGCTCGGCCTTGACCTGCCGACAAGTCAAGCACCTCTCGACAAACCATGTGATATCCCTTTTCATACAGGGCCACCAGTACTCCTTCCTTAGATCCAAATACATTTTCGTAGCACCGGGATGAATCGAGAATTTCGATCGATGTGCTTCCTCCATCAAAATAGTACGCGCACCACCCACAAACGGTACCCAAATCCGACCCTGAAAAGTCGTAAGCCCTCGACCATCCGTGACGAATCCTGATACCTGACCTACAACCCGCTCCCTCTTCTGATGTTCTGGCTTCGCAGCCTCTGCCTGAGCTCCTCAAATAATATCCAAAATTGGGGTTAATACCGTCAACCTCATACAAATATCTCGGATTGGGGTGCTTTCTGCCCTACGGCTCAACGCGTCGGCTACCACATTAGCCTTGCCCGCGTGGTACAAGATCTCACAATCGTAATCCTTCACCACATCCAACCACCTCCTCTGTCGCATATTCAGATTTGGCTGATCCATCAAGTACTTCAAGCTCTTGTGGTCTGTGTATATCGTACACCGAACCCCATACAAATAGTGTCGCCAGATCTTGAGGGCGAAAACCACAGCCCCCAACTCCATATCATGGGTGGAATATCTCATCTCATGAGGCTTCAACTGCCTCGAAGCATACGCTATCACATGATCTCTCTGCATAAGCACCTCTCCCAAACCCGATATAGAGGCATCACAGTACACCACAAAATCCTCCATCCCTTCCAGGAGTGCAAGCACCGGAGCCTCGCACAATTTCTGACGAAGCGTCTCGAATGAGGACTGCTGCTCCGGTCCCCATGAAAACGTAACACCCTTCCGGGTCATCCTAGTAAGTGGCACGGCGATCTTGGAGAAGTCCTTGATAAACCTACGATAATATCCAGCCAAACCCAGAAAACTCCTGATATCGGTGGGCGATCTCGGCACCTCCCACCTCAACACCGCCTCAATCTTGGCCGGGTCGACCAATATCCCTTTCTGGTTAACAAGATGCCCGAGGAACTGGACCTCTCATAACCAGAAATCACACTTGGAGAACTTGGCATACAGTCTGTACGATCTCAAAACCCCAAGGATTTCCCTCAAATGCTCCTCATGCCGCTCCTTAGATCTTGAATACACCAGAATATCATCAATGAATACGATCACCGACCGATCCAGCATCGGTCGACACACCCGGTTCATATGATCCATGAACGCGGCCGGGGCATTGGTGAGCCCAAAAGGCATCACCACAAACTCATAATGCCCATAACGAGTCCTGAAAGCAGTCTTCTGGATATCCTCATCCCGAACCCTCATTTGATGATAACCCGACCTCAAGTCTATCTTGGAGAACCAAGATTCCCCCTGCAACTGGTCGAACAAATCATCGATCCTAGGCAACAGATACCGGTTCTTGACCGTCAACTTGTTCAACTCCCGGTAATCGATACACATCTCGTGTGAACCATCCTTTTTCTTGACGAACAAAATCGGTGCTCCCCAAGGAGAGCTACTTGGTTGAATAAACCCCTTTCCCAACAGCTCCTGAAGCTGCGAGGATAACTCCTGCATTTCCGGAGGAGCTAGGCGATATGGCGCCTTAGCGATAGGTGCGGCCCCGGGAATCAAATCGATACGAAACTCCACTTGCCTCTATGGAGGTATGCTCGGAAACTCCTCGGGGAACACATCCCAGAACTCACGCACTATCGGTACATCATCCACTGAACTCGGCCTCCCAACAGTCTCTCGTACATCCGACACATAGGCCATGACTCCCTTGCAGCCCTGTTGCAAGCTCCGCCTCGCTCTGGCAGCCGAACAGAATACTGAACCACCACGAGTTCCCTCGCCATACACCGTTAGAACTCCCCCACTAGGATCTCGGATCATCACCAACTGACGCTTGCAATCTATGACAGCCCCAAAACGGCTCAACCAATCCATGCCCACTATAACACAAACATCCCTCGTGGCAATAGGTATCAAGTCAATCGAGAACTCCACTCCGAAGATCTCCAGCACGCATCCACGTATCAACTCGGTAGCACACACCTCACGTTCATCGGCTATGGAAACCTGCAGAGGTCGACTCAACGCCTCCCTCGGAATACTAATGTGCTGACTAAAAGCCACAAATACGAACGACCGACTCGCACCCGAGTCAAACAACACTAATGCAGGTATGGAATTCACAAGAAAAGTACCTACGCATACATACAAGTATCATAATGTAAACTCAGCATAAATAAATAAAGAGTATGTACCTGCCACAATGTCAGGTGTTGCGCGGACCTCCTCCGCTGTCAACTGAAAGGCTCTCCCCCTAGCCTTTGGTGCTTCGGCCCTTGCCGGGCGGATCTCAGCAGCTCGAACTGCAACTGCGGATCCCTGCACTGCCCTCTGAAGCTGGGGGCACTCGGCCTTCCGATGGCCGGTTTGGTTGCAGTGGAAGCAAACCGAGAACCCCTTAGGACAATCCCTCGTGAAATGTCCTTCCTTCCCACACTTGTAGCATACCCCAGGCTTGCATGACCCATCATGGCTCTGTTGGGTTTTGAGCAATCTAACACTTCCTAAGTGTGCATGCAACCCTAATAAACCTTGGATCTATGTTTGTCTAAATACATGCAAAATAATAATTTTTCCAAGGTTCATAACCTATCTAACATGGCATGGGGTACTTTTAAACATAAAAGAATTAGATGAGATTACATACCTTTTGATGATGAGTTTGATTTCTAAGGAGTTTGAGGGCCAAGCACCAATAGTGTGAATGCCTCAAATGGAATCACAAATCACCACAAACTCTTGGAAAACTTTGAGAGAGTGTATACACACTATAAAATCGGTCACACACAAACACACATACTAGTAGTTACACTAGTTTCACTAGTGGCTATTTCATGCAACATAAGCATGCTTATATAGTGTACATGATTAGGGTGAAACCCTAATAACCCATGACCTTTCCTTTTCCAAGGATCCATGGGTTAAAAGCTCCATGGACTTCCATATTAGCTTAGCCCATTAACAAATGAGTATTAGCCCACACTATATAAAATATAATAGCCCACAATTAATTAGTCTTCCTTTTAATCTCTAAATTAATTCATAATTAATTTAAGACTAAGACTAATTAAATAACATGACTTCATATTAATATATTATAACTTATAATATATTAATAATCATATGTGTATAACTCTCATAAAATTATCCATAAATAGTTTGGATGAAATGCAACCCAAATGGACCATGCCGGGTCGGGTCAAGTATGTACCAAATAAGTTATGGACTTAGACACCTTATCCAACAGACTCCCACTTGGATAAGTCTAATAACTATATTTGCATATGTTACTTCAGGAACCAACCAGCAATCGTAGCTCTCGAAAACTCTGTTGAACTAAGAAGTGCCATTTTAGATAAGTGATCATATAATCCTCTGTTCTCATGATATCAGCCGGACAAATACATGGAACAACGTCGTACTTATTGTCCAGCAGTTTGTTTCCCAATTTTCAATTTGTTTGACAAAGAACTTAATCGAACACATCAATTTAGTTCTGACCGGCCGGTACATAGGTCACAACAAGATCATCGAGGGGCCCAGATATCGCTTCTATTTCTAGAAGGAACAGATAAACTTCGACTTATATACTTGTTCTACTACTTGTTGAATTGTGCATAAAGGCACGTTTGATAACATCAAGTTACTGATGCATTTACGTGCAATCAATGCACAACCAACTCATAGGTAACAACTCATATCTCTAGGTTTGAAGACTTATATGATATTACCGTCTCACGATCACTCGAGATAAATTCCATGAAGTGATACAAGTGAGCGTGGGTTTATTCCAATACTCATAACTTATGAGCACTCATGAATGTTGTAGCAACCATTGCTATGACTAAACCCATTTAGCCATCTACAAACCCGATTCATGACAGTCTTGATTCATACCTACTTCCAACATATGAACGACTGTGGAGTGTTTAAATAACTTAGTCATTCGGAAAGAATAACCTAGCTATTTTGGAAGTCAAAACATGCAAAGTGAAACACAATAATAATCGAATCCAATATGGTCTCAGAACCATTTTGAATATAAATAGAACCACCTTTTATTTATCACCATATTGATTACACATTATTCATTGTATAATGTTTCAAACAATCAACTTAAGACTTGAATAAAAACAATAGTTATCCCATGCTCCTAACATGTACACTTTGTTTTTCTAAACAATAGTTATGCCATACTCCAAGTATGCACACTATGTTTGTCTATGATCCTTACATTATGATGTAGATCAATTGAACACGATTCCAATGATACTCATTTCACAATCCCAAATCCTTATTGTAAATGTGACAATCCCCGATTCCTGTCATTTACCAAAAATCTGTTATATTTTAAACTTTTATGCAATGTTCCTCTTGTAATGATTATTCACAAAGTCACCAAAACCTTGTCACCAGTCATTACAGAATATTCCAAAGAAGGTCAACCTCTATGGAACGGAAGTCTCATATTCAAAGTACATTGCTTTGAACATCCTTCTTGCATTAAGGTTTTCTAATCTTACATAGATTGAATAACTTCCACCTATGGAGACATTTCCATAGTCCCATTTTGACTATCATTTCCGAACAAGAGTTACTTCTTTTCAGAACATGTCAATACGGTCCTTTCCGACAACTTACATCATACTTCCAACTTTCCCTGAGCAACCAATCTTTGGCGAACCTCAGATTTGTCCTCGACAATTGCTTAATCACTTTAGTCATATCCAGTTCTAGACCTTTCCCTTCTCAATGCCTTAAGCATTTGGAAAATTTAGAAAGGATGAATATTATAGCACATGAAATCGATCCTATATCCGAAGCATATGGGACACGATTCATGATGTCTCACATAAAGACATGATACTAGACCAGTCTTTTGCTACAATTTTTTTTTATTTGCCATGTTTTCAAGATTTAACTATGAAGAGGGATGCCGTAGTCATAATTGAATTTTGAGAACGCAATATATATAGAATTTCCTTAAGTCGAACCATTCAGACATAAAATTCATATATATGTCCTTGACTAAAGATGATTAAAATCTCAATCCAAGCTTCTAGAATTGAAATGAAGTATAATTTTCTCTCCCTTAATTATAGCAAAACGACTTTGTCAACCCCTGCAACTTCACGAATTGAAACTTTTGTTTTTCTATAATTAACATTGCTAGCTTGCAATACTAATCATAATTATCATGTTCCCACTAACATGATGATTATTAGCATAACACTTATGCTCCCACTAGCTCTGACATATTTCCAGAAATCTGCTGGACTTCTGAAATTTACACCCTTTCTTAGATAGCTCACATGTGTGTCTAAGCAATTTCAAGAACTATGAAAAGGGATGCCGTAATCATAGTCTCAATTTCTTAGACCTTTGCCATTTCTCACAAGTCCATGTTAGTGTGCCGGTTAACCACACACGCTCCACTAACGACTTTTGAAAATGCAAATAACACAATTGATATCTACGTAAAATCTACTTAGTGAAAGCGTTTCCTCACCATCATTTTCATGAATCGGAGAGAAAGCTTATGGCACTTAGATTTTATAGTGTATGAGTTCTTATCCATGTGAATTTGTCAAAACCATAATCACAAGATAAGGTTAGTGACAAATTCATCCTTACATGGATTAAACTTGTTCAATCTTATTTTCTTGTCACCTTGGTAGCACAAGGCCCACCAATGCTTCCAAGTTGAACTCTGATAACTCACATGCAAATTCAACTTATTTGAAGTAGGTACAGAAATAAGAATTATGTCAATAATAGGTTGCAAACCTTAAGGCGTGTGCTAGTGATAAATTACAGGTTTTACTCTTGATTAAATCTTGAAACTCTTTCAGGATCTTTAAGGCTCCCACTGCCCCTTGACATATAAGTTTCCCCAGTCAAGAATCATTCTTCAACAAAACAAATATTCAAGGGATAGTGCAGATTCTTATCAAGACTAACATTTCACACAATTGGTCTTAGTTGGTCTTTGTCTCATCCAAGACATCACAACTTACCAATCTCAAATGTACAAGAGTAGAAAACATTTTACTCTTACATTTGACTAGTGTTAATAAATCTTCCTTTATGTCACTCAAGGTTACAATCTTGGAGTGTGACTCTAAGAATTGTTTTGGAACGAAGTATGACTCATCTTCTTGATTTTAACCAATCCAACAATTCATGACCTCTCTTCTTAGCCATAACAATGCACTAAGACGTCCTTAGAGTATGAATTTGTGATATGGTTTCATAATCATTAAGATGATCATGAAATATGATACTAAAGTACTCTCCCATGCTTTCAGATTTGAGAAACTTTTATCTTTCTGCCTAATTTGATTTTTCTCATTTGTTTTTTCATACATTGTAACCTTTCCAATGTTACAGAATTATACTTAACCTTATAAGTATAATCATATTTACTAATATTTAGTAAATCATGACAAATCAATCTTTGTGGTGGACCTTGACCAGTGCACACCCAGTGTACCTAATTCCTTAGTCCTTCAATTGACTCACATATACATGTGATCAAAGAATTAGTCTTAATTTTTAAAGATGAAAATTCTCATTTATCATACAATACAACTTGTATGATTCCAAGTTTCTGTCCAATTGAAACTTGGGTGATGAAAAACTTTCTTCATTTGGTAAATTCAGACACTACCACAAATGAAAGAATCAAATCCACTTTCCAATATTGCTATTACTGGAAACATATAAGCAACAATTTTCCACAGATGCCATTGTAAGTATATTTTTTAAAATAAATAAAATTAAAACCCTTTTTTTAAAAAAAAAAACTTTGCGGAAAAACTTATCCTTACAATCCACATGAAAACCTTGTTGTTATCTATTCGTAAGCAATATATTATAACTCTTAAGCAACAACTCAAAATTCTGATTACCGAACCATGCGATCGAAACCCACCTTCGCAATCAGAATCAACATATACTTACTTTAAGCTTCCTATCTTTTATTTTGATTCTTAAAAACATCAACATGTGACCCATTCACATTATGTAATAAGAATCTCCAAATAGGAACTTAATAGAGTTAGACAGTGGATTTTAACTAAAGTAGAGTCAAACTTTTTGACTTGATCAATCTTATGATCTTTCAGGTAAATATGGCAGCTTCGCGATCAGAGTCCCTCCCTTTGGCAACAAAACACATGGACCCTTTGGTAATGGCACGTGAGACTATCTCAGACTTAGCCTTTCTCTTTACCATTTGGTCAACCGAGTTGACTATGGCCGATCCCTTTCCATTGGGAAGAGAAATGCTTTTCTAGATATCCAATGCTACCATTGTCAATGTCCATTTAAGACTTGGGAAGTTGTTCTTTTAATCAAATTTGCTTTACTGGTGTTCCAAATCATTGCTGATTCCACAACACCAAGCAAATAGAGAACATCATTAAGGGTCATGTCATAGTCTATCTCATAGTAGTCCCAAAGAGACTCACTAGGTTACTAAGAAAGTGATTGAACATCCAACTTTCATGAGACTTTGACACCCAACTCTCCCGGCTTGTCAATATGTGACTTTATCTCCAAGATGTGAGCACACATAGACTATGCTTGCCAATAGGGATTGAGTGACTTTAAACTTTTCAAGAACTTGTGGGTGAGGGAGAATAATTGGAGGAGGTGGAGGAAGTGAAGCATGATGTTGAAGGACACCATCTTCAAGAGATTTGGGAAGATCATAGTTGTCTGAACCAGACATCTATAATGGGAGAAAATCAAGTTAGTTGATTCAAAATCCTTAATATAACACCCAATATGAAATATTAAGGCTAGGACCCAACACAATATTTTATAACTTGGAAGAGGGATGCCGTAATCCAAGCTATAAAATATTTGAAGGTAGGCGAATGATGATTCACCAATTTCCACCATGAAAAACGAAATAATTTATTAGGTTTTAATTGGATTTGAAATTCCTAGATCTTTTGAGATTCATTGAACTTTTCAATGGCATGTTTCAATCTCGAGTGTGCCCTCTCAAATTTTGTGACTGGGATGCCGAGGATCACAAAACAAGGTGTGAATAACCATTCCAATTCACATGGTACCCTTAATATTATCACCTAATCAATGTGCCAGTTAACCACACACGCTCCATTGATCTATGACAAACATTAAGTCACCATTCGTGATCCTTACTAGTCCAAGTTAGTGTGCCGGTTAACCACACACGCTCCACCAACGACTTGGTAAGGTACAAAGTGTGAATTCCATGGGCTAGCACCAAATTCACATTTTTCCTAAAGTAACTAAGATTGGGAATTAAATAGAAAATATTTAGTTACTTTATAATAATCATTATACTTTTAATGAGAATTTAAAGTCATTGTCCTACCCGTTCGAACAGCTAACGACCCTCCACCGATCAAGCAAGCGGTGGGTGAGAGTGAACACCCAGTAAGTCGCCATTTTATAGGCAACAACCTTATACCCACCTTATAGACCGGCTTCGTGAATGAGGCCTACTAACGGTAAAACAACTTGTTCTTATACATATATATATAATAATTAACCATTAATCTTATAATAGTATAAGGGTAGAATTTTAGCTTTTAAAACTTCTAGGGTATAGAATTAAAGTTTGTGTGAGACTTTACAAATTCCAAAACTTGAGGGCAAGTTTTGAACAATTCATAAACTTTTGGATATTCATAACTTATGAGTTTTAATTAAGTGTTTAATACTTTTAATGAAGAGTCTCTTGGAAATCCATAACTTGAGGACAAGTTATAAAGTCCATAAAAGCATTTATTAGAAAAACTCTTCAAAAGTGTAACTTATGATTTCTTAAAAAAACATTTAAAAGAAAAACCTTTTGGAATTCCATAACTTGAGGACAAATTATGAATTACATTAAAACACATTAAGATCAAGAATTAACTAACAAACAATTTGCAAATAATTCCTATGATCTAACAAAACTCATATGAACATGAACATCCACATCAACAATTTCAAGAATCATATGAACACATATAAACTTGAAATTTTGATTATAACTTTGAAATTGGTCCAACATAATCATTACCACATCAAAAACAGGTTTTATGAGTCCAAAATAGTTTAAGGTAATGATTCTAGAACAATTCCAGCACCAAAACTCGAAGATATGCTGTCTGGGGGTCCAACTCGTCGAGTGCATGAACCAACTCGCCGAGTTGAATGAGTTTTGCCTTGGACTCGTCGAGTCCCCTCATGGACTCGGCGAGTCAGCTGTGCAGACAGCATAAAATCTTCGATTTTCAGCAATTTGCATCAAGTATTCAAACAAGCAAGCCTAGGCTCTGATACCACTGTTGGGTTTTGAGCAATCTAACACTTCCTAAGTATGCATGCAACCCTAATAAACCTTGGATCTATGTTTGTCTATATACATGAAAAATAATAATTTTTCCAAGGTTCATAACCTATCTAACATGGCATGGGGTACTTTTAAACATAAAAGAATTAGATGAGATTACATACCTTTTGATGATGAGTTTGATTTCTAAGGAGTTTGAGGGCCAAGCACCAATAGTGTGAATGCCTCAAATGGAATCACAAATCACCACAAACTCTTGGAAAACTTTGAGAGAGTGTATACACACTATAAAATCGGTCACACACAAACACACATACTAGTAGTTACACTAGTTTCACTAGTGGCTATTTCATGCAACATAAGCATGCTTATATAGTGTACATGATTAGGGTGAAACCCTAATAACCCATGACCTTTCCTTTTCCAAGGATCCATGGGTTAAAAGCTCCATGGACTTCCATATTAGCTTAGCCCATTAACAAATGAGTATTAGCCCACACTATATAAAATATAATAGCCCACAATTAATTAGTCTTCCTTTTAATCTCTAAATTAATTCATAATTAATTTAAGACTAAGACTAATTAAATAACATGACTTCATATTAATATATTATAACTTATAATATATTAATAATCATATGTGTATAACTCTCATAAAATTATCCATAAATAGTTTGGATGAAATGCAACCCAAATGGACCATGCCGGGTCGGGTCAAGTATGTACCAAATAAGTTATGGACTTAGACACCTTATCCAACAGGCTCTTGCCGCACTTCCCACAAGTACGGCCCCTCGAACTACTCATCCTTGAATCAGCGGGCTTTGCCCGCTTGGCGGCCGGCTGCGACTGTGCCGATCGCCGATCAACCCTCTGAGGCTCGGCTTCCTCCCTCGCCTGCGTCTCAAGCTCAATCTCCCTCTTCCGGGCGTTCACCTGGAGCTCAGCAAATGTCTAGTAAGTCGAGTTCGCCACGAACTCACGAATATCCCTCCTTAGTATGCTCAGATAACGGCTCATGCGAGCCTGCTCCGGGCAAAACAATGCCCACTCATGAAACATCCTCGTAATCTTTGTCACCGACTCAGTCCCCTGCTTGAGGGTCAGAAACTCCTGGGCTAGACGTTCCCTCTCCACCTGGGGAACATACTCATCACGAAACATCGCAGTAAACCTCTCCCAAGTTACTACAGTCAACTCCGCTGTCAAATAGCTTGCGGTCACAAACTTCCACCAGTCCTTCGCCCCCAAGCGAAGCTGGTTGAGGGCAAATCGCACCCTCAAGTGCTCCGGACACGAGCACGTATAGAAACACCCCTCAATATCTGAGATCCACCTCTTAGCGGCGATCGGGTCCTGTGTACCATCAAACTCTGGTGGTTTCGTGTTGCTGAACTCTCGGTACAGCAACGAATCACCACCCTGGGGTCTCGCAGCAGCAACAGCTGTTGTGGCTGCAACAACAGCAGCATCAGTCAAAGCAGCGTATCGCTCGTCAAATGTCTCGATCAGTGTGGTCTTAATAGACCCGAACATCTCTGGAATCTCAGCTCTGATGGCAGCAGCCACTTCCTCATGGATGATTTGACGGATCTCCTCGTCACTCATCCCACTGCTCTCGATGGTATGGCGCATCCTAACCATGATCAATCACTAAAATACAACATAAGAACCATTAGGAACACTTTCGAGCATATGCACACTCGACAAATTAATCACCCTTAACTTCTGGTACCCCTAGGATTTTTACATGGACTGCGCACCAATCCGGTGTCTTCAATAGTACGGACCCAATACTATTGTCTACACCAAATCAATATACAACCCAAGTCCTCTTCCTAGGACCCCAAGTCATAAATACTCTACTCTCGCTATGCATTGGCTACCCTCAGTAGACCTCTCACGAGCTCCTCACTACTACCTAGTCACTCTCAAAGTATCTCATAGCAGCAACAATCTCCTAGGCTAAAGCATCACAAATCAGGCCACTCTAGTCCTAATAGGAATACCTAGCCTCTCTAGCATGCACAACATAATATCTCATAACTCATAACATATAATGTAAGGGTATTTTGGGGATTCACCGTTCGGGCGCTGGCTGACCGTACACACCTTCCACTCTGCTTGGTTCCAAAATCCTCTTTTTCTTTTTAGAAAATTTTTTGTTTTGTTTGAAAACTTCTCAAATCCTCGGTTTGAGTTCAAATACGCCCGAAGGTGCATCCGAATCTCTCAAACCAAGGCTCTGATACCAACTTGTAACAACGTAAAAATTCCAATTTAATTTTTTTTTTCATTTTTAAATCATGGAATGTAAATCATATCATCATTTCAAAACATAACAACAATGTTTTCAATACAACTCCCAAGATCTCTATAACATAAGCTCCATCAGTGTGGGTGTGTACGAGTCAAGCCTTCGCCTTCCCGCGATCCTCGCTGATACCTGAGACATCAAACACAACAACTGTAAGCATAATTGCTTAGTGAGTTCCCCAAAATACCACATACCAGAAATACGCCACTCAAGGCTAAACCCGACCCTCCGGTCAAGATGTCTCAGCGGGACCCTCCAGTCCCGTAGCTCATCGGACCCTCCGGTCCAGTCATAGCTCGTCGGACCCTTCGGTCCAGTCATAGCTCGTTGGGCCCTCCAGCCCGGTCAATATCGTTGGGCCCTCCGGCCCGGTCTATATAATCACACAGCATAAATCACATAGAAATAATGCAGTAAAGCACATAGCATACATAGCATACAATACTCTGTTACATAACTCTGGTTACCCACTCAAGGTAAAGTATTGTGAGAAGACTCACCTCGAATGTCTCGATAATTCGCGAACCCTGGAAATCACTCGTGCTCGAACCTCCGAGCTAATATCCTCCTATAACATCATATATCTCTAATTAATACTTTTACCACTAAGGTTGACTATGCCTATCACTGGTCAACTTTGGTCAACGGTCAACGGTCAATTTGACCGGACTCGGCGAGTGCACTAGAGTGACTCGACGAGTCTACGCATTTTCACCAACTCTCTAAGATTCTCATTTAACACGTCGAGTACTCCCCTGACTCGACGAGTTCCACCTGGTCATGAATCACGGGGCCACCGTGACTCAACTCGCCGAGTCGCAAGGACAACTCGGCGACTCCCAACTCGACTCGGTCCACCTGTCAATCCCTCTCTAACTCTCTGTGACTCACTGAGTCACCCATAACTCGGCAGGACTACTCACTAGGTGGTTTTAAGGACAATCTTCAAGCTACTCGTCGAGTCTGTTCTTCAGACTCGGCGAGTCCATTCCATGCATCAGCTAAAACTTGCTTCTACGGTCAGATCCGTTCCATACACACATAGATATGGCCTTCCCAAGCTCATTTATCACGTAAAGTCTCAGTCTTGGCCGCCATGCAACACTTACAAGGCTCTTTTTGGGGAAATAACCTCTAATATGGCAACCCTAGTCTCCAACTCAAAAGAATGAACAAAAAGCATATCATTTGGGGCCTTCTGGACCTGCTAAGGTCCAGATCTAGGTTCCGTATCTCCATGGGACCTTTCACACTTCAAATACAAGTCAAATAAGGCAATAAGAAACCCTAGATTTGACATATCAACCAAAACACGAAGATTAGCTCTGAAAGTTACCTCAATAAGCTTCCCTTGATGAAATAGAAGCAGATCTAAGCTCCCCAACTCTTCTAGCTTGATCTTCTCCTTCCTTTCTTGCAATAACACACAAATTGGTGAACAAATAGCCTCTTATCTCACTCACAAGGACTCTCAGCTGCTTTGGTGCACTTAAGGATCAAGGTGGCCGCAATGAAGGGCCATAAGATTCTTTAAATAGGGCTTAGGACCGGAAAATTAGGGTTTCATTAAACAGCGCGGACTCACTGAGTCCATCCCTTGGACTCGCCGAGTCCAGACGTGAACCTTCGTCCAAAACCGCGACCCGACTCAGCGAGTTCGACTTCCAACTCGCCGAGTCCCCTCACAAAATACCAAAAATATGAAATTAAAAGATACCTGGAAATCCGGGCTGTTACAGTCATGGGGAGTACGAAGGTAGTACTCAAGACCACCGAGCGGATCCAGCAGGTTCGGAGCATGCTCCACATTGCTCAGAGTCGGCAGAGGAGTTAGGCCGACAAGCGACGTTCAGACTTGGAGTATCAGGTGGGCGACATGGTCCTCCTAAAAGTATCTTCTTGGAAGGATGTCATCCGGTTTCCGAAACGGGGAAAGCTGGGCCCCAGGTATATTAGCCCTTTAAGAGTCATGGCCCGGGTGGGCAGAGTGACATACAAATTGGATCTTCCAGCTAGGCTCAGCCAAATCCACATCACTTTCCATGTTTCCCAGTCACGGAATGCTTGGTAGGAGACACGATGATTGTGCCCTTAGAAGATATTCAGATTGATGACAGCCTGAATTACATTGAGAGACCGGTGGCGATTCTGGCTCGCAAGACGAAGGAGTTGAGGAACAAGAGGGTCGAGCTAGTAAAGGTGCACTGGCAACACCGTAAGGGTTCGGAATAGACTTGGGAGCCCGAGGAGGAGATGAAGGAGCACTACCAAGCGTTGTTTCCAGATACAACAGACTTCGGGGATGAAGTCTAAGATAAGTGGGGGAGAATTGTAACCCCCTGTTCCTGGTACACATTTAATTTATTTATGTATTTATTTTGTAAGAGCTACTCGACGAGTTGGTAGCCCTAGCTTGTCGTGTAGATGCCAGTTTGGACGCGAGATATAAGTGGTCTACTCGAAAAGTCGAGAGCCTTGACTCGACGAGTAGATTCGTCAGGAGGAAACCCTAATCTTTAGGGTTTACACCATATTTAAGCATTAAATCAGGCCTCCACCCCAGCCTCCATCACCTCCACACCTTACTCTTGAAACCTTAATCAACCCTTGAGTGTTCTTAAGCTTTTTCTTGCCATTTTTTGAAGCTAGGAGAAGGAAGTAAACCTTAGTGATTCAAGAAGAGGCAGTAAATCCAGAGCTTGTGTTGTATTTCAGACCCTTTGGAGGTATAAAGCTTATACCTTGGTTTCTTTTCACTTAGATCTTCTTCTAGGCTTGTATGTTGTCACTTTTGGACCATTTCCAAGGTCATTTCCGAGATTTGAACTCTTGATGATGTAAGGACTCCAGATCTAGGCACTCTTGAGCTCTAGAAGCTCAAAGTTGCCACCTTTATTCATTCATGACCTACTCCGTGTTGTAGACCTCTATTTTTGCTTGGTATTGGTGTTTTAGTCTTTTGTGGGTCTCTTAATATATTTTGCATTTTTTTTAAAAAAATAAGAAAGTATTTTAAGAATAGTAACCATAATTAATGGTCTTCTGATAAGAGAGTAGAAAATTATGAAAAACTATCTTCATTGTAGTCATTGCATTTGCGTTTAACAATAAAAAATAATTATAATTTTATTGGTGACTTATTGGTAAAAATAATCATCATTGTATTTGACACTTAATTATCTAAAATAATAATCATTAAATTAAAAATGTAATGACCAAAACTAATTATCGTGATATTTAAAATGATTGCCCTTAATTCGACCCAATTACAAATTCTACTAAGGATGCATAATAGAACCATGGAATTGGAACCAGATAGGAATCGAATCGGAACCGGAATTGGTAATAAGGTCCAGTTACCAGTTCTCCATTTTTATTAAAATCGGTCTCAGTTCTAAAAATCGGATGCAGTTTGATATTTTTTTTTTATTTTTTTAAAATACGCATAACTCACTCATATGAAATCGAATTACTTGATTTTTTTTCCAACATGAAATTTGGAATTTGTAATTCATTTTTTACTATACAAACACATATTTTGGTTAAATATTGAATCAAACAAATGTCTCTAAAGAAAGAATATCGATTTTTTTTTTCTATTTCATCTCTTTTTTTGTTTTTTTAATCTGTCCCGTTTTTTTAAATGTGCACAACTCATTCATTTGACGTTGAAATTACTTAATATATTAAAATTTCAAAAAAAAAAAAAAGAAAAAAAGAACTTTACGAATGATAACCATAACTAATGGAAGAGAGTAGAAAATTATGTAAAACTATCGTCTGTGGTCATTGCATTTACGTTTAATAATAAAAAATAGTTATAATTTAATTGTTGACTTATTGCTAAAACTAATCATCATTGTATTTGACACTTAATTATCCACAATAATAATCATTAAATTAAAAATGTAATGACCCAAACTAACTATCGTCGTATTTAAAATAATTGCCCTTAATTTAATTTACTTTATTTTTTGGAAACAATAAAAGGGATGAGCAAAGGAACCGACCCGGCTAGAACCGTCCCGAACCGGAACCGAAATTGACGGAAAAGAGGAACAAAATCGGACCGCCGGTTCCACCAGTTTCGATTCCTACCGGTTATTGTCGTATCTTCCAATGTTGAAACCAGTTCTCGAAAAATAGCAACATATGCTTCCAGTTTTTGGCAGTTCTACCGGTTCCGGTTCATATCAGTTTCCGGATTAAAAAATCCACAAGAATATCGTCCTGGTCCCAACGACCGGTTTCATCGGGTTCCGGTTCCGGTACCGGTTCCGATCGGCTCCCCGGTCTATATGCTCATCCTTGATAAATATAGTAAAACGGCCTCAAGACTAACAAGTAACTAGGTTGGGATCAAAAAAAGAAACAAAAAAGTTACAAGAGTAGTTCACATGATTACTTACGAGAAAAAGAAGAAGATATTCATTCCACCCAATTACATGTACCATGGAGGAACATTAGAACTGTCGGAATCGGAACCGGACCGTAACCGAACTGGAAACAGACCGGAACTAGAACTGGAACTGGAATTGGCAGTAAGGTCTCTCTACGAGTTCTTCATTTTTATTAAAATTGGTATCGGTTCTAGAAACCGGAACTGGTTTAATAATTTTTCCGTTTATTAAAATGCGCATAACTAACCATATGAACTTAAAATTACTTGATTTTTTTTCCAACATGTAATTTGGAGTTTATAATTCATTTTTTACTCTATAAACATATATTTTGGTTATATATTGAATCAACCAAATGTCCCAAAAGAAAGAATATCGATGTTGCGTTTTTTCTATTTTAGCACTTTTTTGTTTTTTTAATCTGTCCCGTTTTTTAAATGTGCATAACTCATTCATATAACATCAGAATTATTTAATTTTTTTCCAACGTGTAATTTAGTGTTTTTACTTCATTTTAGACATATATTTTGGTTAGATATTTGAATCAACCATAGATCTTGGAAGACAACATATCAATGTTGCGTATTTTCTATTTCAGTATTATGTTTTTATTTTTTGGAATTTGTTCCGTTTTTAAAATCAGCATAACTCACTCATATGAAATCGAAATTACTTGATTCTTTTTCATCATGTAATTTAGTGTTTGTACTTCAATTTAGAATGTAAAAAAAAATCATAATTTGGTTAAATATCGAATCATTTACAAGCTTAGGAAGATAATATATCATCTACAACATTTCAATCATTTTTAGTTTGAAAAATGTTTGAAAAAACCGAACCGGATCCGAAACCGACAGTCTGGTTCCCGGTTGTTATAATATAGGAAAAAAAGTTCCGATTCCGAACCAGTCCGGTTCTAAAGCTCATCCATAGATTCTAAATTTGTCCATAAACTTAATCCATAAATATATCATAGATTTAACACAATCATCCCAACAGCAGATGAGATCATAATCTGCTGAAATACTCTTTCGTTACGAAATCTCCATAAACTTCACAATTATCCCATAGCATATGAATGTGAACCTACCTTATATATTATCTAGAATGTGTTTGGTATTTTATGCTCAAATAATTTTATTATTTTAGAATTTTAGAAGTTTGACATACATCGTATGATTTTATTTCAACCAAAAGTAAGTAGAGTTTTAAATAACAATATCATTTATTTAGTCTTAAAACTAGAATATGCTTTTATTAAGTAAATTATTATTATTATTATTATTATTATTATTATTATTATAAAAATGATTGACTTAAAATGGTAAGAAAATGAGATTTTTTATTCGGATTAATCTTGGTGCTGAAAAATATTATTAAGTTAATAAGTTATTTTTAAAAAAATATTTGTCTGAACTTATAAATATTTAAAAGTACAACCCAAATTATAAAAAAATGAAAAATTTAAAATTGTTGAAATCTTATCTTTAATATATTATAAAAAAATTATTTTAAAAATCTTTTTCATCTAACCAACATTAACTTTTCAAAAAATGAATAATAATAATAATAATAATAATAATAATAATAATAATAATAATAATAATAATAAACTCACCTACTATTTTTAAAGGGACAGATCTAGTATGGTGCTAACGGTTGCACCGACAACACCTAGTTTTTCCTAATGTAGTGCAAAATTTTCGATTTTTTTTTTCTATTGTAAAATGTGTCACCGACAACACCTACTATCGATCGGTAACACCTATTACAGACCGGCAACACCTACCACAGAATCCTATGTCCGTCCTATATTTTTTACAAGCTTAACTTCACAACCCAATCTCTTCGCTTGGTTGTATTTATTTTTTTCTTTTTTATAGATATTTCATTTTTAATATTCTTCATCACGTAGGGCAACAAGAATTTTCACCCGTTTCAGTTATTCAATATAAAAAAACTATGAAATTTACGTACTCACATAATGATATATCTTAAATTTATAATACATATTGTTTATAGAAATCTTGAGTTATGTAAGTTTTATTTGGCTTTCTTATTAAAAAGTATCGATTGAACATATTTTCTGTTCATAACACTTATTTCTTAATAAACCAGTTATCGAATTTTATTAAATATTGAGAAAAAACAATCATTTAAAATTTATCGATTGAACAGATTTTCTACTCGTACGCAACAAAGGCTTCCCTTTGCAGTTTGCCCTAAATCGACAACGACGGACCTCCGGCATGTCTCCGGCCATCCAATCAATCTCTCGAGAACCTCTGTGACATCTCCAAAATCACGGCCAGAAAAGACCGATTTTGTTTATGCTTTATAAAAATCAGAGTACTTCATTTCATAAAAAGGTTGCGGAATTTGTTCCCAGAAAAACACGATAAATACGTTATTAAAACATTTTCGAAGAAACGTATTTTTATTCATCTTAAAACGTTTGGGATGTCATCGTTAATACAGAAACATAAGCATAAACAGAACTTACAATTATTTACACTAGTGATCTACATCTCTTTAAATCTCTCAGTGTAATGTCACTTCATATCACCACCTGTGATGTAAATAAACTGAGTGGGTCAGGTTGGGAAACCTGGTGAGTACATAGGGTTTTCAACCCACAATAATATAATTGTTATGTTCAATCATCAAACAATTAACCCAATTACCCATCCCCGTTATCTTCTTTACTCCTAAGAGTCATCTATTCTGCATTCGTTTATTCCAAAGTCCTTTACTTCCAGGGTTATAGGACTGGCACTAAATCCATAGCTGCCAATGTTCGTTCATAAAGCACTAATTCCATAGCTGCTGTAGTCTATTCATCGGGTACTAAATCCATAGCTACCAGTGTTTATCTAATAGGTACTAAGTCCATAGCTACCAATGTTCAACAGGTACTAAATCCATAGCTACCAACGTCTAACAGGTACTAAGTCCATAGCTACCGGTGTTTGTCCCATAGGCACTAAGTCTATAGCTGCTAATGTATACTCACATCATCTTCTATCTCTCATCATTTATCTACCCATCATCATACCCAACATATTCGTATATATAAAATACGTATACAGTTTAAATCCTTTAAAACATGTATAAAACGTTCATCCCGCATAGACAGCAAGTATTCAGATAATATGCACACATAGCACGTAGTTTATATAAAATACTTCATATCTATGTGTAAGATGAAAGGGACTATGCACTCACCTGATTAGGTGGTGATTCCGAACTCAGACAGCACTTCGTTATCTCAAAACAATTTTCCTCGACAAAACCTAGTATCAATACCACTAGGGTTTAGTTTTTAACGTTAACCACGACTAATTAATAGTCTAGCTATTATTACTATTATATAAGCGTTAAATAACACTCAATATAACTCATAATAATAGCCCAAATAATTATTTTAAGGTCCTAATAATGTTACTATAATTAAATAAAATCTATATTAAATATAGTATAGGCGTAGCTCACTTACAGCGAGTTTTTATTAAAAACCGGGCTTCGCTGGAGCAGCGTTTCCAAGCCGAAAGTTTTTCTTCTCGGAGCCGTCGGGCGCTCTGGGGCTTTCTACTCGTGCTAGGGAGGTTCCGTAGACTTGGGAGGGGTTTAGGGAGTCTAGAGAGAAGTTAGAGAGAGAAAGAGAGGCTTATGGTGTGAAGAAAATATGAGGAGTTCACCCTTGTATTTATAGGAGTTTTATAGTAAAGTAGCCTCTAAGCTTCGTCCGTAACTTTTGCATACGAGCTCCGTTTTTGTCTGTATTTTTACCGTTGAGATCCTATTAATGAGATCTTCAACTTTCGTTTAGACCTCGTTAGCTAATTCTCATTCTATCTCGGATTTACAAAACTGTATCGAATTCGCCGCGCTCGAAAAGTAGGGACTAAGCTTCGTCCATAACTTTCGCATACGAGTTCCGTTTTTGTCTGTCTTTTTACCGTTGAGTTCCTATTAATGAGATCTTCAACTCTCATTTAGACCTCGTTGGCTAATTCTCATTCTATCTCGGATTTACAAAACTGTATCGAATTCGCCGCGCTCGAAAAGTAGGGACTAAGCTTCGTCCATATCTTTCGCATACGAGCTCTATTATCGACGTTATTTATATCTACGCGTTGGTATTTACGAGTGCTACAACATTCATTTAGATCCCGTCGGCTAAAAATCGACCGATCTAAAATTCAGATTTCGGGCTGTGCACTGCTATGCTAAATCTTAGAAAAAATCATAACTTCCTCATACGAAGTCAGATTTGGGCGTTCTTTTTATCGATGTTCTTAGTTTAACATATTCTACGACTTTCGTTTAGAGCGCTAAGGCTAAATCTCGCTCTATCGTAAATTCACTTTTTACGCTTCCCGGTGCCGTGCCGGTTTTGCCGTAAAACTTCGACGGGCCATAACTTCTTCATTATAACTCAGATTTCGGCGTTCTTTATATGTACGGAAACCTTGTGACATATACTATAACTTGGTTAAAATTATTTATTCTAAATAATCTTTTGCCGAAAATTCGTTTTCGACCCATATTGCCTCTAAATTGACTAGCCCGGATCTACGGGCGTTACAATTATCTCCCCCTTAGGATGATTACGTCCCGGAATCATCAACGAAACAGGATTGTATAATGACTCCATAAATTATCTCTTCACCCTAGGTAATAACTGTAACTTCTATGTTGCTTCGAACGAGTATCTAACTCTTGGACTCCTTGACTGCAGGTGGTGCTCGGTCTTGCACCAGCTCGTTAGACTTTCAATCATGACCTTCGTGTCACAACCTCATTCTTTATCAGAGACTCCTTCTTCTTAATAAACTTAGGATAAGTTAATTTGATTACTACAATTGACCGATATGTCATATTCTAATGACCTATCATCGTATGTAGCAATGCTTAGACTCAGGTCTCTTAGAGTCAAATTCCGGAATGGAATATGCCTTCCTTCATCGTCTAATGTGATATAATCATCTTTTAACATGTAGTATTTCTAGCTACCAACTTATTTAACAACGATCGTGATACTTCTATTGATCGCTTTGATTTCAATCGTTTGGTTTAAGTCGGACGCTACATCAAACTTGGTTCTCTGAACCACGTAACCTACTCATTGTATTCGGACTCAATTTGATATGACCACTAGGGTCGGGATAACAACAATCTTCTTAGTCATTACCGAAACAATGGTAACGACATACTTGAATAAAACAAAATCAATTACTAGTTTCTTGGTAACCTTCTGACTTTCCCTGATCCAAGTGTGAATCCTGTGCTTCCGGTAGTATAGGCCTCTACTACCATTCACACCTACTCATACTCGTCCCAAGTATCTTCTCGCAATTTCCCAAGTCACCATGCAGCAAATCACACAACAATTTCACACACCAGATAACAAAACGAAGATTTCATTATTTCTCGAAACTATTACATAGGTGTTCAAGTTTACCCTAGACTATGCCTCTACTAGGCTACATCGTACGAAACTATGGCTACTGCATAATCCGATCTTCGGGTAAGAAGTCCTCATTCTTGATTCCTTGCATGGTTCTCTGCCTCGTCAAGGATCATGTGAAATGCCCTTGGCCTTGGTGGCGTTTCTGGTCTTGCTGCTTTATTTTTCCTTGGGCAGTCTCTGGACATGTGCCCCTTGCCTCCACATCCGTAACATACTTTGTCATTATACGTGCAGTCTTTGGAATAGTGACCAGTCCTCCCACACTTGTAACAAGTCACTTCTTCGTTGCACTTTCCACCATGCTTCTTCTTGCATCTATCACACCATCTTGCTTCACCTCCATCTGCTCCTCCAAGCTTTGAGAATTTGCTTTCCTTGTTCGGCGTCGAAGATCCTTCAAACTTCCGCTTCTCTCCTATCTTATCTTTTTCTAGACCCTTTTCTCTTATCTGGGCCTCTACGTTCTTATCTGCCCTAACAGCTGCTTTCAAAGTAGTTGCCATTTTGACCATTGGGCCAAAGTCAATGCGCAGTCAGTTAGCAAACCTATCAATCTTGGAGAGTTCAGTAGGCACCAAGTAGGGGAATAGCTTCATCCTTTCGGTGAATGCAGTGGCATACTCGTCAATACTCATCTTCTCTTTCTTCAGGTTCTGAAACTCGTTGTTTAGGTCTATCAGATCTACCTCCGAGTAGTACTGCATTTTCAACTGCTCCAAAAACTCTTCCCACGACATACTTAAGGCTTCTCCTCGTGGCATCGTATCTGCCAATAGCTTCCACCAGCTCAAGACTCCAGCTTTCAGCTGTCTTACTGCGAAGACAGTCTTCTGTTTCTCATTACAGCTGCAGCTCTCAAACACCATCTCCATCTCAGAGATCCAATCCATAATCTCAACCGGCTTCGGGCTTCCTGAGAGACTTGGGGGTTTCGCACCCAAGAAATTCTTGTATATCTGCCCATCCTTGTTGTTTCTCCCTTCAGGGCCATCCTTTTGCTCACCTTGAGTCCCTACTTGACTCACTTGGCGGCTGTAGTTCCCTTCCTCTGATTGCTCGGGAACTGGCTTTGTCGGTTCAACATGTACGGTAGGTTCGTCGCTATTCAACATTTGTCTCATTTCTTCCCTTTGTTCAGCCAACATAGCCCGAATCATGGCTTGAACTCCAGCCATGGTGACTGGATCAGGCGCAACTTCTTCTACAACAGGTATTTGCTGAACCACTGGGGGTTGGTTCCTGTTCCCATTTGCGTTTACGTTTCCGCTACGGGTCCTTACCATCTCGATCTATACACCGAATAAGGTGAATTTAGACCTTTACTTGACGTTTAAATCATCCTTATCGCTCCGAAACGTTTACATGCTAGTTCTAATACCGTAGTCGTACGTTTAGAATTCTAAACACATAAGGTTTCCAGATCCGGTCGGCAACAGACCATAGATCCGAACAATTAACAACATATCATGCACAAAGCATTTAGCACATAAAAGCAATTTAGGCATCATTCCTAAAATAAGCTAGTGCTCACACCTCACAATCATCGCTTAGCATTCTAAGTTTAAGTCTAGAAATAAATCCATATTCCTAGTTCGCTTAAACTAATGCTCTGATACCAACTGTGACATCCCCAAAATCACGGCCAGAAAAGACCGATTTTGTTTATGCTTTATAAAAATCAGAGTACTTCATTTCATAAAAAGGTTGCGGAATTTGTTCCCAGAAAAACACGATAAATACGTTATTAAAACATTTTCGAAGAAACGTATTTTTATTCATCTTAAAACGTTTGGGATGTCATCGTTAATACAGAAACATAAGCATAAACAGAACTTACAATTATTTACACTAGTGATCTACATCTCTTTAAATCTCTCAGTGTAATGTCACTTCATATCGCCACCTGTGATGTAAATAAACTGAGTGGGTCAGGTTGGGAAACCTGGTGAGTACATAGGGTTTTCAACCCACAATAATATAATTGTTATGTTCAATCATCAAACAATTAACCCAATTACCCATCCCCGTTATCTTCTTTACTCCTAAGAGTCATCTATTCTGCATTCGTTTATTCCAAAGTCCTTTACTTCCAGGGTTATAGGACTGGCACTAAATCCATAGCTGCCAATGTTCGTTCATAAAGCACTAATTCCATAGTTGTTGTAGTCTATTCATCGGGTACTAAATCCATAGCTACCAGTGTTTATCTAATAGGTACTAAGTCCATAGCTACCAATGTTCAACAGGTACTAAATCCATAGCTACCAACGTCTAACAAGTACTAAGTCCATAGCTACCGGTGTTTGTCCCATAGGCACTAAGTCTATAGCTGCCAATGTATACTCACATCATCTTCTATCTCTCATCATTTATCTACCCATCATCATACCCAACATATTCGTATATATAAAATACGTATACAGTTTAAATCCTTTAAAACATGTATAAAACGTTCATCCCGCATAGACAGCAAGTATTCAGATAATATGCACACATAGCACGTAGTTTATATAAAATACTTCATATCTATGTGTAAGATGAAAGGGACTATGCACTCACCTGATTAGGTGGTGATTCCGAACTCAGACAGCACTTCGTTATCTCAAAACAATTTTCCTCGACAAAACCTAGTATCAATACCACTAGGGTTTAGTTTTTAACGTTAACCACGACTAATTAATAGTCTAGCTATTATTACTATTATATAAGCGTTAAATAACACTCAATATAACTCATAATAATAGCCCAAATAATTATTTTAAGGTCCTAATAATGTTACTATAATTAAATAAAATCTATATTAAATATAGTATAGGCGTAGCTCACTTACAGCGAGTTTTTATTAAAAACCGGGCTTCGCTGGAGCAGCGTTTCCAAGCCGAAAGTTTTTCTTCTCGGAGTCGTCGGGCGCTCTGGGGCTTTCTACTCGTGCTAGGGAGGTTCCGTAGACTTGGGAGGGGTTTAGGGAGTCTAGAGAGAAGTTAGAGAGAGAAAGAGAGGCTTATGGTGTGAAGAAAATATGAGGAGTTCACCCTAGTATTTATAGGAGTTTTATAGTAAAGTAGCCTCTAAGCTTCGTCCGTAACTTTTGCATACGAGCTCTGTTTTTGTCTTTCTTTTTACCGTTGAGATCCTATTAATGAGATCTTCAACTTTCGTTTAGACCTCGTTAGCTAATTCTCATTCTATCTCGGATTTACAAAACTATATCGAATTCGCCGCGCTCGAAAAGTAAGGACTAAGCTTTGTCCATAAATTTCGCATACGAGTTCCGTTTTTGTCTGTCTTTTTACCGTTGAGTTCCTATTAATGAGATCTTCAACTCTCATTTAGACCTCGTTGGCTAATTCTCATTCTATCTCGGATTTACAAAACTGTATCGAATTCGCCGCGCTCGAAAAGTAGGGACTAAGCTTCGTCCATATCTTTCGCATACGAGCTCTATTATCAACGTTCTTTATATCTACGCGTTGGTATTTACGAGTGCTACAACATTCATTTAGATCCCGTCGGCTAAAAATCGACCGATCTAAAATTCAGATTTCGGGCTGTGCACTGCTATGCTAAATCTTAGAAAAAATCATAACTTCCTCATACGAAGTCAGATTTGGGCGTTCTTTTTATCGATGTTCTTAGTTTAACATATTCTACGACTTTCGTTTAGAGCGCTAAGGCTAAATCTCGCTCTATCGTAAATTCACTTTTTACGCTTCCCGGTGCCGTGCCGGTTTTGCCGTAAAACTTCGACGGGCCATAACTTCTTCATTATAACTCAGATTTCGACGTTCTTTATATGTACGGAAACCTTATGACATATACTATAACTTGGTTAAAATTATTTATTCTAAATAATCTTTTGCCGAAAATTCGTTTTCGACCCATATTGCCTCTAAATTGACTAGCCCGGATCTACGGGCGTTACAACCTCTCTTCCTCTCCTTCTATCTGGTACACACACACACACAACGTATACAAATGTAGTTATCAGATTTGATATTTCCTCCATTGATCACCGTGTGTGCCATTATAACAGTAGATAGGAAGGGAAGCCGGAGGTGGTCGATAGGAAGTGATGGGCAGAAGTTCTCCCCTCAACGGCATGTATTTTTGATTTTTTTATATGGAGATATCAGACTCGTGTATTAATAATATATCGACTATATTCTATTAGTTAACATTTCAATCACTACTTTTGTTAAAAAAAAAAAAAAAACAGCCAACAATATCAAATGTTAACCATGCAATCAAGATAAGCACAAGCTTTACAAAAATGTAGAAGAACGACAAGGGACTGATTCGGAGTCTTTATCTTCTTCTACACAACCTAGCTAGGGTCAAAAGGATTTACAAGCCGTCGTCGAAAGGCCGGAGAAGATCGGAGAACGGCAGAACGGGCAAGAAGGCTGTTTCCGGTGAAGCAATTCACCGACACAGTCGGAGTGGAAGACGTGTCGACACCTGCTGAGCTGACAAACAACGTCATCAAGATGGTAATCAGCAGAGCATACGAAGCACATCTCTTCCACGGATCTCTGTCGCCTTTCCAACAGATCTTCGAACCTGATAACCGGAAGATCGACGAGACTTGGGTATGGAGTAGAGTTTTCGCATCGAAACAAGTAGAAGAAGAAGTCCTTGATTAACTTGAGCAAATCTTGCTTGATACGGAAGATCGGAAAGAGTATACAGAGGTAGAAGACGATGTTCATCAACATCTTTGATATGTCTTCTTTGGGTCTTTGATTTTCTTTGTTGTGTTGAAATTCGCGTATGAAGCGATGGATTTATACGGAAAATAGGGCCCCTGCCGGTGTGTCCAGTCACATCCTTTCGTTTTCAGTTCCGAAAAAATTAGCTTCTAAGTTTATTTACAATTATATTTTTTTAATAAAATTAATCTTTAAGACTAGTTATTTATTTATTATAAAAACTAGTACCATGCGTATGTGTTCTCACTTTGATCCCCATCTTACCATCTAGTAAAGCAATAGAGGTCAATCGAAGAGGATTTGTAATTGTGGTCTTTAATCATGCGATAGCATGTAACCTTTTGTGTCTTATTTTTATTTTTGTGTAGTTCTATTTTAATCTGTCAAGAGTTTTAATGCTTTTTGTTTGTTTTTTCTTTTGAAACCGTGGCATTCTCTCCACCACCATATGTGTCTAAAATTATTGCCTTGTGGTTATATAGAAGTAACTCTCCTGGGGCCAGGATCCTCTCACTCTCTTTCTTTCATTTTATATATTTGTTTCTTCTAAGAAATATGTAGATTTCTAGAATACCAATCCATTAGCACTAGCATGACGTCTTCAGTTGAATCCCTTTCAAATAAATCCCATATGATATACCAACTACATCACTAATAAGGCTGGAGAGCTACATTGTCACGTTGTTTTTCAGGCATTTCATCGTCATATTAAAATTGTCATATTTTTCTATAAAGAATAAATTACCATGCTATTTTTCTGTAAAAAAGAAAACTTAATTTAGATAAAATCTAAGGGTACGTTTAGTTGCATAAAAAAGAGCCGTTTTCTAGAATTTTTTTTCCAAAAATTGAGGATTTTAAAAACGCGTTTAGTTTGATTATTGAAAATTTTCCGTTTTTTAAATTTACAAAGAAATTTGAAATTTTTGAAAAATCGATAATCACTGTTTTCCATGTTTTTCTAATTCCATTTTTTTCTAAAATATAAACGCATCTACTCCCATCCCATCTACATCTACTTATCCATACCTAACACCCCCAACCCACCACACCCCTACCTACATAAACTCACTTCCAATGTAACGCCTAGTTCCCGGTATAAATTTATCTTGCAATTGTTATATTTTCCTTGAAAAACTCAGCAAGTTGGAAGCCTAAAACTCGTTGAGTAGAAATTGCTTGGACTCCGGGGTTTCATGAGTAAACTCGACGAGTTGAAATGTCTCAACTCGGCAAGTTGGCTGTTTAGGATTTTAGGGTTTTGTACCCTATTTAAACACCTTAAGTCCCAGGTGTTGGCCTTATTTCCAGCCTCCATAGTCCCTAACCTAATCTCGAAACCCTAAAGCCTTTTTGTGTGTTGTGAGCTCTTTGAGAGTGTATGTTGGTGTGTTTGAAGCCCTTGAAAGAAAGAGAAGCTTGGTGCAAGGTGATGATTTAAGTTGGAGTCTCCAAGATTTTGATTCGTTGCACCATTAACACGATATGTCGAGTATAAAGTTCTAACATTACTCAATATTTGATTGGATCTCTTTTTGGGTTAGCTTTAATGCTTTTATCCTTGTTTGGGTGATTGGTGGGGTCGAAGGTCGTCCTAAGTGCTAGTCTTCCAGATCTATGATCCTCTTGAGCTCTTTTGGCATAAAGGTGCCAACTTTATGGTCTTAAGGGCTCCATGCATCCATTAAGTGCCTATTTTGGCTCCTTTTGAGCATTTGAGCTTCTCCTAGCCATGCATGAGAGTAAAGTTGGAGACTTTCGTGTCTTTGCAGCCATTAAGAACCAGATTTGTATTTTGGGGCTTTGTCTTGATGAATAAGTGCTTATTATTTAAGCCTTCACCTTTTAAGCTTAGGGTTTGGGGTTCTTTACCCATTAGGATGGAAACTTTACCCTTCTAGGCAATATTTTAGTTAAAATCTGAGTGGTGGACCTTTTAGTTTCGAGAATGGTTGCTTAATATATTTAGAGGTGCGTTTCCTAAAGAAACTCAGCGTGTTTATGGATGAACTCAGCGAGTTGGATCGATTTTTCGCGATTCTGTTGATTAATGGGGAAACTCGGCCAGTTGAGTCAACTCGAAACGTTGACTTTGACTTTAACTTTGACCAAGTTTGACCTTTAAGGGGTTTCTGGACATCTTTTGTTGAGCTTAAGGAAGTCTCTTGTGTTTAGGGGTTGAGTGGAATCGATACTTGGATTCGGGATCCGTTCAGCTACCTTTTTATATTCGAGGTGAATTTCCAAACCGGGTTTAGTGGGTCAAAGGGACCAAGGCCGACCCATGATTATAATATGTTGTTAGTATGCTAGCTGAAACATCCCAAAAATACAACCCAAAAATTTTGTTTTTAAATAATAATAAAAGTCATAACAGTGAATGTCATATAATAAAACCATACGTCGGGTATCTCAAAAGCCATAATAAAGTGTCATATCAAAAACTGTATCAAATCATATCTAAGTATCTGAACAAAACTCCCAGGAATAAAGCTGAAGTTGTGGTGTGCGCGATGCCATCAACCTGAGCCCTTCCTTTTACTTGTGGAATTACCTGAAACCAAAACTGTAACTGTAAGCACAAAGCTTAGTGAGCTCCCTTAAACTACCACATACCATACAACAACATATAAACACATACTGGGCCTTGACCACTACATCAGACTGAAGTCCAGAAATGGCATCGGACGGAAGTCCGGAACTAACCAGGGCCTTGCCCTCTGCACCGGACAGAAGTCCGGAAATTGCATCATACCGAAGTCTGGAACTGACTGGGACCTTGTCCCCTGCATCGGACCGAAGTCCGGAACTAACTGCATCGGACCGAAGTCCGGAAACTGATTGAGCATAACATAGCATGGCATAAACATATCGACTAGCATGAACACATAAACTGCATACTGCATCGGGCCGTAGCCCGGAACACATAACACATAAATCCTGTCTGAGCCACGAAGGCATCAAACATACTAAAAACTGCATCGGATCGAAGTCCGGAAACCACTACTAGCTAAACGGGCCGATATTGTGGCCTTAGACCCGTTCCTACTGGAAGGAAACTCACCTCGTAAACTGGCTAGTAAATGAACAGCTCTGGAAACTGTTTGCTGCTGCTCCAGTATATCCCCGACTACAATTTCCATAACACACTCAATCAAATACTGATAACTATATTGAGGGTAAAATGACTACTTTACCCCTGGTCAAAGTCAACTCTATTGGTCAAAGTCAACATACAGTTGACCTGAATCGTCGAGTTGGGTCACCAACTCGTCGAGTGCTCACCCTCACTTATTTGCTTCTGTTCGCTACTACTCTTCGAGTTTGGCATAAACTCGACGAGTTCCCCTTCAATGCAATCACTCAGAAAATTTGCATCCGACTCGCAGAGTTGTATGAACAACTCGCCGAGTCCTCCTTCAACGCATGAATTCTCTGGCTATGACTCGCCGAGTTGTATGAACAACTCGTCGAGTCTGATCTAGAGGTATGAAGATTGTCTTGGACTCGCGAATCGACTCGCCGAGTCGCATGCATGCACTTACTATTCAGACGATTCTGCTCAAAACCAACGCATCCAACTGATAGATCTGGGCTCCTAAGGCCTGGTTTTTACACGTAAAGGTTCCATTTTTACGTGCACATATACTCCTAAAGAGGTTTATAGGCTTAAAATGCATGAATAAGGTTAGATCTAGGGTTTATATGCAACAAGGTTCAATAAAGGTATTAGATTTGGGTTTTGGGACAGAAATATGATTAGATCTGAAAGCTATACCACCACACAAGCTCCCTTACTAGCTTAAGCTCATAAATAGGCAAAAAGGTAACCTAAATGATATTCGTAAAGAGAAACAACCAAAGAACAGAAAGAGTCTGATTAATACCTCAAATGCCTCTGAAATGGATGCAAGAACTTGATTCCCTTCTTCTCCTTTGGATCTAGCCTTCCTCCTCTCTTCCAATCTACACTCTTTACACAAAAATGCCCCAAAACACTCAAGATAGGTTAAGATGTTGCTATGAGATGTTCTGAGGGTGAGGAAGACCAGATTGGGCGCATAAGGGGGATTATATAGGGTGCAAAACCCGCGGATTTAGGGTTTCTTCCAGACTGTCGGACTCGCCGAGTCCATGATATGGACTCATCGAGTCGCCCACTTTCACATGCACGAAATCCCATCTCTGCTCGACGAGTCGGGCAACAGACTCATCAAGTCCATCTTGAATACTTAGAAAAATAAACATTAAATAACATACCATAAATGGGGTCATTATAACTCTCCCCCACTTGTCTCAGACTTTGTCCTAGAGGTCTGCTGCTGCTGCATCTGCGAACAACTCTGGTTAGTGCTCCCTCATTTCCTCCTATGCCTCCCACGTCCACTCAGATCCCTTCCGGTGCTGCCACTGCACCTTTACTGACTGAACCACCTTGTTCCTCAAGGTTTTCGTCTTCCGGTCCATGATCGCTATGGGTTTCTCAATATAATTCAGGCTGCTATCAACCTGAATGTCCCCCAAGGGTACTAATGTTGTCTCATCCACCAAGCACTTCCTCAACCGAGAAAGATGGAAAGTGTTGTGGATCTGACTGAGCTCTGCCGGAAGATCCAACCGATAAGCAACCCGTCCCACCCGAGCCAAAACCCTAAAAGGACCGATGAACCTGGGGCCCAATTTTCCCCTCTTCTGAAACCTGATAACACCCTTCCAGGGTGATACCTTCAGGAGGATCATATCTCCCACCTGGAATACCAAGTCTGAATGCCTCCTATCGGCGTAACTCTTCTGCCGACTCTACGCAGTCTGCAGTCTGCTACGGACCTATTGGATCAACTCTGTCGTCTTGAGCACCACTTCGGTGCTCCCTATGACTCGCTGAATGACCTCACCCCAATAAATCGGGGTCCTACACTTCCTCCCATAGAGCATCTCGAAAGGAGGTCGATCAATACTTGCATGGTAACTGTTGTTATACGAAAATTCCGCTAACGGAAGATACGTATCGTAACTGCCACCAAAGTCTAGAAAACATGCCCGCAGCATGTCCTCGAGAGTCTGAATCGTTCTCTCGCTCTGCCCGTCCGTCTGAGGATGGAAAGCGGTGCTAAAATGGAGACGAGTGCCCATCTCGTCGTGAAACCGCTTCCAGAATCTGGAAGTAAAATGGACATCTCAGCCTGACACCACTGAAACAGGCACTCCATATCCATGCCACCACCTCTCGCACATATATATCGGCTAGCTTCTCAGCCGATATGCTCTCCTGGATCGGTATAAAATGAGCACTCTTCGTCAACCAATCCACTATAACCCAAATCAAATCCACTCCACGTGTGGTCTTGAGAAGCTTAGTGATGAAATCTATAGTGATCTCCTCTCATTTCCACACTGGTATATCCAACGACTGCATCTTGCCGTGAGGCCTCTGGTGCTCCGCCTTAACCTTCCTGCAGGTCAGGCATCTTTCCACATAACAGGCGACATCCCGCTTCATGCAGGGCCACCAATATTCGGGTCGAAGATACCTATACATCTTCGTTGCCCTTGGATGGATGGAAAATCGAGACTTATGGGCCTCGTCCATCAACACCTGCCGCACTCCGCCCCAGTACGATACCCATACCCTCCCATGAAGGGTCAACAATCCTCGGCTATCGTAGTCAAAAGAAGCTACTCGGCCCACAATCCTCTCACACTTCTGCCTCTCCTCCTTAAGGCCCTCGGCCTGCGCCTCTTTGATTTGTTCCAATAATGGAGTAATCACCATCATCCTCAAACAAATGTCTCTGATCGGGGCCGCTACTACCTTGTGGCTCAGGGCGTCGGCCACCACGTTGGCCTTCCCTGGGTGATAAAGGATCTCATAATCATAATCCTTCAACACATCTAACCATTTCCTCTGCCTCATGTTCAGATTCGGCTGGTCCATGAGGTACCTCAAGCTCTTGTGATCCGTGTAAATGGTACACCGGACCCCATAGAGGTAATGTCTCCAAATCCTGAGGGCAAACACCACTGCCCCCAACTCCAAATCATGCGTAGGATAGTTAGCCTCGTGAGGCTTCAACTGTCTCGAAGCGTAAGCTATCACTCGGCCTCGCTGCATCAACACTGCTCCCATTCCTGTGATCGAGGCATCACAGTATACTACGAAATCCTCTACTCCTTCTGGCAAGGTAAGAATCGGTGCTTCGCACAATCTCTGCCTGAGGGTCTCAAACGTTACCTGTTGCTCAGGCCCCCAACGAAACGCCACCGACTTCTTGGTCAGTTGGGTGAGCGGTACTGCTATCTTGGAGAAATCCTGGATGAATCTCCTGTAATATCCTGCCAAACCTAGGAAGCTCTGAATCTCGGGACCTCCCACTGCATCACGGCCTCTATCTTGGCTGGATCTACCAAAATACCCTTCTGGTTGACAAGATGGCCAAGGAACTGCACCTCGCGCAACCAGAAGTCGCACTTGGAGAACTTTGCGAAAAGTCTCTCCCTCCTCCAAATCTCTAGCACCTCTCTCTGATGCTCCTCGTGCTACTCTTGAGTCTTGGAATACACCAAGATATCATCAATGAATACTATTACAGACCGATCCAACATCAGCCTGCACAGGCAGTTCATGAGATCCATGAACGCGGCTGGGGCGTTGGTGAGCCCAAACGGCATTACCACGAACTCATAATGACCATACCGGGTCCTGAAAGCAGTCTTCTGCACATCCTCACCTCTGACTCGCATCTGATGATACCCGAAGTGTAAATCGATCTTGGAAAACCAAGATGCTCCCTGCAGCTGATCAAACAAATCATCTATCTTCGGAAGTGGGTAACGGTTCTTCACAATTACCTTATTCAGCTCCCGGTAATATATACACATACGGTGCGGCCCATCCTTTTTCTTCACAAACAAAATCGGTGCACCCCAGGGCGAACTGCTCGGCTTGATAAAACCCTTGTCTAGCAGCTCTTGCAGCTGCGTAGATAACTCCTGCATCTCTGGGGGAGCCAACCGATACGGTGCCTTGGCTATCGGAGCCGCACCAGGGATCATGTCAATCCCGAACTTGACCTTCCTCTCAGGAGGTATTCCCGACAAATCCTCAAGAAATACATCTGGGTAGTTGTCACACCCCCAAACCAAGGATGGTGGAAACGTCCGGGGGTGGAGGACTTCATGTATAGTATCATAACCACAATTGCAATAGTAATTTAAGCAAACACAACCAACACACACACACACACACACACATATATATATATATATATATATATATATATAATTGAAAGAGTTACATCATCGTATGAGTTACATGTTTCCAAATCAATTACAATATGTTAGCAAAACATGAAATGTTGATGCCTTAACGTCCCATCCTCAAAATGCACTTTGGTACCTGTTTAGTGATATCCTGAGAATACAAGTTGTTTGAAAAAGTGTCAACACAAAGGTTGGTGAGTTCATAAGCTTTTGTTTTCAAACTTGATAAAAGTCTTTCTCTTGTAAATGTCATGTTTGTTTCAGAAAAATCCGATATTTTCCTTAAAATTTGTGTAATGTAGTCTTATAATCGAAGACCAAAATGTATAAGTAACCTCTCTTACTAATAGAGAATGATACGTGTTTAAATCGACATAAAAGCGTTTGAATTAGATGAAATTCCCATAAATTCTTATGTTTGTTAATACTTTCCGTGAGTTCATTATAACCATGTTATGACCTAGTTGGCCTGAAACGACGTTCTTCAGGCGTCGGAAGTGTTTATGACATTTGTCACCCCAGACCTGGCGGTCTAACTGTTACATGCAGTTAAGGTGTGGGTTTTCCAAACCCAATATAGATCTATACACAACTATCACGCTCTCCCTCCAGGAGACTCTGGTTACAATACAAGAATTAATGGTAAGTGTGAAGCGAATGTCTCACAAAGTCTTTAACAAATTTACGTGTAATGTAATGAAAATCCCTTAATGTATAAATGTACAATCTTTGTATGAGTGTGGTATGTAGTGTATCATAAACCATTCCTATTATAGTTTATCAAAAACAAGGGTAGTAATGGTAACGTACGTAGTCTATATTCAACGTAGTTCGTTCAATTGTTTGAGTAAAATGGATGTACTTTGATTATAACAATCATGTTATCCTTTATATTTCATATTTATATCTCTATCAAAATCATTTTATTAACTGATACATGTTTATATACCAAGATAAAATATCATTCTTTTGTAATAACATACATTCACATAAGGATATACATCTTGCTCAACATGATACAAGGTGATAATTATATGTTAGCATTTTTCTATTGGGAACAACTTCGATCACTGTTATTATAAAATTTATAAAAACTTCATAAAAGATCCAAATCAGAATCCGTAAATTCTGGGAGTTTGGTTAATGAGTCTAGTTTGTTCATAAATTTTCCATGATTTTTAGTGACCTCCAACTTAGGTGAAAACGTCCATAAACACAGACTGGTCCGGTTTGGTCCTTGAAATGATAGGTAGATTTGCAAAAATCACCATAAATTGTAGAAACATCGTATGGAGATGTGCAAGTAGCCATTTTAAATCTAATAAGTTGAACTACTTGTACCTTGTACAGTTTTGAAAACAAAAATGTTTTAGTTGACCAAAACAGTCTGTGAATGGAGTCCAACTTTTCTAATGTAAGCTGTTAGAAATATTTAGTTGTGTTCTTGATAAGTTAACTTGTATTCTCCCCCTTAAAACATAGGAAAATATGAAAATGTAGGGTTATGAACTCACCTTGAGTGATGTAAGTGGGTGGATGTTGAAGGAGAGAAGTGTTCAACTCAAGAACACTTGAAGATACCTAGAAGATTTTCAAGAATCAAACACCAAAGTGATGGAATTTGTGTAAACATTCTATGATATGAGTAAAGGGAAGTGTAATAATCATAGAGAGGATGAATTATACTTACCAAGAGTGTGAGAAAACTTGATAATTAGCCTTGAGTGAGAGGGCTTGAGAGAAAAGTGAGGTTTGATACTTGGTGGAAATCAGGAAAATGTGTGAAGTGAAGAGTGAAAGAGTGTTCTCCAGCTCTTTTTGGACATGAGTTTTCTGGGAAATGAGTGGGGTAAGGCCTTGAGGTGACTAGGAGTAGAGAGGATTACAAGGATTAGTCAAAGGAATGGGCATGGGGTGGTGGTTTGTGTCAAATATTATGGCAAGATCCACACTCCACCTCAAGATCTCACTTAAAAGATTTTATTCTCAAATAATATTTTCATGAAAATATGCCCAAAATTATGATTATTTAGGGTCTTATATGTTAAAATATGATCTCTGGAGAAAATACCACGTTAAAATAATTAAAAACGGACTTAAAATGGAGAATTAGCCAAAAACCGGGTGAAAAACGTAATACCCGAAGTCTAGGGCCGGAGTCTCGGTCATCAGCAGCCAAAATCGGAGTGGCTTAGTCGCCTGGTGCGGTCCAAGGAGAAGGAGCTGCGTATGCGGAGGTCAAAGAAGGAAGGCGATGCGGTCGGGCTATGGCCGCTGCTACGGCTCGCTGATGCGGCTTGCCTGCTGCGGCTCGCTGCTACGGCTTGCCTGCTGCGGCTGCACACCATTGCGGTCCGGAGACTGCGGCTGCTCAAGGGACCTCGGATCCAAGAGGACTTGACCCTTAAAGAGAGGCTTCGGTCCTAAGGGTAATTTCCACGATTTTCCCTTCTTTGAGTGGTTCCTTATCAAGCCAAGTATCGGGATGCCCCAATTGATTATAATAGTTTCAAGAGAGGTTTTCGGGAGAGATTTTGGAGAGATTTTGAAATCTTAGAGAGATTTCTCATACAAAGAGGGATTTCAGATAGATTTTACAATCTTGGAGAGATTTCTCATACAAAGAGAGATTTGGGAGAGATTCTCGATAAAGAGAGATAGAGTGAAAACGATTGAGAGAGGTTTCGTATGTGGCACTTGTGAGTGTTTGGCTTCGCAACACAAGGTCCGTAAGCCCCATTAAGCCATGTTTTAGTGTCTTACACACTCTCGATGAGTGTGCATTAGTGTTTTATCGTCGTGGTTCATTGTTTACCGCATTTAAGGCTTAGGAAAAATTCAATCACACGGATTTTTCAAATGATGTTTTCTCATTAAAATAGTGGATTGTTTAGTAAATACACAACGTAAACCCTAATATGCAAGGGCTAATTGAGTCGTCCGGTTTGACTTTTTAACTTTGGTTGACTTTGACTTGACCTGAATTTGACTATTATCACAGTAGTCGCGTACCACCGGAACATCATCAACTGTCGTCTTGCCTTTCTCTCGGGCATCTAGAACATAGGCAACATAACCGACACAACCCTACTGAAAATAACGCCTCGCTCTCGTCGCTGAACACAGAACTGGTCCGCGCTGTGGCCTCTCGCCCTGAATCACCAACTCTCCCCCACTGGGAGTGCGAACCCTCACTAACTGCAGCTTACAATCTATCACCGCCCCATTGGGGCTCAGCCAATCCATGACTACTATAACCTTATTCCCACGTAGGGGAATAGGGACCAAGTCCACTGGAAACCGCTCATCGAATAACTATATAGAACATCCTCTATGTACCCTTGCGACCCTAACAGTCCTATCAGCTACTATCTCAACCTCAAGTGGACAATCTAGCTCCCCCGGAGCTCTGCTGAACCTCTTGCTAAGCACAAGAGAGACGAATGATCGGGTAGCCCCCGAATCAAACAATACTATAGCTAAAATGCCGTTCACTGAGAACGACCCTATACAAAACATATAACCATAAGAAACAATCAATAATAAATGAAGAGATAAGGGAAGAATACATACCCGTCATCACATTAGGAGTCGCTCACGCCTCCTCTGCTGTCAGCTGAAAAGCCCTACTCTTTGCCACCGACATCTCAGCTCGGCCCTGACGGCTATCTGTAATCCTCAAAGTAGCAGGAGCAGGTGCTGACACCTTTCCTGCAGCAACTAAAATCGGACACTGGGACTTTTTATGTCCCCTCTGATTGCAATGGAAGCAAATCAGATCTGATGTCGCAACGACGGTAGTAGTGGCTGTACAATCTCTGCTCATATGCCCAGTCTGACCGCACTTGTAGCAGCCGGTACTCCCTGCCTTGCACGCCCCATCGTGCAATATCCCACACTTGCCACACCGAGCGTGGCTCTGCTGACTCCTAGCTCTGTGATCTGAACCCTTGGGCTTTTTGCCCGCACTCCCTGTACCTGGAGCCGCCTCCAGCTTCCTCTTTCTCTCCAACTCAAGGTCAATCTCTCTCTCTCTCTCTCTCTCTCTCTCTCTCTCTCTCTTTCTTTCTAGCCCTAGAAATCATGTCTTCCAGTGTTTTACAGCTAGACCGGCTCACAAACTAGCGGATATCACTCCGCAGCATCTCATGATAACGAGCCTTCTTCATTTCCTCATCAGCCGCGTACTAAGGAACAAGAAGAGCCCTCTCCCTGAACTTGGCGGTAATCTCCGCCACTGTCTTTGTAGTCTGGGTAAGATCCTGAAACTCACGTGCTAACTGCCGCACCTCAATAAACGGTGCGAACTCGGCTCTGAACCTGGTAGGAAAGTCTGCCCTGGTCATGACATCCAAAGCTGCATCATCCCCGATGGCATGACCAATCTCCTCCCACCAATCCCGTGCTCTGTCCTTCAAAAGACAGGACGCCAATCTGACCTTGTCCCCCTTGGGACATTTGCTAGTGCGGAAAGCGTTGGCCACATCTGCCAACCATCTGGTGCTCGCTATGGGATCCCGCGCCCCATGATAATCCGGAGCTCCGCATGCCCGAAACTCCCTAAAAGTAAGCGTGCGCGACCCCATCATGGCCGCCACCTCAGCACAGAAGGTGCTCAATCTCTCGTCCATCATCTCTAAGATACCCTCCTTGATCGAACCGAAGATCGCAGGAGTATGCTCAAGTATGGTGCGAGTAATCTCTGAAGAGAGAAACTCCCTAGTCTGCTCATCCAACTGCCCGGCCTCCAGGCCTGATCCTGATCCCCCTTCGACACCTGAACTGCCGACTGCTGGTCTAGGGCATAATACCACCATTCTGAAATACAACATAATAAACGTTAGGAACACTGATATATCTCGAGGAATCACTACTACCACAAGTTTCCTGGTCTCATCTCAGCTTTCGATGATTCGAGTACGGATCCTCTGCTTTCAGTAGTACGGGCCCATACTACCTTCCACATCTATCCGTACGGGCCCATACTACCTTCCACATCTATTCGTAGGCTTGCCCTAGGGAATTCTCTAACTATACCCGATCCAGTCCTCAGCTGCTGAAACCCTCCTTGTGATGCCATTTAGCCATCACCCGAATACCATCACATGTGGGGAGGCTCAGATAATCCTTCAAGTAAAAGACTCGTCCTTACAATGGTTAGACTCAAACAAGAGCAACGCAATAGGGCCAAGTCTAGCACTCTGAGACTATTCAAACGTATTCACATGTGACGTGACGCATTCACCTAATGGCTAACTCCCATCACGTAGACTCCCACAAAGCACAAAGCAAGCATCATTTAGATATAGGAGACTACTTAAGTAATTCTATCCTTATAATGGGAAATTGTACTAGCATACAATGCTAAGCTCATGTTATCAAGCATAACCTAAACAGGCTATCCTACTGCTGACTACTCAATGCTATCATGCAATTCTTATAAAAACGAAACACATAAAGCAGACATATAAGGCATCCTCCTAGATCCTTAGTCCCATACTAACATGTTGTTCTACTGAAACTGAAACTGAAACCCAACATTAAATGACACATACTATTGTATGGGTAATTTGGGAGTACTTACTTGAGCTAGGCTGATCGCATGCACCACACCCTTTCCTATTTTCAAAGTTCATTCATTTCCAAAATTCTTTTTACTTTTCTAAAACTCCTTTTCTTTCGAAAAACATTTTACCACTTCCTTAGTTTGAGTTCAGACACACCCGGAAGTGTGCCCGAATCCCTCAAACCAAGGCTCTGATACCAACTTGAAACATCCTAAAAATACGACCCAAAAATTTTGTTTTTAAATAAAAATAAAATTCATAACACTGAATGTCATATAATGAAACCATACGTCGGGTATCTCAAAAGCCATAATAAAGTGTCATATAAAAAACTGTATCAAATCATATCTAAGTATCTGAACAAAACTCCCAGGAATAAAGCTGAAGTTGAAGCTGTGGTGTGTTCGATGCCACCAACAACATATAAAAACATATTGGGCCTTGCCACTGCATCAGACTGAAGTCCGAAAACTGCATCAGACTGAAGTCAGGAACTAACCAGGGCCTTTCCCTCTGCATCGGACAGAAGTCCGGAAACTGCATCGGACCGAAGTCCGGAAACTGACTGAGCACAACATAGCATGGCATAAACATATCGACTAACATGAACACATAAACTGCATACTGCATCAGGCCGTAGCCCGGAACACATAGCACGTAAATCCTGTCTGATCCACGAAGGCATCAAACATACTAAAAATTGCATCGGACCGAAGTCCGGAAACTACTACTAGCTAAACGGGCTGGCATTGTGGCCTTAGACCCGTTCCTACTGGAAGGAAACTCACCTCGTAAACTGGCTGGTAAATGAAATACTCTGGAAACTGTTTGCTGTTGCTCCGGTATCTCCCCGGCTATAATTTCCATAACACACTCAATCAAATACTAATAACTATACTGAGGGTAAAATGACTACTTTACCCCTGGTCAATGTCAACTCTTTTGGTCAAAGTCAACATACAGTTGACCTGACTCGTCGAGTTGGGTCACCAACTCGTTGAGTCCTCACCCTCACTTCTTTGCTTCTGTTCGCTACTACTCATCGATTTTGGCATAGAATCGACGAGTTCCCCTTCAATGCTATCACTCAGACAATCTGCATCCGACTCGCCGAGTTGTATGAACAACTCGTCGAGTCCTCCTTCAATGCAAGAATACTCTGGCTGTGACTCGCCGAGTTGTATGAACAACTCGTCGAGTCTGATCTAGAGGTATGAAGACTGTCTTGGACTTGCGACTCGACTCGCCGAGTCCAAAGAATAACTCGCCGAGTCGCATGCATGCAATTACTATTCAGACGATTCTGCTCAAAACCAATGCATCCAACTGATAGATCTGGGCTCCTAAGGCGTGGTTTTCACGTAAAGGTTCCATTTTTACGTGAACATATACTCCTAAAGAGGTTTATAGGCTTAAAATGCATGAATAAGGTTAGATCTAGGGTTTATATGCAACAAGGTTCAATAAAGGTATTAGATCTGGGTTTTGAGACAAAAATATGATTAGATCTGAAAGCTATACCACCACACAAGCTCCCGTACTAGCTTAAGCCCATAAATGGGCAAAAAGGTAACTTAAATGAGATTCTTAAAGAGAAACAACCAAAGAACAAAAAGAGTCCGATTAATACCTCAAATGCCTTTGAAATGGATGCAAGAACTTGATTCCTTTCTTCTCCTTTGGATCTAGCCTTCCTCCTCTCTTCCAATCTTCACTCTTTACACAAAAATGCCCAAAAACACTCAATATAGGTTAAGATGTTGCTATGAGATGTTCTGAGGGTGAGGAGGGCAGATTGGGCGCATAAGGGGGATTATATAGGGTGCAAAACCCGTGGATTTAGGGTTTCTTCCAGACTGTTGGACTCGCCGAGTCCAGGATATGGACTCGTCGAGTCGCCCACTTTCACATGCACGAAATCCCGTCTCAACTTGACGAGTCGGGCAACAGACTCGTCGAGTCCATCTTGAATACTTAGAAAAATAAACATTAAATAACATACCAGAAATGGGGTCATTACACTCGTTGTCTTTGTGACTCTTGCATGTGCTTGTGTTATATGTCTTTCGGGCTAAGGCTTGATATCTGGCGTTGCCTAATCGATACATGTATGCTATGTATCTCTGTGACTATTGCATGTGTATGTGTTTATTTTGATATATTATAGTGTATGTTAAGTGAGGCCCATTTTACTGATCTCAGCTTGATGTTGGGTGGGGCCCGAAGCTGAGCTCAACTTGATGTCGGGTGGGGCCCAAAGCCGGCCGAGTATTACTATATGATTACTGTATGATTGTTATGTGGTATTTTGGGGAAACTCAATAAGCTTTGTTCTTACAGTTCAGATTATGTTTCAGGTACTTCTAGTTCCAAATGGGAGAGCTCGGGATGACTGCATCGCACACACCATTGAGATTTTGTTATGATATTTTACTCTGGTTTATGACAAATTGATAAAATGGTTTATTTCAAATATTTTGATGTTATGGGAAACTACTATTTTATCGATTATTAAAATTAAAATGTTTTAGGACCATATTTTGGATGTTACACTCAACCCCACCCTCTCACACACATACAGACACACACCAACCCCCAATAACACACATATACCTACCCACACCCCCACAAACATACACACACCCCCACACCCACCCACACACACACACCCACTAAACGCATTTTCTAAATTTTCCATTGAAAATCGAAACGAAAAACGAAAACTGAAATGGGAAAACGAAAAACAAAAAATGAAAACTGTTTTTCCGTAACTAGATGCAACCTAAGATTGCATTTAGTTGCGGAAAAATAGGCCATTTTTCAGAAACATTTCCAAGAAAAATAACAATTTTGAAAATCGCGTTTAGTTTATCTATTTTTCTAAATTTTTCACAGAAAATGAAAATATTCTGTTTTCAAAAATTTCAAGGAAGTTGGAAATTTTTGGAAAACCGATAATCATTGTTTTCTATATTTTTCAAATTCAATTTTTTCTAAAATATAAAGACACACTTACTCCCACCTCTACCTACCCACACGTTAACACCCCCAACCCACCACACCCCTAACTACACACTCCCAAACCCACCCCTACCCCCTCCCCCCACATACACACACATCCACACCGACAAACACACACACCCACCCACCCTCACCCCTACAGACACACACCCACCCACCCCTACCACCACAAACATACACACACACAAACTAGGGATGCAAGCGGATCGGGTATTACCCGCTACCTGTGGGGACCCGACCCTAACAGATCAGGTATTCCCCGTCTTATCGAGTAACAGATCGGGGATGGGTATTCGATTTCTTACCCGAAGCGGGGATGGGGCGGGGATGGATATACTATTATCCGACCCATTAAAGACCCCATATATGTGTATATATATATATATATATATATATTTATAGACACACACACACACCAAAAATCACTTTTGAAATGAACTATTGAATTTGAATAGGAAATGGAGAGAGAGAATCACGAGGGATGGAGTCAGGTACGTCGGATGAAGAAATACAGGAGAGAGTTCGACATAAATGGGAAAGTTATAACCTTCTACATTCAAAATTTTCCTCTAGAATGCATCTTTAGTAATCGAGGCATATGGTATTGAAGAGTTTAGCGTGCGTGTGGCACTATGGCTCTTCGATTTAGTAAGCAAGCTACAAAAAATAATGAAATTACTATACATCAACTTCAAATGGCGAAAGTGGAGTGTCAAAACTTTTATTTAAGAATCCCTTTTTTAAAATTGTTTATTTAGTAAAAAAGTTCATATTTTTATATTTTAAACAATTTTATATTTTCATATACCACAATGAAGTGATTATTGTAAATATTGTTGTCTTTTTATATTTTATGTTTTTTTTAATAATACATATTACTAGACGGGTATCCATCGGGTTCTCCAAATCCACGTGGGGATTTTTTCACCCGAATCCATCGAGCATTTGGTGGGGATGGGTGTGGGTATCGGAGGTCGGGTTCGGGGATGAGTATGGAAGTATTCACCAATATTCGTACCCATTTTCATCCCAAACACAAACACACTCACACAACACCAACATACACACACCCACAAACATACACACACATACACTCACCCGCCCAACACCACTACCATAATCAACCACCTACCATCACCATCATCACCACCACTACCCCATCACCAACACCACCACCATCGCCGCCACCATCACTACCATTGCCACAATTACCACCACCATCATCACTACCGCCGCCACCATCACCACCACGACCACAACAACAACAACAACAACAACCTAAAACTTTCATTAATTAAAAAAGCACCTAATACATAATTAACAAAACACCTAAAGCATAACAACAACAACAACAACGACAACAACAACAACAACAACAACAACAACAACAACAACAACAACAACAACAACAACAATAATAATAGCAAAATACACTAATACAAAACAATGATAAAATTATATATTATATATTTTTTGATTTCGGCCTTCACCGTCAAAGTTGTGGTGCGTTCTTCCCAGTTATGTAACTTGCATCTCGAATTAGAATTTTCATATCCTGGAATTTTACCTTGTTGAACTCCTGTTCCTTTGCAAATGCCAAATAATCTATGAGATTTTTACTTATCTCCGTCATTTCCGCCCTTAAACCTTGTATATCGTCTGACATTTGTAAACTAACAAGTGAAAGACATATAACGACTAGGGTTTCGTATTATTATCAAAGAGAAGTACAAATACAATGAAAGGGAAAGACATAATATATAGACAATCTAATTAGGGTTTCCTAGCAAAAGGCCCAATCATAAAACCCAATACAAAATAAAGCCAAAATCTTATTTGGCTAAGATTCCCCCTCAAACTCACAATGCAACAACAATAAGCATTTAGAGTTTGTCAGACAAAAAATAGAATCGAGGAGCAGTCAACGACTTAGTAAGAATATCAGCAATCTGCAAAGAGGAAGGAACATAAGGAAGGGAGATAGTGCCCTTATGGAGATGATGACGTATGGAATGACAGTTAATCTCAACGTGCTTTGTGCACTCATGAAACACTAAATTCTTGGCAATCATTATCTCACTCTTGTTATCACAATACAAAGGGGTAGGCTGAGAGATGTGAACGCCCATATCTGCAAGAAGCCATCTCAACCAAACAATCTCACAAGTGGCGATAGCCATGGCTTGATACTCGGATTATGTATAAGATCGAGAAACATCTTGTTTCTTGCTTTTCCATGATATCAATGAATCTCCAATAAAAACACAATACCTAGTAGTGGACTTACGATCATAAATATCACTATCCCGATTTGCATCACTATCAGCACGCAGCTCAAGAGAGGATGAAGATGGAAACATAAGAGTGCGGAACTGAGTACCACGTAAATATCTCAAAATATGAAGAACAACTCCCTAATGAATAGTAGTAGGAGTAGTGAAAAACTAGCTAACCACATGAACTGCATGAGCAATATCCGGTCGAGTGACAATCAGGTATACTACACTTCCAACAATGGTATGATAAATGCTTGGGTCTGATAATGGGACACCATCAGTTGGAGAGTACTTTGCATTACTCTCTATAGGCGTATCAGTTGTTCGATTATCCGTGAGTCGTGCACATTTAAACAAATCTAAAATATACTTCGTTTGAGATAAAAGATAACCCTTTGGAGATTGAGAAACTTCAATCCCCAAGAAATAACAAAGCAATCCCAAGTCTTTCAAACAAGAACGGTGAGCCAAATCATGCTTTAAAGACTCTATACCATCATGATCATTACCAGTAATAATCATGTCATCGACATATAAGGGAAGAATAATCTGACATGCATTATTAAATCGAATAAATAGAACCGAGTCATGGTTAATTGGTTGAAAACCAAGAGAAGTAATCATTGTAGAAAATTTCTCAAACCAAGCACGAGGGGCTTGTTTGAGGCCATATAGAGCCTTTCGAAGTCGAAAAACTTCACCTGGTTGGTGAGCAATACCAGGGGGAGGAGACATGTATACTTCCTCATTAGGATCACTATTCAAGAAAGCATTCTTAACATCCATCTGATAAATCTTCCATTGGCGAATGGAATAAACTGCAATCAAGGTGCGAACAGTCGTTATTTTTGCAACAGGAGCAAACGTCTCCTCATAATCCATACCATACTTTTGCGCGTACCCTTTCGCAACAATTCTGGCTTTAAAACGCTTAACGGATCCATCAGACTTTGTTTTGATTTTATAAACCCAACGAAAACTAATCGTATGTTTTTCGGGTGGAAGCGGAACCAGATCTCATGTATGAGTCTAATAAAGAGCTGCAAGTTTCTCAGCTATAACTGTCTACCAAAGGGGATCAGAAGCGGCCTCTTTGTAGGATGTTGGCCTAGGGAGACGATGTACATTAGAAATAAAAGAGGCAAAAGTCGGTGAGTAAGAGGAATAGACAAAGTCAGGAAGCTTTGTGGACTTCTTATTATGATAAGGCCTAGATGGATGGGGGGTCTTGATGATTTGCAGCCAGAGGATCAACGATAGGTGTTGGATCAGCTGCATGTGGTAGATCAACAGCAAGTGGTGGATCAATGACATGTGGTGGATCATCAATGTCAATGCTAAATGGATCAATATTACAAAGCTCCTCTCGGGTTGAATCATGTGACTGAACAGGAATTCCACAGAATGAAATATGCTCCAAAGAGTTGATTTTGAAGACAACTTATATCTCTCTAAATGAGGAATCAAGACAAAACATGTACACCCAAAAACTCGTAATGAAGAATAATCTGGGAGTTGTCCAAACAACATTTCATAAGGAGACTTCCCCGAAGTGTACATAGTAGGCATGCAATTAATAACATAAGTGGTGGTATGAACAGCTTCTCCCCAAAACATATTGGGAACTTGAGCAGCGAGCAGTAAGGATCTGGCAGTTTCTAGGAGATATCGATGTTTTCTTTCTACAACACCATTCTGCTGAGGAGTTTTTGTACAAGATGATTGATGTATAGTTCCATAAGATGCCAATAATTGTTTAAAATCATTGGAGGTAAATTCTCCTCCCAGATGACATCGAAAACATTTTGTGACAGCAGAGTGTTGAGTCTTAACAAGAGTTTTGAATTCACTATATATGGTGAAAAAGTCAGACCTACACTTCATAAAATAAACCCACATATAACGAGTGTAATCATCAATGAATGAAACATAATAGTTAGCTCTTGATTTGGAGGTGATCGGAGAGGGACATCACACATCAGAATGCACAATATCAAAGGGAGCAACAAAACGAGTAACACTTTTATTAAATGGTAAAGCAGAAAATTTTTCCAGTTTACAACCACAACAATCAAAATATCATCAAATTTCAAAGAGCCTAACACACCATCGAAAACCAAAAACTATAAACGAGACGCTGACACATGTCCCAAACAAGAATGTCAAAGATAAAAAGGAGACAATGAAGGGTTTAAACGAAAAGACGACACTAGATGCAGCAACATCAACAATATGTAGTTGCTACAAGACATAAAGCTCCCTAAGTGTATGGCCTATCCCAATCACCCTCTGAGATCAAATGTCCTGTACACAACAGAATGAATCAGAAAAGAAGACCCAACAACCAGATTTACACAACTGACTGATCGATGCAAGATTCAAATCAAGTGTAAGAATGTAATACATACTAAAGATATATAAGAAGTTACAATAGAACCAACACCCTCTACTGATATGGGTGTAGCACTAGCAGACATAACAGAGACTGGTGTACGAGAAGATAATGAAACAAAAGATGAAAAATGTGGTGACATATGATGAGATGCACCAGAATCCAATATCCACAAGGATGAAGGAATACCTAACGTGTTGGATGAAGACAAACCTGAATAAGACATGGATGCTGACATGGCAGTTAGATTGATAGCTAAGAACTGTCTGAACTGCTCAACAATATGTGGATCCAAGGCTGATGGTGGTGTGAAATCTGTTTCATTCTCAACTAAAGGTGTAGCAGCAGCGTACAGTGGTGGTCTAAAGTATGAAAATGAGGGATGTGAATGTCCAGAAGACTTGTTCTGATGTGAAGACTGAGATTGTGTTGGTGATCTTGTTTGTTGTTGCTGCTGATTTCCCTTGCTTTTCAGCAAAGGACAACTTGCCTTCCAATGGTTTTTCTTCTTACAGAAAGTACACTCATCAAATGCAACTTTGGGATGATTTTGGTTTGAAGATTGGGGTCATTGTGGAACAACAAAGATAGCAGCAGTGGCTATCTTGGGAGCTTTGTCAGCATGGGACTTGATACAAGTTTCTTCAGCAATCAACTTGTGAACAACTTAATCAACAATGGGAAGAGGTGCACAATGCAAGATTGATCCACACAAACCTTCAAAATCGGAACGTAATGCTATCTAGAACTGAACCAAACATTGCTCTTCCCTTCTATCAATATAAGGCTTAAAAGCCTTCAACACATCAAGTTCTGTAAGAGCTAACTGATCCCACAAATCTGACATAGCTACATAAAATTCCTAAACACTGAGATTATTTTATTGGAGGGCTCGAATATGAAACTCTAACTGATAATGCTTTGCAAAGCTAGACTGAGTATACAACCTTGCCAAGTGATCCCAAACCTCCTTTTCCGTGTCATACTTCGCCAACTAAGTACCAATAGACTAGATAACATAATTATTAGTCCAAGTAATGATCTCAGAGTGCTTTTGCCTATTGAACTACAATACCAGGGAAATAAGAAGAGATCTAACAGAAATTTTGGCCTCTTTATATTTTCTCTTATCAGGTATTTCTTAAGAACAAGAGGGTTCTACCATTTGATAGTATATTGGCGAATTTTTGGGCCGAGTTGGATTTGAACTAGTGTAGATATATTCAGTCTCCTATGAATCTAGTAAGGTTGCATAATTATCGACCTTTTCGTCTGTTGGTTTCTTCTTATCACTTGTAAAAATCCCCCACATAGTCTTGCCCTACAAGAATTTTTTCATAACATAACTCCAATAGGCATAGTTTTTTCCATAAAGTTGAATACTAATGGACTGAAGAGGATCATCTCTTTGGGCCATATTTCAATATCAGTCAAACAGTAAATACGAGTAGCAACAAAAACGATCAAGATCTCGAAATCAACAAAGCTGGACGAAATGAAACCCTCAAAACTGACAAAACAAAAAAAATCAAAACAAACCGAATACAGAAACGAGCAAGAAAAGCATACCCAAAATTGCAAATGGTGGCAATGAACAGTGCACGTGAAACAGTATCGATGAACAGTACGATGAACAGTAACCGTGATCAGTGTAATCGCTGGAGGACAGTAACTCCAATGAATAGTACTGATGAACAGTAACACCGTGTGAACAGTATCGATGAACAATAAATCACCCCCCAAAAACGAAAAAGTATAGATAATCAACCAAGCTCTGATACCATGTAAACTAACAAGTGAAAGACATATAACGGGTAGGGTTTCATATTATTATCAAAGAGAAGTACAAATACAATGAAAGGGAAAGATATAATATGTAGACAAGATAATTAGGGTTTCTAAGTGAAAAGGCCCAATCATAAAACCTAATACAAAATAAAGCCCAAAATCTTATTAGGCTAAAAACTTTTAACTGGCATTTTTATCATTTCTTTTCACTTTGTCCCTTCCTATTGGACGGAGAGGTGGTGTATCTCGACCAATTCATCATCATTGTTAAGGTCGAACCCAATATGATCTGTGATATGTAAGAGGTATCATACTTTTTGCATCTATTAAAACCGCCCATATAGTCTTTTGATGTGTGGACTTCATGTCATTTTTTTGTAGTCTTTCACAATGTTCAATTCTTGGAAAATTTGAAACATTTTTCATGTCATGACGGTAAATTTCAAGTCCCTTTTCCAAAATGGTTGCATCATTTTCACCTTATGCCAGTCTCGGTTCAAGTTGTCAAACATAGCGTTAAATTCCATAATAACTTGGTTCATATTTATCCACATTGTGTGGAGCTGATCTTTTTAGGGTAGTCTTCTTTTTTAATTTGAGTGAGGCAGCATCTTGTTACTTTTGGCCAAAAAGTTGGCCCTTTTAGGTCGTTTCCGACTGTCGGGTCTTCAGACACATCCACCCAGGCCAAGGTTAACGTCATCTCTTCCGTCGGGATCCGGTATATTTTTTGTGCCTTCCTATTTCGAGTACCGAGGTAGGGCTTAGGCTCGGATTGAGGCTAAGGTTAAAATTAGAATTATGTAAACATCCTGTTTGAAGAAGTTTTTTTTTCGGGATTGTGGACAATAAATGGATCAAATAAAATCCTTGGGCTTCAAGAGAATGGGGTTTTAGACCTTATTTAATGATGATAATGTAGGATAAGTGATTAAAGCCTTCGATTTGTGTTTGGAAGAAAAAGTGTATAATGGGAAAACTAATATTTTTGGCTTCTTACATGAATTGTGGTTTTTGTTTGACATGCATTAAGTCAAAAGTAATTATATAGGGTTTTAGGGATCATTAATACATTTTCGTGCATATAAAGAACGCCGAAAATGGAGTTGAAACAAAGAAGTTATGATTGTTTGATTTTGGAATGAAATTGGGTGAAATCCCATTCTTACGGGGTGAGAAGTAATTCTCACGGCGTGAGAGTCCTCACGAGGTGAGAATATATTCTCACGGCGTGAGAATTGTGAATCCCAAACCCCACAAAATTTTTAGGGTTTTCAAGGTATTTAAAGGTAAGGATTCATATTTTATGGTATTTTCTTAGCCTCTTTCATATCTAGAAGCTCTTGGAAGAAACCCTAGCCTCAATTTTCAATATTTTAGTCTCCCCTCTCCCCTCTCATCTATTTTTGGAGTTTTTAGCGGTTATAGAGCAATGTTTTCATGCAATATTGATCCTTGAATCTTGGATATTGAAGATTTTAACTTTCATCAACCTTCTAGACCTTTGTAATCTATAAAGTTACAAGGTTTATTGCATTTCATCTTTAGATCTAAGTGTATTTGGTGTGTTGTTCAATTTTAACAAGTTTTGAGTGAGAGTTGAGAATAAATTTTGCAACTTTATTACTCTCAAAGGTCCCAAGAACATTGTATGTTTTAGATCTAAACTCCAACGCCTTTTGATCAGCTTAGAATATTTTCTTGGACCTATTGGACTAGGAAAGTTATGATCTTTTTCCTTCCCTTGTAGCCATGTATGTTATCTTTGTCCTTTAGGCCATTTTGGTGTATTAAAGTTTAGATCTTGAATGATTGTGGCATTATAATGGCTAAATTTGGAAACTTTATCCATCTATACTTCATGTTGATTCATATTTGAAGGTTGGAGACATGGACTTAATGGATTTAGCTGAGAAAGATGCATTATTGGTTCCCTTTGGAATTAAAGACTAGATCTTGTTTGTTCGATCCATCCTAAGTGATAAAGTTGGAAACTTTATCCATTATGAAACTATTTAGGAACTAGATCTGAGGTTATGAGCCTTGATCTGAAGAGATTAAGCAGTTAATGAAGATTTTGGCCTTCTGATGTGACGTAGGATGTATCATGATGTGACGGTGTCCAGAATCATGATTGTTTTGTCATTGCAGTCTGACGATATGACCAAGGAATGGTCATGAAGTGATTTTGACCATTGACTTTTTGGCCGCTTTACTTCTGGTCAAACTTGGCTAGAAATTAGTATTTGACTAAGGGATGGTCTAAGGTTAGTTTTAGGAAACTTGGGTTGATTGTTCTAATACTGAGTTAGCTGTTGGGCTTCTTCGAGTGGATTAGGTGACTTTCTCTCACTATACTTGTGGGTTGGGGGAACTAATGCCGACCAACTAGATTGTGTTATGTATCCATTTGTATAGGATGTTGCTATACGGTAGGGATATATTAAATTGGTAGATCTGTATGACTACATGTACTTGATGGTTATATGTTTATGTTTATTGGTTACATATGTCGACAGATTGTGGTTGGGTGGAGGTGGTCCTTCTTTGTTTTGATGGTTAAGATACTCAGGGTGGTCCGGATAAGTTGTAGGACCTGCGAGGCAGTCCAGTTAGGCCGAAGGCCCAGAGAGTTGTCCAGGTAGGCTAGATACCCTGTAAGGAGGTCCAGTCCTGTTGAAGGCTCATGTATGCATGTTCTTAGTTTAGTGGTGTGGGGTACTTTGGGGGAACTCATTAAGCTTTGGCTTACGTTTTGGGTTCATGGTTGAGGTATATCAGATGATTGGGGAAAGGAGAAGGCATGATCGTACACATCATCCTTGGATATTTTATTGATAGATGATTTTGGGATACTCTTATTTATGGTTATGACTTTTGGAAACAATGTTTTGTGAGACTTATGGGTTATTAATGGTTTTAAAAATGAAATTTTTTATCAAGATATTTGGGATGTTTCAAATTAGTTGTCGGATTGCGGTTGACATTAGGATTAGGATTGGAATTTTAAGTTGGGATGAGACTGAAACTGGTGTGGATATGGCAGATAATATAATTCCATACCACCCTTATTTTAAATTGGCGGCAAATAAATTGGCCGATCCATTTTTGTTCAATAAAATTGGGGTTGAGTGGTTGTTTTTTGGTTGTTAGGGGTGATAGAGGTGATAGGAAAGTTTGATGATGACAATGTTAGAGATGAATATAATTGAATGTAGCAGAAAATATATGTCTTTTAGGGAGGAATGGAATTGAGAGCGGTAGAGAATGTTGTTGATAAGTTTTATTTATAATAGTCGAAAAATAGGTAAAAAAAATTTAATTAAAGGGGTAAAAATGGGCAAAAAATAAATAGAGGGGAGAGATGGTGGTGGTGGTAAGAATCTGCTGAGTTATGAGCTCGTAACCCAGTGTTTGCCAAGCCAGCTAGGCAATGCCGAGACGACTGCCTTTAGACTAACAGAAAAATATTTTTTCATATAATTGTCACCTCGTCACCACAACATTTAGTATACATACAATTCCACATTGCCACAACGTGGCAATAACCTGCATGTTGACTGTTTAAATTTGACCGTTGGCTTTTTGACCAGCTTGACTTCTGGTCAAACTTGAATAGAATTGAGCATTTGACTAAGGATTAATTTTGATTTGGCTTTAGGAAGCTTGGGTTGGCTGTTTTGTTGCTGAGGTGATGGTTGAGCTTTGGATGAGTAGTTCAGGTGAGTCTTTTCACTGTACTCGTCGGTCAAAGACACCAATACTGACCCACTGGATTATGTTTGTATGATGATGGTTTTCTTTGTGACACATACTGATATGCATTTATGTGTTTCTTGTCTTTGTGAATCATGCTTATATGTTTGTATGTTTATGTATTTTGGGTGAAACAGACTCGGGGGTTGATACGGACCCGACACAGCTACAAGTTGTTATATAGAGTCACTATGGACTCGGGGTTGATACGGACCCGACATACCTACAAGATGTTACATAGAGTCATTATGGACTCATGGTTGATACGGACCCGGGACAGTCATGTGCGGTTATATTTGTATATATGTTGTATGTAGTATTTTGTGGAACTCACTAAGCTTTGTGCTTACGGTTTTGTGGTTTAAACATTTTCAGGTACTTCCAGTTTTAAAAAGAAGAGTCCGACTTGATTGCACTGCATCCCCTGAAGATTTATTTTGCAATGATTATTTATGATTTTACTAAGATGTTTTGAGAATACTTTTACTCTAATCGTCTTTTGGGATAATGCATGAATGGTATTTTTTGAATGTTACATCATAGATGTGGTTGAGGTTTATGGATTATTAGGTTTTGCATATGAAATTACTCGAGCTTTTTAGGGCATCTCCAAGCCAAACCTATTTTTACACTAAAATGGTGACGTCACTCCATTTCCTATATCAATTCAATATAAATAAATAGTATAAAATCAAATTTAATGTTTACCATTCATTTATATTAAAATAGTGTAAACTGCGTTATTTTAGTTCTTTGTCTATCATATTTATAATAAATGAACATTTACATCCTAAATATAATAAATATTCCATATGATAATATGGTGTATATTAAACTAACATTAATTAATGGGAAAACTGCAATAAAATCTCTACATATTGGCCTCATAATCGATTTAGCCCTTATATTTTTTTTATTCAATTAAGTCCCAAATACCGGTAATCGTATTCAATTTAACCCTTTGACCCAATCAACAGGTCATCAAACTTTCAAAAATTACATTTTTGGCACAGATTTCAAAATTTATTATAAATTTGGTCCAAAATGTACACTTTTGGCCCATATTTTAAATTTTTTTACAAATTAGGTCCAAAATTTACCCTTTTTGCTCACATTTTAGGATTTTTTATTATGAATTCATCCTAACTTTAGTTTTCCTTACAACTTTTTTTCTCAAAAGTTTGTTTCTAATATATTTTTTCTTTAAAACTCATATTTTTACAAAAAAAACATATTTTCACATAAAAACCTTATTTTTTCTATATAAAAACTTTTTTGTATATGAAATATCTAATTATAAAAATAGGTTTGGATTATTTGTGTGATTTATCTTAAAAAATCAATTAAAAAAAATTAAAAGTAACCCTAAATTATACTATTAAATTATAGTTTGTCAAAAACTAGTTACACTCATTTTAATATTATTTATTTGTTCTTTAATCACATTTATAGGAAAAGTTTAAATAATAGAAGATGCTACATATTGAAAACTTCATATTTTTTGTTTCTCGCTGAATACATGTTCATACATATAGTTCATCATCACTTTGGATTTCTTTATTTAAACTTCTTTGTAAAATCGGATTCATGTGTCAATTTTGTTTGTTGTAATAACAAAAAATAACTATATAGAATGGAGCAATTGTCATTTGTCGATAAGGAGGTTTTTGGCAGAAAATGGCATTTAACAAATGTAAGAAAATATTACAAACATTGATGGTTACAACTCCTACTGAAATCAATATGGATTGTCATATATGAGATTAGAACAACTTCACATACCTTTTGTCATATATATGTGATCGAAGGTATGGTTTAATTTACGAAGATGCAACATATTGAAAAATACATATAAACAACTATATTAAAATCTCATAGAATAAAGAATACACACTAAATAGAACACATATTAAAATATCTATATTAATAGTATAATTTAGGGTAACTAGTGTAACTAGTTTTTGACAAACTATAATTTAATAGTATAATTTAGGGTTACTTTTAATTTCTTAATTGATTTTTTAAGAGAAATCACACAAATAATCCAAACCTATTTTTATAATTAGATATTTCATATACAAAAAAGTTTTTAAAATCAGTTTTTATATAGAACAAATAAGATTTTTATGTGAAAATATGTTTTTTTTTTTGTATAAATATGAGTTTTAAAGAAAAAACATATTAGAAACAAACTTTTGAGAAAAAAAGTTGTAAAAAATACTAAAGTTAGGATGAATTCATAATAAAATTCTAAAAATTGGGCAAAAAGTGTAAATTTTGGAAGAAATTTGTAAAAAAATTTAAAATATGGGTCAAAAATGTAAATTTTGGACCAAATTTGTAATAAATTTTGAAATCTGGGCCGAAAATGTAATTTTTGAAAGTTGGATGACCTGTTGACCGGGTCGAATGGTTAAATTGAATACGATTACCGGTATTAGGGACTAAATTGAATAAAAAAAATATAAGGGCTAAATCGATTATAAGGCCAATATGTAAGCACTTTATTGTAGTTTTCCGTTAATTAATTATAAGTATATAAAATATGTTTTAAATATTGTTTTTTATTTAACATAAATCATTTTTATAAAATAACATCTAATTTAAATTGGCTATATCTTTGTAATAATATATATTAAAAGTTTTTACATAAAAATTATAGTTAAATAAGTAAAAACTAATAAGTTATGAGATTTTTTGACAATCTATATTGGTTTAAAAAGTGAATTTACTATAGAATATATTTATAATTGGTGTAAAAATAATATATGGTTAAAGATGAAATAGTATTTGTATTTTCTTTATACCATTTTGATGTAAAAAATTAATATATGGCAAGACATGGTCATACTAAAACAACATACTTATGCTCATATTAATCATAATATTTCATCATGTAACCTTCCAAAAACCTAGGTAAATTTTTTGAATTTTTAATTAGGATTTAGAAACCATTCATAAAAGTCAAACATTATAAAGATAATTATTTCACAACATGGAATAAAAATTATGAGTATCATATTGAACATCTCTCAAACATGAAGTCTACTAGATGATGTGTACAGTTACACATTTGTTTTGCCCAGATTCTCAAAAGTACTTGAAACATTTAAATCCATAATTGTAAGCAAAATCTTAGTGAGTTTCCCAAAATACACCACGCCACAATACACATACAATGCATGCATACACAAGGCCTATAGGATAAGGCTGGACGACCACCTGGGCCTTCATCATAATGATGGATCGCCATCCCTTAGGCCTACAACATAAAGTTGGACTGCCCTCGTTTGGCCTATAACATAAAGTTGGACCGCCAAAGTATCTTTTCCTTCAACATATAGCTGGACTGCCTCAACCCATCCATAATATGTCGACATATACATATAACAAAAAAATACCAAACAAATGAGCATAGGTAGTTATAACAAATCTACATTCCTAACATAATCCTACAACATACCAATATCCTAACATACAGAGGATCCATTTCGTAGTACAAAGTATAATGAGAAAATTCAACTTACATACGAAATTGAATATCCCTACAACTCGTCACACGCAAATAAACCGGTACAATGTACACCTAGACATTTTATAAGGGCTAATTGTCAGTCTATGACCTAACCCGAACATTTTACCTAAAGTCAAATTTAGTCAAAAGTCAAAGTCAATAGTTGATTCAATAGTCGAGTCCCCATGTCGTGGCCAACACCATGGCCACACCATGGTGGCTAACGCCAAGATGGTCGCGAAATCTCTCGCCACCATGTCGTGGTAACATCCTGATCAGCTTAATCCATTAAGCTTTTAACCCTTATTTCTGGAGCTCCAAAGCTCAGATCTGGATCGATTAAGGCCATGCATGGATAAAGTTTGAAAATCTATTAATTTCAAAACCTTTAGAAGCTTAGACCTAAAGCTCTAACATAAAAGGAATCTTAATGACCCAAGAGATCTATACATTGTTGATATTGATCAAGATACAAAATTTATGGGAACCTAAGGTATAAAAAATAACATGGATCTTATCCAAGGTCCTCGAGTTGCTTCAAAGTCCAAGGATTCGTTACCAACAACCAAAAAGGAACTCAAACACATCATAAGATGAAAATGTATGAACTTTATAACCTATGAAGTCTAAGGATGGTAGTTAGGGATGCAAACGGGTACGAATATTGGCGGATACTGCCATACCCATCCCCGAACCTGACCTCCGATACTTATACCCATCCCCGCCCCATCCCCACCAAATGTTGGATGGATTCGGGTGAATAAATCCCCGCTGGATTAGGAGAACCCGATGGATACCCGTTTAGTAATTAGTATTATTTAAAAAAAGCATAAAATATAAAAAGACAACAATATTTACAACAATCACTTCATTGTGGTATATGAAAATATAAAATTCTTTAAAATATAAAAATATGAACTTTTTTACTAAATAAACAATTTAAAAAAAGGGATTCATAAGTAAACGTTTTGACACTCCACTTTTTCCATTTGAAGTTGATGTATAATAATTTTATTATTTGTTGCAGCTTGCTTACTAAATTGAAGAGCCACAGTGCCACACACATGCTTAACTCTTCAATACCCTATGCCTTAGTTACTGAAGATGCATTCTTGAGGATAGTTTTTGAACATAGAAGGTTACAGTTTTCCTGTTTATGTCAAACTCTCTCCCATATTTCTTTCTCTGACATACCTGACTCCATCCCTCGTGTTTCTCTGTCTCTTCATTTCCTATTCAAATTCAATAGTTCATTTCAAAAGCGAGTTTTGGTAATTATATTTATATATATATATATATCGGGTCTTTAACGGCTCGGTTAATAGTATATTCGTCCCCGACCCGTCCCCACTGCGGGTGAGAAATTGAATACCCATCCCATATACGTTACCCGATAAGATGGGGAATACCCGATCTGTTAGGGTCGGGTCCCCACGAGTAGCAGGGAATACCCGATCCGCTTGCATCCCTAATGGTAGTAGAAGCAATCCTCAACAACAACAACCAATAGCTTGGATCACTTTCTTATTCTTCAAAGAACCTTAAATATCCAAGAATACTTACTTAAAATACCAAGAAAACACACTCACATACTAGGGTTTCTCTCAAAGTAATGGAGTTTGGATTTGACAGCAAACACTAATAATAATGTTGCTTAAATAGGGCTCACGACCGAAAACTTAGGGTTTTGCACCTAGTGGTCATTACATGACCACACCATGGTCATTAAAAATGTGAGTTTCATTTAGAGGGCATGACTGTGCTGTGGTGAGCTCCATCACCACATCGTGATTAGCCAAGATTCACCAAAACCCCTGAAATTAGAAATGTTGGATCTTAAGAGAAATACCAAAAAATTGGTGTTGCAGATCACAATAAAATTTGATTGCATCTCATTGAAATCGTATTAAATTTCTACTATAGTCAAATAAAATTTTGACTATTTAACTTTATAGGTAACAAAAACTAATATGTCATGTTAATCCTACATGAAATAAATTGGATTGATAAGAGTTTCAACTCATTTAACTAAATAGGTTGATACGACGTGCCACGCAAATTAAATAGGTAATGTTATGGTTGAGAATTTCAACTTGAACGTGACCCGAAAACATATTAATTTTTATATGCAAGTTTTTTTAACTCCCTAGATAAATCTTTTTAATTATTTATATAAATGAGATATATTCAAAACTAAAATCATATCTAAAATAAACATTTTGGGTTAGGTTTCTTTTTAATAAGGAAACAACTTAATCGCCTAGTACAAGACTTCCTTTTTATTTTTACCATTTTGTTTTGTACTCCACAGTCCCCTTGAGCACCCCCCTCATCATGATGACCGTGTCGCTCTGTTTCTCCAACTCCTACTCTTTCTATTTTGCCCTATAAACGTTTTTTCACCATTCTTCCTACTAACTCTTAGTTTTTAAAAGTTTTCATTTTTTTCCTTTTTACCTCACTAATTCTTAATCTTTCGTCTCATTTAGTATTTTAACTCGACATAACATAACAAACCTAATCCTTAATACAAATCATTATGGAAAACAGAAAGGTTGACACATTACAACGTGATCATTAAACGCCAAGATGGGATGTAATCATGACCGATTTTAATCTATTGAATGTCAACCATGCATTAGACCTCCGTCCACTCTTTCATTGAATTGCTCATTGTGGATGCTCTTATTTCAGAGATTAACCACTTGAAACTCCACATATTCTGATACCATTAATGATTTATTTATGGTCAAAATACTCATTTTTTACAGGTTATTACATTGTATTCTAACTGATCATCCATTTCATAATACGAAGATAGAATACCAACAAAAAACAATGATCTTGCTCGATTTTTGCACACATAAGATTCCCTGTGTGGGTTCCTTTTTCTTAATTGGATTGGTGCGGAAAGATAATATCAAGAAGATACTTGTTTGAACTATGATGAACAAAAACATGTAAATAAGCTTTAATTGACAGATAGAGAGAGAATCAATATGTTACATGAACAACTCCCATGGGTAGGGAGAATCCCCAACCAAACAATCTCTCTAATCTATGTCTACATGGTGCACTCATTAAATAGATGATCACTCACCTCCACTTTATATACTAATGGAGGGAATATACTCTCGTACAAAGGAATATTCTGACCTAATAAATCCTCATAATTGTAAAGCATTTAATACTCCAACAATCTCCCCCTAAATGATCAAATATGGTTAGGGTGAATAGCAATGATAAAAGGCAGAACATCCGAAGGGCAGACCTTGGCGCTGAAGTATCTTAGCAAAGCTGAAGCTGTCGTGATCTCGGAATCTGGAAATGAATTCTCTATCATCAAAGAACATATAGATGTCCCAACTCTTAATAAAATATGAAATCCCAATCTTCAAAACTGATCAGTCCACAACAACCAATCATGTTAATAGTTCCCCCTAGACCATTGAACCGAAGAGCACAATGTCGAATCATACAACGTCTTCCATATTCCAAAATTGAGTGTAATGCACCAAATAATCTCTGAAGAGTAACATGCTGAGAATGTGAAGCATCACAAATTAAATTCCGAATGATAAATAATGTGAATCCAAAGACATGGTCTAGCAATGCCAAAATTTTGATCAGAATATCAAAAATAAGTGTCACGCCGCATCACCAAAGTAATATTCATCTTCGAAGTATTGTAAATCCAAACTCGAGAAAACATAAAATTTGATCCGGATGCAAACACAAATGAGACATCCAAAAGATTCATGTAACAAATTAGAGTAAAGAATACCAAGTAAATCTGAATCTGGAACTGAATGCTAGCCCAAGATTTTCACCGAGGATTTATCAACTCATGAAGTGATAACTAGACTTCAATCAGCACAACTACTATCATATAGATAATAGGCCAAGACCAATTAGATACCTCTATTACTAACTGATCTCATTTCCAAATGTCTTCAAGAATATAAACTCTAAAATTCACAACGAATGCTCAAATGCTCATGATTCTCCCCCTATTTTTGATCGACCATGCAATAACGATAAAAAATAATCACGAAACCAGGCAAGAGAATATGATGGAGCATCACACACACCCTTAATGTGACCCTTTACCTATAAAAACGATGATATTATTTTTCTGGTCATGGGTAGACGTGGTGATGTATTGCCGAATTGAACAAGTAGTGTAGAATATATATGATAAACCCGTTGTTGAAGAACCATAATGTTGAATCGAAGTAATGTTGGTAACTGAAATGCCAACCCGAACTCCCAAAGAACAACCAATGACTCGTCAATCACGATCGAAATGAAATGGTATAAACCTCTAATCGATCCAAATGATGATCTGAGACCATATGTAACCAGTCCGAAGGAAGAAAAATGCAATCCTCGAAAGGATCTAAACCTCTGAAAACATTGTTGATTAGGCAAGTTTTCAAATAAAATTTTTTGGATCCAAATCTTTGAAACATATAAATCGAAGGGTGCAAATACGAGTTACTCGGAAAGAGGAAGAACACACAAATAACAATCTCTGAAATAATTGTGTCTTCACTCATAATAAGGAAGAAGAATGAAGTCTTGATGCATGAGGCTAAAATTGGTGTTAAAAAGAAATTGGGTTTAAGTAAAAAATTGATTTTAATAAAAATAATTGGTCTAAAAAATAATGGGTTTTAAAAAAAATGAGATAATTGGTTTTAAAAAAGAAACAATTAAAAAAAACAAATTGAATCCAAATTAAGGAGGTGGATCCAAAATACGAAAGTTGAATCCAAGTGATGGATCCGCCGTAAATGGGTCGGAATTTTGGTGGATGTCAGAAAATGTATTCCATTTATGAATCCGAGATAGGTTAGATAAGGGAGCGTCCGAGGTGAGAATCCGAAAAAAGAATCACGCAATATGTGAAATGATGTGTGCATATATAATACATAACGAGACAAAGGGTTTAAAGGTAGGTGGGGTTATCTCGATTGAGGTGGCAACCTCGGAAGGTTAAGTATCGGAAATGGGGTTCCAAAAAAGTTTGAGTGCATTAAATGCACTAAGGACAAAAGGTAATGAAGGCAAAGATTGTTGGCTGTAGATGGTAATAAAGTGCTAGTAAATAAGACAAGAGAGTGTTTCGAGTTGAGACTGGCATGTGCCTGTGCAATAGATACATAAGGACAAAATTGAAAAATTAGTCGCTGTGGTTGGCAAAATTATGTAGTTTTGGTCCAAAGCGAAATTTTGGTGCACCACTGGTCCAATTATAGATATCTTGTGCGGTTTTGGTCCTTATAGTTATATTTTCTTGTGTTTTTGGTCCACATCCCACCAAAAATGACTAATATACCCCTTAAATAATTATATTTTAATTTCTTTTATTTATTTTCTTATTCTTATAATAAAATGAAAAACAAAAACAAAATAAACCCACCACTCACGCACACACACACACACGCTCTCTCTCTCTCTCTATCTCTATCTCTCTCTCTCTTTCCCCTTCCCTTCTCTCTCTCTCTGTCTCTCTTTCCCCCTTCCATTATCTTTCTCTTTCTCTCTCCCTCTCTCTCTCAATCTTCATCTGCCATGAACCATGGGCTGTGGTGGTGTGTCGGTAAGCCACCAAGACAACAGCCTCATCGCTCGCACTTCTCTTCTCCTCCCATCGAGCAAACTCCACCGAACCCCCACCTGCTTGCCTTGTTCCACCAAACCATTCTTCTGCCCACCTTCCCTTCGAGTTTCATCGTTGGATGCCGCCTCCGTTCTTGTTTCTTCAAGCGACCCAAGGTCGGAGATTCTGCTGCTTTGTGTCTCTCATATCGCTGCCAAAGACGAGGAAGAAAACCCCATGAAGGGTCACTAGTCTCGAAGAAATGCTTCATCCCTCTCGACGGAAGGACCTCGACCTTATTTCTCTTCTTCATCATAATGAACACAACGAGCCCTCATGTTCTTTTCAAAGTGCATTGTTTGTCCCCTCTTTATCCCTATTAAAACAAGAGACGGGGCTTATGAGCCCTAATTTCATTAAGCTCCATGTGTTGATGTCACTCTTACGATAAGTTTTTTACTAGAAATCGTCAATTTCTTCTCTATCAATTTTACATGAGTTTTCCAAAATTTGATCTTAATTTCAATAAAAATCAATATTACTTTCAGTGGAAGTGATAATATGAAAGCAATGAAACTAGAAAAAATGGCGATGTTCATATGAAGTTATGTGATTAGGGATAAACAACTGATGATGGAGACGATATCTTCATTGTTCAAATATCAACACTGCCACCGCCACCATCTGAATAACCTTAACTCAAGTGAAGATATAGAAAACTCCTCTAGCTTAAAACCCTATCACTAGGTGGTCTCTGGTGATTTCTAGGTCGAGATGGAGGTGCTTGAAAGTGGAGATGGCAGATAGTGGTGGCACTCGAAAATACTAAGAAAACTCCTAATGAAGATATATAAAACACTTCCTCGAATATGTGTTATTCTTGAGTGTGTATCTTAATAATTTTGTGTGTGTGTGTGTTTAAGAAGACGAAGTTAAAGAACCCAGATGAAGATTTATTTAGAAAGAGAGAAAGAGAGAAAGAAAGAGAAAGAAAGAGAGATATGTGTGTCTGTGTGTAAGAAAGGGTGAACAGGATGGTGGTGGGTTTTATTTTTTATTTTGAATAAAAATAGATAATAAAAAATGGAAAAACAAATTATAAGGGCATAATGGTCTTTTTAAGTAGATAGGGACCAAAAATAATAGAAATATCCAATTTTGGACCAGTGGCGCACCAACATTTCGTTTTGGACCAAAAACACATAAAATTGTCAACCACAGGGACAATTTTTGCAATTTTGTCATACATAAGCCGAAAAAAGTTTTCGTGGGACCCGAGTGTAATAAATTTTGCATCTTGTTGGTGTGTGCGCTTCACTTTTTGTAGCTAGAAGTGGTCATAAAAGCATGTATCCCACTATAATTAGTGCACCTTTTGACATATGCATTTCAGCAAGGGAAATGCATAATCGCCAATGTACTCTTCACAATACACATGTATCCATTCCTTGTACAACCACACTTGATACATGTATGTTCCCATAAAAATTTACTTTGGAACCCAAATCCAGACATGTTTAAATCTTTTATCCCATGAAATATTTTTATTTCATTCTAAACACCTTTTTTTGCATGGGATAAAAATATCAAAACCACTATTTTAAACAGTAACTTCGTTTTCATCGGCACAAATAATAGTCTTGATAAATTTAGATTCGACAGCAGCAAAATGTATGAACAATAACAACAAAATATTTAATTTTCAAGCAATATCACCAACAAAACAGTAAATAACTCACAGAAAAATTATCAACTGCGAAGGATGAGAAATTCTTCAAGAATGAAAAAGATCTTCAAGATAGTAAACCAATCGGGGTTGTTCGCTTGAAATAAGCGCTTAGATCTTCAGGTTCTCGCCCTGATACCAATTGAAGGTTCCCATTTCTCAATTGGATTGGTGTGGAAAGATAATATCAAGAAGATAATCGTGTGAAAAATGATGAACATAAACATGTGAGTAAACTTTATGGATAGATAGAGAGAATCAACATGTTACATAAACAAATCTCATGGTTAGGGAGAATACCTAACCAAACATTCTCTCTAATATATGTCTACATGGTTCACTCATTAAACAAATGACCACTCACCTCCACTTTAGATACTAGTGGAGGGAATATACTCTCATACAAGAGAATATTCTAACCTAATAAATCACTCATCAGTGTAGAGCATTTTTATGCTCCAACACTGTGTGTAGATATATACATTTTAACATCATACTTTTTAAATACCATTTCATCATAATAAAAATGTGGTTAACTTCTTTATCATTTTCATAGTTTACATTTTTCGGTGTTACAAAACAATACCAACAACCATAGTTGTTAAATGTGACTCGAGCATTGGGATCATGTTTATGGAACATTTGGAGCACTTGGAACTCAATGGAGCACTTGGGGTTCCTGGAGCATGTGACAAAGGAACGGATCATCTGCGAAATGAATGAATTGTCTTACAAAGGAACGGATCAAGTGCCAAAGGAACGGATCGTACAAAAGGGAGGTTGGAGAAATTGGAAGATGTTTGGAGCACTTGGGAGTTATATGGAGCTACAAAGGAACCTTGTTGCGCCATATGTTAAAGGGATGGGCCAAGAAGGATGTTGTTCTGCCAAGGGCATTCCTTCTTCCACCATTATGCTCCCTCTTGCACCATGAGGATCCCTCTTGTGCCATGGGGTACTCCTATTGTGTCATGGAGTATGCTCTTGCGCCATGCATGACCTCGTTGTGCCAAGTATGTTCTTATTGAACCATCCATACACTTGTTGGCCCATCATGGTGCAAGTTGTACCATCTTGGTCCCTGATGAGCCAAGTATGCTATGAAGTTCTCTATGATGCTCAAGATCATTCAAGGATTCTTAGAAGGTGGTATTCCTCAAGGATTACACCGTGTTGTGCAACGTTAATGAGCTACGCCCTGCGTAACTCTTGGTTACTGTGAAATCCCCAAAATCACGGTCAGAAAACACCGGTTTAATTTATGGTTTTAAAATGATTTCAGAGTAATCCTTTGATTAAAAGAGTTGCGGAATTTGTTCCCAAAAAGAAATATGATAAAGATAAGATTTACCAAATCATTTCTTAAAGAAATGTATTTTTCATTATATTACAATACTTGGGATGTCATGTTCCGATAAACACACCAAAAGCATAAACATTTCAATACAGACCTTACAATAGTTATTTACAACAACAGGTCTATAATCCAAAAATAACTTGACAAGTCCTCCAACTTATGCTCTGGCGCCACTACCTGTAGTACAAAGAAAACTAAGTGGGTCAGGCTTGGGAGCCTGGTGAGCATATAGGGTTTTCAACCCACAATAAATAATTAATTTAATTTCATCAACCAACAATAACCCAATCACCCATTCCCGTTATTCTCACTTTACGTCTTTAAGACAACTAACACAAGGGACCTAGTCTAAGAATATTTAATCGGGGCGACAACACATGCATTCGGGGGTTTCCCAACAAAATATATGTCAAATAAGGCAACCATGAGGGGGATGGAGTACAATGAATGAACACCCAAGTTCATTAACACCTACAGGTGGCGAACCTGCTAGCGTTATACACATAACATGTATTTCGTATAAAATACTTCCAAACAACAGATGAGGCACATACAAATAACAGGTATTTCATAGAGAATAAATCATATCTATGAGATAGAAGAAAGTGAATATACATTCACACATATAAAAACAAAATATACACATAACATGTATTTCGTATAAAATACTTCTTAATTATGTGTTAGAAGAAAGTGACTACACACACACACTTGATCAGAAGATGATCGGACAGCACTACAACTTGTAGAAGTAGTATTCTTCGGTCAAACTGGGTTCACTTCACTCACCGGGCTTCTTACGGGCAGAGCTTTGGCTCGGAAACTCTTTTATTCGCGGGATCTTCGAGCTTCGGGACTTGCTTCAGGTATCGGGATGATACCGGGGCTTCGGGGATACTTCTTTGCATGTAAATCTAGGTAATATGCGTGAGAGGAGAGAATTTGAGCAACCAAACTCGGCTGTCCCTTCAAATCTATTTATAGGGAAAAAAATCCCTTTACCACATTGTGGTACGGTTTACCACGTCGTGGTGGCTGGTTCGTCAATTCATGCGTCATTGCAAGTAGGTCTGACTGACTCCAGAGCTCCTGCCACGTCGTGGCACTTTTACCACGTCATGGTGACTGACCGTTTTGGGGTTTCGCGTCCCGAACTTCAGAAATTCATAACTTTTTCATACAAACTCCATTTTCGATGTTCTTTATATCAACACGTAGGTGAGAATGTGCTCTACAACTCTCGTTTAGACACTGTTGGCTAACTTTGACTTTATTTTTAATATATTATAAATATATTACTTTTATGTTATTTTTAGTAGGCCGGGACAGGAAAACTCCGTTATAAATTCATAACTTCTTTATCTGACATCTGTTTTTGCCTATCTTTTTATCGTTTCACTAATATTAACAAGATCTTGAATTCTCGTTTAGATTGTTTCGGCTAAAAATCACTCGATCTCAAATCGAGGATTCGGGCTGCATACTGCTAAGTCGAAACTTTGGAAAAATCATAACTTCCTCATACGAAGTCAGATTTGGGCATTCTTTTTATTGATGCTCTCGGTTTAATGGATCCTATGACTTTCGTTTAGATTACTAAGACTAGATATCACTTTATCTTAAATTCGTATTTTACGTCATTTCGTGTTGTGTCAGTTCTGTCGCGAAACTTCGACAGGTCATAACTTCTTCGTTATACCTCGGATTTTGGCATTCTTTATATATTCGGAAACTTCGTTTTAACTACTACAACATTATTGATAGATATCAGATTTATCTAACATTTCATTTTGATGCTTATTTTTATCCTTAATTTATTTAATTATAATAATTAAGAAAATAAACACATAATTCACATAATACTCAAATATTTCATCATTAATACTTCAAAAAGAGTTACAAGGGTTAACCTAGACTATTACATCAATGATAATGCCTAGCCTGGAAACGCGGGTGTTACAATTCTCCCCCCCCCCCCCCCCCCCTTAGGATGATTTCATCCCCGGAATCACTCATCTAACAAACAAATGCGGATAACGACTCAACATGTCACTCTCCGTTTCCGAGGTGAGATTTGGCCCATTCGTATGTTTCCATTAGACAAGCACTAATTCGACCATTTTGCGTCGAAGCTTCTTAGTCTTTCGATCAACAATTGCCTCTGGTTCTTCAATTAACCTCTTGTTTTCATCATTTCTCAATTCAGAAATTGGAATTATATCGGGAACTTCTCCCGTGAACTTCCTCAAATAACACACATGAAAAGTGTTATGAATACCATTCAGTTCTTCTGGTAGTTCTAGCTTGTAAGCTTGGTTCCCAATCCTATGAAGAACTTTAAACGGTCCACTAAACCTTGGACTCAACTTTCCCCTTTTACAAAATCTTATAAGTACCTTCCATGGAGAGACTTTAAGCAAAACTGAATCTCCAACTTCAAAAGTCATCGGTCTTTGCTTTTTTTTTTTTCAGCATAGCTATTTTGACGATCCTGAGCTGCTAACATTCTTTCTCTAATTATTTTCAACTTTTCAGCGATTTGATGGACCATCTCGGGCCCCATAAACTGCTTTTCTCCAGCCTCAAGCCAACAAGACGGCGTACGACACTTCTATCCGTACAAAGCTTGATAAGGTGCCATCTTTATGCTCGAGTGGAAACTATTATTGTAGCAGAATTCTACCAAAGTTAATAGCTCATCCCAGTTAACTAGGAATTCTAGGGTACATGCTCTTCGCATATCTTCAGGTGTTTCTATCGTTCTTTCACTCTGACCATTGGGCTGCGGATGGTATGCTGTACTTAAACACAACTTGGTACCCATTTCATCTTGTAGACTTTTCCAAAACCTTGAGGTGAAACGACTTTCATGATCCGATGCAATCGTTAATGGAACACCATGAAGCCTCATAATTTCCTTCACGTAAGAATTCGCAATCTTATCCATAGACCATGTCTCATTGGCTGGTATGAAGTGCGCACTCTTAGTGAAGCGATCAACGACCACCCAAATCATGTCGTGACCGTTCTTTGTTCTAGGCAGTTTAGTGACAAAATCCATTGCGATGTCTTCCCATTTACCCTTGGGTACAGGAAAAGATTCTAAACTCCCATATGGTTTCTGATGTTGTGCCTTAACCCTGCACAAGTCACACACTCAGTCACATACTTTTCAGCGTCAAGCTTCATCGTCCGCCACCAGTAGTAGGGTTCCAGGTCCCTATACATTTTAGTGCTACCAAGATGAATCGAGTACATGGTTTTGTGAGCTTCTTCCATAAGAAGATCTCGAATCCCTCCAGACTTAGGTACCCAGATCCGATCTTGGAACACCTTCAGTCCGTGACTGTTTATACCGAACACTAATGTTTTACCCAAATGTTCTTCCTTTCGGTCATTCTTTTCTGAAGCTTCTTCTTGAGCTTTCTTTATACTTCCCACAATTGTCGACACAACTTCAAATCTCAACACTCTTGGCCTTTTTCTTTCAAGATTGACTTTCCGACTAAGAGCATCAGCAACAACATTAGCTTTACCGAGGTGGTAAAGTATCTCATAGTCGTAGTCCTTGAGTAATTCTAGCCAACATCGCTGCCTCATATTCAATTCCTTCTGATTAAAGAGATATTGGAGACTCTTATGATCAGTGAAAAGTTTGCACTTCGTGCCATAGAGGTAATGCCTCCATATTTGCAGAGCAAAAACTACCGTTGCCTACTCCAAATCGTGAGTAAGGTAGTTCTTTTCATGCTCCTTCAACTGTCGAGACGCATATGCTATCACCTTTCTCTTTGGGTCAAAACACAACCCAACCCAACACCTGACGCATCGCTATAAACAGCGAACTCTTCAACTCCATCGGGTAGAGAAAGAATCAATGCCTCACATAGTTTCTTCTTTAGCTTCTCGAATGCTTCCTTATGGTTCTCGCTCCAAGCATAAGTAGCTCCTTTGTGGGTCAAAGTTGTTAATGGAGTAGCGATCGAAGAAAAACCTTGGATAAACCTTCGGTAATATCTGGCTAATTCTAAAAAGATTTGTATCTCTGTGGGACTTTTTGGCTGTTCCCACTTCATCACAGCTTCGATCTTTGCTGGATCAACCATTATCCCTTCTTGGTTGACCGCGTGACCCAAGAATTGGACTTCTCGAATAAAAAAATTACATTTGGAGAACTTGGCATACAACTTATCCTTCTTCAAGACTTATAACACTTATTGCAAGTGTCAGCCATGCTCCTCTTGACTTTTCGAGTAAATCAGAATGTCATCTATGAAAACTATCACAGATTTATCAAGGAATGGATTGCAGACCCTATTCATTAAATCCAAGAACGCTGTTAGTGCATTGGTTAGTCCAAATGACATAACCAAGAACTCGTAGTGTCCATACCTTGTTCTGAACGCAGTCTTCTCGATATCCTGCTCTCTCACTTTTAGCTGATGATTTCCTGACCTTAGATCGATCTTCGAGAAATAGCTCGAACCTTGCAATTGATCAAACATGTTATCAATCCTTGGCAACGGGTATCTATTATTTATTTTAGCCTTATTCAGCTCTCTATAATCAATACACATTCTCATGCTGCCGTCTTTCTTCTTTACGAATAACACTGCAGCTCCCCAGGGTGATGAACTAGGTCTAACGAAATCTTTGTCCAATAACACCTGAAGTTGCATCATCAGCTCCTTCATCTCCGTCGGTGCTAATCGATAATGTGCTTTTGCTATTGGCATGGTTCCTGGTAACAAGTCTATTCTGAACTCCATTTTTCTATCAGGTGGTAATCCAGGAAGATCTTCAGGAAATACTTCCATATAATCACACACCACTAGAATACTCTGCATCACCTTCTTTTCCTTCTTAGCATCGATCACGAATGCTAAATATGATGTACATCCCTTGGTCAAACAATTTCTGGCTTTCATTAGGGAAATGATTCCAGAATTTACTCCATGTTTGTCCCTGTACACCATAAATGACTCTTTCCCTGGCGGGTTTACTTTTACTATCTTCTTTCTGCACAATATTTCGGCATCATTGGCACTATGCAATCCATTCCTAGAACGATGTCGAAACCATTTAGTTCTATAGGAAATAATTCCTCGTGGAAATTATTCACATTCAAGTCAATGAAGATATTTTTCAAGCGATGGATAACAGGTACAAACTTGCCACTAGCAACTTCTACTAATAAGGCGTTATCTAGTCTATCAACAGTCAAAGATAGTTTTCTACCAAATTCGTGTGAAATAAAAGAGTAGTTGGGTCAAGAATCAAACAAAATTTGAGCAGGCAATTCATTTACGAGAAAGGTACCTGAAACGACATCAGCTTCATCCTTCGCAGCCTCAAGTGTCATCTGAAAGGCTCTCGCCTTCGGTTTTGGTGGAATGTTGGGCTTAGCTGCCTCCTTCTTCTTCGGACAGTCTTTCAAAATGTGCCCTTCCTCATTACAACCAAATCACATCCTTTTGTTGGACGGAAACTCGTTGGCATAATGCCCCGCTTTTCCACACTTGTAGCAAGTCACCTCCTCACTACATTTCCCAAAGTGCTTTTTCTATCAATTCTCGCACCATTTCGCTTCGCCTCCTTTTCCTCCAAACTTCTTCGAAGTAGACTTCAAAATTTTACTTTTCTTACTGGAACCTGAAGTTCCTTCAAATTTTCTCTTTTCGCCAACTTCAACCTTGTCGGAGGTTCTTCCCTTGATCATGTCCTCAACAGACTTGGCAGCCCAGATAGCCGCCTCTAGAGTAGGTGCCTGACGTACTAGCACCGCATATTCCTATACGAATCCCTTTGCGTATTGGTCTACTTTTGTCAGCTCATTTGGAACGATGCGCAAAACAAACTCCATCTTGTCTGTAAAGTTAGTGTATTCATCAACTAACATGCTGCCTTTCGTCAATGTCAGAAACTTGTTCTCCAACTCCAACAAATTTTGACCAGAGCAAAACTTGCGCTTGAACTGCACCAAGAACTCTACTCATATCAATTGCAGTGGTTCATTTATGTAACGCCCGTGTTTCTAGGTTAAGAATTAATTTAATTGTGTAATAGTTAGGTTCAAAACTTATAACCTACTTTGAAATAATAAATAGAAATTATTTGAATATTAGGTGATTTTATGTGCCTTATACTTAATTATAAGATATAATAAGTTAAGAATAAAAATAAGCGTCAAAAATAAAATAATAAATAGGTCCAATATCTATGAAGAAAGTTTTAGTGGTTGGGACAAGGATTCTGGAGATATAAAGAACGCCGAAATCCGAGTTATAACGAAGAAGATATGACATGTCGAAGTTTCGCGTCAAAACCGACACGATACTGGGAAACGTAAAATTTTGTTTATGATAAACTACTTTTTATCCTTAGGAGTCTAAATGAAAGTTATAGAGTACGTCTCCACCTACCCTTAGATATAAAGAACGTCAAAAACAGAGTTCGTATGCAAAAGTTATGGCATTCCGAAGATTTAGCTTTTAAAAAACTCTAAACTAGCTAATTCACGACATAAGTTTTATGACGCTGACAACATTCTGTCATAATTCGGAATCTAGAAGCTGCGAGAGGATAAGATCCAATTCACGACGTGCGATTTATGACACTCACAACGTGAGGTTTCATGGCCACTATCCGAAGCTAGGGACGCAAATGGCAATTCTACAGAGTGAATCATGAGATTCACGACTTGAGTCTGATGACACTAACGACGTGAGTGTCATAAAAACTTACCATAAATTGCTAGATCGACCCATTCACTTCCTTACACCATTTCTCACTTCTCTCTCTAACTTCTTTCTCTCTCTAGCTCTCCTAAACCCCCCCTAAACCCTAAGTAAACCCCTAGCTCCCAAAGGAAGCCCCGAGGCTCCCAGAGTCCCAAGAAAAAAGGGTCTTGCGGTTTCAAAACGCTACTCCGAGCGAAGCCCGGTTTTCTTTAAAATCCGTTTTTTTGTCAAGGAAAATTGTTTTAAGAGTAATGAAGTGTTGTCCGAATGCCGACTCACCACCTTACCAGGTGAGTGCATAGTTACTTTCATCTTACACATAGATATGAAGTATTTTATATATTACGTGATATGGGTGCATATTATCTATATACTTGCTATCTATGCTGGATGAATGTTTTTGTACAAGTTTTAAATGATTTAAATTGTATATGTATTTTATATCTATAAAAATGTTGGGGTAAAACATGGGTAGATGTAATAAGACGATGTGTGATAAAATGATGAGAGGCCTCGATGTTGTCGTTGTTGATACAGTCATGTAGCGGAGTATAGATGACGACCACAGACTCTTCTAGACCGTCAAGTGGAATGCTGGCAGACTCGCAACCTGTAGGTGTTGTGAACGATGTATTCACCGGTGTACTCCATCCCCCACATTGTTTCCTTTAGGATATTTATTACTAAGGAACCCCCTTAGCAGTAGTGTCCATCCCGATGATAATCCTTAGGCTTGATCTCTTACAACAGGTGTTTTAGGGACGTAAAGTGAGGATAACGGGAATGGGTAATCGGGTTATTATTGGTTGATAAACTTAATAAACTTATTTATTGCGGTTTGAAAACCCTATGTGCTCACCAGGCTCCCAAGCCTGACCCACTTAGTTTTCTCATATACAGGTAGTGGAAAGAGAGCATAGGAGTTATGATCTGATGAGAGATCAATGGATTATAGGCTACTAAAATGAATAGATATTATAATGCCTATGTCGTTTATGTTTATGTTTTTCATCTGTATTAACAATGATATCCCAAGGTTTTTAATATAATACAGTTCTACGGAAATGCTTTGATAAATTATTTTTTTATATTTTTGCGAACAAATTCTGCATTATATTTCTTTAAAAATACACTCCGATTTTCAATTAAAGCATAAACAAATCGGTCTTTTTTGGCCGTGAATTCAGGGATGTCACAGTTGGTATCAGAGAACTAGTTTAAGCAAACTAGGAAATTGTTGGATTTCTAGACTTAAACTTAGAATACTAAGTGATGATTGTGAGATGAGTGCCTGCTATATTTTAGACACAAGCACTAGTTTATTTTAGGAAAGATGCCTAAAATGCTTTTATGTGCTAAATACTTTGTGTTATAGCTATAACTATAAAGATGCCTTATATGCTATTATTTGTTCGAATCTATGGTCTGTTGCCGACCGAATCTAGAAACTTTATGTGTTTAGGATTCTAAGCGTTTGATGACGATATTAGAACTAGCATGTAAATGTTTTGGAGTAATAAGGAGGATTTAATACGTCTATCATAGATAAAGTTTTCCTATCTTAATTCGTGTCACTACACACTGAACGTCTGATTTGGTGTATAGACCATCATGGCAAGAACCCGAAGTGGAGTAAAAAATGCCATTGTAAATGACAATCAAGAGCCTCAACCTCCAGTGATACAACAAATACCTGTTTTTGAAGAAGTGGCACCTGAGCCAATGACGATGGCCGAAGTGCAAGCGATGATCCAGATGATGTTAGATCGCCAAATGGAGGAAACACGGCGTTTACTTCAACATAACTAATAAGAACTTACAGTACCAACTGAACGGTGCGACCTGAATGACGGGCAGTCAGAAGGAGGAAACTACAGTGGGACTGTTGGTCAAGACAACCCACCGATAGTTAGGCAAAACCACTAGGAGGGAGGAAATGATGGACACAGATGCAAATACAAGGATTTCATGGCATCCAAACCACCGAGTCTATTTGGAAGCCCGATGCCGGTGGAAGTCATGAACTGGATCTCTGAGATGGAGACGATGTTTGAGAGTTGTGAGTGTAGCAATAGGCAGAACCCCGCCCTCGCAGTTCCTCTGTTGAAATCTGGAGTACTAAGCTGGTGGAAACTACTAGCTGATTCAATGCCCAAAGGTGAAGCAAGCAAGATGTCGTGGGAGGATTTTTTGGTGCAGTTGAAGATGTAATACTGCTCTGAGCAGGATCTTCTGGAAATCAACAATGAGTTCTAGAATTTGAAGAATGGAAAAACAAGTGTTACCAAATACGCTTCAAGCTTTACGGAAAAGATGAAGCTTGTTCCTCACGTCGTCCCAACTGAACTCTCCAAGGTTACAAAATTGGCCCTCGGATTACCAACGAACTTTGGTCCATTGGTCAAGTAAAATACCACTCTGAAAGCCGCCATATGGACTGCTAAGAATGTGGAGACTCGGATATGAGAGAAGGGTCTAGAGAGAGCAAAGGTGGGAGAGAAAAGGAAATTTGATGGATCCTTGAGTTCCGGTAAGAAGAGTAAATTCTCAAAGTCTGGTTCGAAAGGAAGAGGAGCCGAAGCAAAATGGTGCGAAAAATGCAAGAAGAAGCACCAAGGGAAATGTGACGGAGGAGTCACTTGTTTCAAATGTGGAAAGTCTGGGCACTATGCCAACGAATGCATGTTCACTAAGAAGGTATGTTATGAGTGCAACGAGGAGGGGCACATTTCGAGGGACTGCCCGAAGAAGGAGGAGGCAGGAAGACCCAACATACCACTGAAGTCGAAGGCAAGAGCCTTCCAGATGACGCTCGAGGTTGCGAAAGAGGCAGCAGACGTCACTTCATGTACCTTTCTTGTAAATGAATTTCCTGTAAATATACTATTTGATCCGGAGCCAACTACTCCTTTGTGTCGCATAAATTTGGTGGGAAATTAGCATTACCTGTAGAAAAAATTGATAATGCCCTAATTGTAGAAGTTGCCAGTGGCAAGTTCGTACCTGTTAGTGATTGTATTCGGAATATCATCATCGAATGAAACGGAAATAAATTATACAAGGAGCTATTACCCATAGAGTTTAACGATTTCGACATTGTTCTTGGAATGGGTTGGCTTAGCGCCAACAATGCTAAGATTCAATACCGAAAGAATATAGTAAGGGTAAACCCACCCGGAAAAGAGTCATTTATGGTGTATGGGGACAAACGCAGAGTGAATTCTGGAATCATCTCCCTGATGAAAGCCAGAAAATGTTTGTCCAAGGGATGTGCATCATACTTGGCATTTGTTATCGATGCTAAGAAGGAAAAGAAAGAGGTGCAGAATATACCGGTTGTGTGTGATTATCCAGAAGTCTTTCCCGAAGATCTTCCCATGTTACCACCTGATAGACAAGTAGTGTTTCAGATAGACTTGTTACCAGGTACAACACCGATAGCAAAAGCATCTTACCGATTAGCACCGAAGGAGATGAAGGAGATTATGACGCAACTTCTGGAGCTATTGGACAACGGTTTCATTTGACCTAGTTCATCACCCTGGGAAGCTCCGGTGTTATTCGTGAAAAAGAAGGACGGAAGCATGAGAATGTGTATAGACTACCGAGAGATGAATAAGGCAACGGTGAAGAACAAGTATCCATTGCCGATGATTGATGACCTATTCGATCAGCTGCAAGGTTCGAGCTACTTTTCAAAGATCGATCTTAGGTCAGGATATCATCAGTTGAAGGTAAGAGAGCAGGATATCAAAAAGACTGCATTTAGAACGAGATATGGACACTACGAGTTCTTAGTTATATCATTTGGACTGACCAATGCTCCAGTAGCATTTATGGATTTGATGAATAGGGTTTGTAAACCATTCCTCGATAAATCTATAATAGTGTTCATATATGACATTCTAATATACTCAAAGAGTCAGCAGGAGCATGTAAAGCACCTGAGAGAAGTATTAGAAGTTTTGAAGAAGGAGAATTTGTATGCTAAGTTCTCCAAATGTGAATGCTGGATTTGAGAAGTCCAATTTTTGGGTCATGTGGTTAACCAAGAGGGAATAATGGTTGACCCGGAAAAGATAGAAGGTGTAATGAAGTGGGAACGAACAAAAAGTCCCACGGAGATTCGAAGCTTTCTGGGATTAGCTGGATATTACCGAAGATTTATCCAAGGCTTTTCTTCGATAGTTTCTCCATTGACAGCTTTAACCCATAAAGGAGCCACATATGCATGGAGTGAGAAACACGATGAGGCATTCGAGAAGCTAAAGAAGAAATTGTGTGAAGCACCAATTCTTTTTCTACCCGATAGAGTTGAAGATTTCGCAGTGTATAGTGATGCGTCGAGAGTCGGGTTAGGATGTGTTCTAACTCAAAGAGAAAAGGTGATAGCAAATGCATCTCGACAATTAAAGGAGCATGAAAAGAACTACCCTACTCATGATCTGGAGTTGGCAGTGGTAGTTTTTGCCCTAAAGATATGGAGGCATTACCTCTATGGCACGAAGTGCAAACTTTTCACTGATCATAAGAGTGTCCAATATCTCTTTAATCAGAAGGAATTGAACATGAGACAACGACGTTAGCTAGAGTTACTCAAAGATTTCGACTGTAAGATAGTTTACCACCTTGGTAAAGCAAATGTTGTAGCTGATGCTCTAAGTCGAAAAGTAAACTTTGAAAGAAAAAGGCCAAGATCGTTACGAATTGAACTTGTCTCGACGATTTTGGAAAGTATCAAGAAAACTCAGGAAGAAGCTTTGGAGAAAATGACCAAAAGGAAGAACGTTTAGCCAAAACGTTGGTATTCGGTACAAATAAACAAGGATTGAAGGTATTCCAAGATAGAATTAGGGTACCTAAGATGGGAGGAATAAGGGATCTTCTGATGGAAGAAGCTCATAAAACCATGTACTCGATTCATCCAGGTAGCACTAAAATGTATAGGGATTTGAAACCCTACTACTGGTGGCCGACGATAAAGCTCAATGTTGCAAAGTATGTGGCTGAATGTGTAACATGTGCAAGGGTTAAGGCACAACATCAGAAACCGTATGGGAGTTTAGAACCTTTACCTATACCCATGGGTAAATGGGAAGATGTCACCATGGATTTTATGACTAAACTTCCCAGAACGAAGAACGATCACGACATGATTTGGGTAGTCGTGGATCGTTTCACAAAGAGTGCACACTTCATAGAAGCCAATGAGAAATGGTCTATGGATAAGCTTGCAAATGCTTACGTGAAGGAAGTGGTAAGACTTCACGGTGTACCATTAACGATTGTATCAGATCGTGATAGTTGTTTCACGTCAAGGTTTTGGAAAAGCCTATAGGAAGAAATGGGTACCAAGTCGTGTTTAAGTAAAGCTTACCATCCACAGAATGATGGTCAGAGCGAAAGAGCGATTCAAACACTGGAAGATATGCTGAGAGCATGTACCCTATAATTCCAAGGTAACTGGGATGAGCACTTACCTCTGGTAGAGTTTTCCTACAATAACAGTTATCATTCGAGCATTAAGATGGCACCTTATGATGCTTTGTGTGGACAGATGTGTCGTACGCCATCTTGTTGGCTTAAAGTTGGAGAAAAGCAGTTTATGGGCCCTGAGATAGTCCATCAGACTGCTGAAAAGCTGAAAGTGATCAAGGAAAGGATGTTAGCAGCTCAGAATCGTCAAAAGAGTTATGCTGACAAGAAAAGATGACCGCTGACATTTGAAGTTGGAGATTCGGTTTTGCTCAAAGTCTCACCATGGAAGGGACTTATACGATTTGGAAAGAGAGGAAAGTTGAGTCCAAGGTTTATAGGACCATTCAAAGTTCTTCAGAGGATTGGGAACCAAGCTTACAAGCTAGAGTTACTAGAAGAACTAGATGGTATTCATAACACTTTCCATGTGTGTTACTTGAGGAAGTTTACAGGAGAAATTCCTGATATAATTCCAATTTCAGAGTTTAGGATGGATGAAATAAGAGGCTAATTGAAGAGCCTGAGGCGATTGTTGACCGTAAGACTAAGAAGTTGCGCCAAAAGATGGTTGACTTAGTGCTTCTGTGCTGGCAACATACGAATGGGTCGAACCTCACCTGAGAAACAGAGAGTGACATGATGAGTCGCTACCCACATCTGTTTGTTGATGCATGATTCCGAGACGGAATCATCCTAAGGAGGAGAGAATTGTAACGCCTGTGTTTCTAGGTTAAGCATTAATTTAATGGTTTAATAGTTAGGGTCAACACTTATAACCTACTTTGAAATAATAAATAGGAATTATTTGAATATTATGTGATTTTATGTGCCTTATACTTAATTATAAGATATAATAAGTTAAGAATAAAAATAAGCGTCAAAAATAAAATAATAAATATGTCCAATATCTATGAAGAAATTTGTAGTGGTCGGGACAAGGATTCCGGAGATATAAAGAACGCCGAAATCCGAGTTATAACGAAGAAGATATAACCTGTCGAAGTTTCGCGTCAAAACCGGCACAACACTGGTAAACGTAAAATTTAATTTATGATAAACTACTTTTTATACTTAGGAGTCTAAATGAAAAATGTAGAGTACGTCTCCACCTACGCGTGGATATAAAGAACGTCAAAAACAGAGTTTGTATGCAAAAGTTATGGCATTCCGAAGATTTAACTTTTAAAAAACCCTAAATTAGCTAATTCACGATGTGAGTTTTATGATGCTGACGACATTCTGTCATAATTCAGAATCTAGAAGTTGCGAGAGGATAAGATCCAATTCACGACGTGAGCTTTATGACACTTCCAACGTGAGGTGTCATGGCCACCATCCGAAGCTAGAGACGCAAATGGCAAGTCTACGGATTGAATCATGAGATTCACGACGTGAGTCTTATGACACTCACGACCCATTCACTTCCTTACACCATTCACTATAAATAGCAAGTTCGACCCATTCACTTCCTTACACCATTTCTCACTTCTCTCTCTAACTTCTTTCTCTCTCTAGCTCTCCTAAACCCCCCTAAACCCTAAGTAAACCCCCTAGCTCCCGAAGGAAGCCCGGAGTCCCAAGAAATAAAGGGTATTTCGGTTTCGAAACGCTACTCCGAGCGAAGCCCGATTTTCTTTAAAATCCGCTGTTTTGTCAAGGAAAATTGTTTTAAGAGTAACGAAGTGTCGTCCAAGTGCTGACTCACCACCTTACCAGGTGAGTGCATAGTTACTTTCATCTTACATATAGATATGAAGTATTTTATATATTACGTGATATGTGTGCATATTATCTATATACTTGCTATCTATACTGGATGAATGCTTTTATACAAGTTTTAAATGATTTAAATTGTATATGTAATTTATATCTACAAAAATGTTGGGATAAAACATGGGTAGATGTAATAAGACGATGTATGAGAAAATGATGAGAGGCCTCGTTGTTGTCATTGTTGATCCAGTCATCTAGCGGAGTATAGATGACGACCACGGACTCTTCTAGACAGTCCAGTGGAACACTGGCAGGCTCACAACCTGTAGGTGTTGTGAACGATGTGTTCACCGGTGTACTCCATCCCCCACATGGTTGCCTTTAGGACATTTATTGCTAAGGAACCCCCTTAGCAGTAGTGTCCATCCCGATGATAATCCTTAGGCTAGATCCCTTACAATAGGTGTTTTAGGGATGTAAAGTGAGGATAACGGGAATAGGTAATTGGGTTATTATCGGTTGATGAAATTAATAAACTTATTTATTGTGGGTTGAAAACCCTATGTGCTCACCAGGCTCCCAAGCCTGACCCGCTCAGTTTTCTCATATACAGGTAATGGAAAGAGAGCACAAGAGTTATGATCTTATGAAAGATCAATGGATTATAGGCTACTAGAATAAATAGATATTATAATCCCTATGTTGTTTATGTTTATGCTTTTGATCTGTATTAACAATGATATCCCAAGGTTTTTAATATAATACATTTCTACGGAAATGCTTTGATAAATTATTTTTTTATATTTTTGGGAACAAATTCCGCATTATATTTCTTTAAAAATATACTCTGATTTTCAATTAAAGCATAAACAAATCGGTCTTTTCTGGCCGTGAATTTTGGGATGTCACAATTTGGGCTTAGGATCTTCCATAGAGTGTTCCACCAATGAACAGCTCCACCCCTGAATTGACGCACTGCGAACGTGGTCTGCAACAAGTCATAAAGGCCAATTCCATCTCCGAGATCCAATCCATGACTCCGATCGGATCCTCCTGTCCAGTGAAGGTCGATGGTTTGCAAGTCAAAAACTCCTTGTACTTGCATCCCAATCCATTATGTCCTCCACCTTGGTTGTTTTGTCGAACTGTTGGTGGGTTGTCTTGACCAATTATCCCACTAAAGTTCTCTCCTTTAGACTGCCCTCCATTAACTTCGGGCTCTTCCACATGAATTGACAGTTCTTCACGATTTTGTCGAAGCGTACGCCTCGTTTCTTCCATTTGGCGATCCAACATAGTTTGAATCATCATTTTCACACCAGCCATAGTCATTGGCTCAGGTGCTACTGCTGTAACGACTACTTGTTCTATCACATGTATTTGATTCCTGTTTTCATCAGCATTTCCAACTCCACTCCTTGTTCTCACCATTTTTTTTTATCTATACAACGAATAAGGTGAAATTAAATCCTCATTCACGATATATATCCAAATCATCCTTATTACTCCAAACGATTACATGCTAGTTCTAATATCGTATACATACGCTTAGAATCCTGCACACATAAGGTTTCCAGATGACTGTCTAGAAAAGTCTGTGGTCGTCATCTAAACTCCACTAAATGACTTAATCAAAAACGACATCGAGGCCTCTCATCTATTTATCACACATCAACTATCTACCCATGTTCTACCCAACATATTAGTAGATAAAAATATATATATTTATGCATAGTTTAAAACCTGTATAGCATTCTCATTCAATACATATTTCAAACAACAGATAAGGCACATACACATAACACGTATTTTATAGAGGATAAATCATCTCTATGAGATAGAAGAAAGTGAATATACATTCACAGATATAACAACAAAATATACACATAACACATATTTCGTATCAAATACTTCTTAATTATGCGTTTAAAGAAAGTGACTACACACTCACATGATCAAAAGATGATCAGACAGCACTACGACTGATAGAAGTAGTATTCTTCGGTGAAATTGGGTTCACTTCACTCACCGGGCTTCTTACGGGCACAGCTTCGGCTCAGAAACTCTTTTCTTCATGGGATCTTCATGCCTCGGGACATGCTTCGGGTCTCGGGATGCTACTGGGGCTTCGGGGGTACTTCTTTCCAAGTAAATCGAGGTAATATGCGTGAGAGGAGAGAATTTGAGCAACCAAACTCGGCCGGCCCTTCAAATCTATTTATAAGGTAAAATTTTTCTTTGCCACGTCGTGGTACGGTTTACCACATCGTGGTGGCTGGTTCTTCACTGCATGCATCATTGGAAGTCGGTCTGATAGACACAAGAGCTCCTGCCACGTCGTGGTGACTAACAGTTTTGGGGTTTTGTGCCTCGAACTTCAGAAATTCATAACTTTCGCATACGAACTCCATTTTCGATATTCTTTATATTGACGCGTAGGTGAGAATATGTTCTACAACTCTTGTTTAGACTTCATTGGCTAATTTTGATTTATATTTTATATATTATAAATATATTACTTTTATTTTATTTTTAGTAATCCAGGATAGGAAAACTCCGTTATAAATTCATAACTTCTTCATTTGACGTTTGTTTTCGCCTATATTTTTATCGTTTCACTACTATTAACGAGATCTTCGATTCTTGTTTAGATTGTTTCGGCTAAAAATCACTCGATCTCAAATCGAGGATTCAGGTTGCATACTGCTAAGTCGAAACTTCGGAAAAATCATAACATTCTCATACGAAGTCAGATTTGGGCATTCTTTTTATGGACGCTCTCGGTTTAACGTATTCTACGACTTTCGTTTAGATTACTAGGCTAGATATCGCTCTATCTTAAATTCGTATTTTACGTCATTCCGTGTTGCGCCAGTTCTGTCGCGAAACTTCGACAGGTCATAACTTCTTCGTTATAACTCGGATTTCGGCATTCTTTATATATTCGGAAACCTCGTTTCAACTACTACAACATTATCGATATATATAGGCTTTATCTAACATTTCATTTTGATGCTTATTTTTATCCTAAATTTATTTAATTATAATAATTAAGAAGATAAACACATAATTCACATAATACTCAAATATTTCATCATTAATACTTCAAAAAGGGTTACAAGGGTTAACCTAGACTATTACATCAATGATAATGCCTAGCCTGGAAATGCGGACGTTACAGTTACGCCTTGCGTACGAGCTTCCTAGAAAAATAGAATATAGATATTATCTTTAAAACAATTTACTTTAGATCCAGATGCTACAATTCTCCATGACTTGAATCAGGATTCGTCCTCAAAGTCTGCCAATGCAAATAACTATAGGTAATACTCCATCATCTCCTCCTTAGGGTCCCACGTGCACTCTGAGCCATTATGGTGCTGCCATTGCACCTACACTAGAACCACAACCTTATTCCACTAATCCTCTGTCTTCTTGTTTAGGATCACCACCGGTCTTTCTACGTAATTCAGGCTTTCATCCACCATAATATCCATTAATGGTACCACTACAAAATCATCAACCAAATACTTCCGTAACCGAGAGACATGAAAAGTGTTGTGAATATTACTGAGATCCTTGGGTAGCTCTAAACGATAACCAACCCTGCCCACCCGGGAAATAACCCTGAAAGGACCAATGTATCTGAGGCTTAGCCTGCCCCGCATCCTGAATCGGATGACGCTTTTCCAAGGTGACACCCTTAGGAGTACCATATCTCCTACCTGAAACTCTTAATCCGACCGGCACCTATCAACATAACTCTTCTGCCAGCATAGCGCAGTCTGCAATCTCCCATGCACCAGTTGGGTGAACTTGGTAGTCCAGAGCGCCTTCTCCGTGCTACCCATGACTCGACGACCGACCTCTCCCAAAAAAAAATTAGGTTCTGACACTTCCTCCCGTACAGAATCTAAAAAGGAGGTCGATCAATGCTGACGTAATAGTTGTTGTTGTAAAAAAAAACTCAGCCAAAGTTACATATCCCGGCTACCACTAAAATCCAGCACACATGCCCGAAACATATCCTCCAAATTGTGGATAGTCCGCTCATTCTGTCCATCGGCCTATAGATGAAAAGTCATGCTGAAGTGAAGTCGCGCACCCTACTCCTCATGAAATCTCTTCCAGAACTTCGAAGTGAACCACATATCCCGATCAGAAACCACTGAGACTGGGACCCCAAGATGTGCCACCACCTCACGAATATATGTAACATCCATAAAATTCGAGTCGATTTAAAACTTTTTAAATCAGTTAAAACCATTCAGTCATTACAGTTTGTTTTCAAAATAGTTTAAACATCAGAGTTCCCAAAAATCATAATCATCAATCGAGGAAGTGTACGGTCACGCCTTCTCCTTCCCACGGCCATCCGTTAAACCTAAAGCGATAAATTGAAACTATAAGCCTGAAAGCTTAGTGAGTTACCCCCAAAATACCCATACACACAACAATACACATATAATGACAAACAACATATTATGGGTCCAATCATCCAACAGGATGGAATACCCTAGGCCCTCAACCATCGGGTTGGAATGTCAACATACTACGAGTCTAATCATCCTTGGGATGGAATAATCTCGGCCCACAACCATCGGATTGGAATGCCCACACAAAATGCATATATAACTGATAATATGGGTCCAATCATCCATCGAGATGGAATGCCATCCCTCAACCATCGAGTTGGAATGCCAACATATTATGGGTCCAGTCAACCATCGGGTTGGAATACCCTAGGCCCTCAACCATCAGGTTGGAATGCCAACATAACCAATCAAACACGTGCACCTATATCAGATAATCATATAACAGTCTAAAAGACAACATATTAGTGTCCTATGATCCTCAGGATGGAATACCCTCAACTATCAATCAATCATGTTCACCTATAATAGGTAATTACATAACAGTCTATAGAAAGACAAACCAATCTAACAGATCACAACAACATAACAACGTCCTATCTACCAGGATACTGATGTAACGAATCATAGCAACATACAACATCATATCTACCAGGATACTGATCCAACGGATCATAACAACATATAACATCCCATCTACTAGGATACTGATCTAACGGATCATAAAATCATATATCATCCTATTTACCAGGATACCAATCTAACAGATCATAACACCATATAACCATCCTCTCTACCAGGATACCGATCTAACAGATCATACCGACATATAACCATCCCATCTACCAGGATATCAAGCTAAGAGATCATACCAGTGACAATCCTAAATAACAAATCAAAGGGCCAACCTTGGTTCCTTAGAACCTTGAGTACAGTGAGGATAACTCACCTCGTAATGCCGCTCTAAGCTGAAGAATCGAACTCCCGAATCAATGCCTCACCAACAATTCCAAACTATCCAAATAATAAATACCAAGTCGTTGCACAACATAACAATCTTGACTAAGGGGGGTCCACACAATCCAGCATGTCCATTCTCTTTATTGGGCCAAGGCCCAATGCCAATTCCATAACCTTGAAAGTCCTTATTTAAAGCATAATATTGGCCTAATTTACCAAATTGGGCCCAACTCCCTAATTGGGCCTAATTCCAAGATCCATTATTAAGACTTCTCCCAAAACATAATATTCATAAAGTCCAACAAAGGCCCAAATCCAACTAGTCCGTAAACAGCCCAAAACCCAAAACCCAAATGCTAAAGGCCAAACAGAGGACGTACGTGGGGCATACTCCGCTGGTGTGTAACACCCAAAATCAGAAAGTCCAAGAAAGGAAAGAAAACCCTAAGTCAAAGTGGTTAACTCATCGAGTCCAGGGAGGAACTCGACGAGTCCGAGCAAGATCCAGATCGAGGAGTAAGTGACAGACTCGGGGAGTCGGAGAATGGACTCGGCGAGCCTAGTCTGAGCGAGAAAAACCCTAATCCGGGGGTTTGCACCCTATTTAAGGAACATTACACCCTTTCCCCAGCCTCTTTACTCCTCTTTGAGATCCAGAAGCCCTAGACTCGTGAGTGAGAGCCATTGGAAGCAAATTGGGGCGTTATTAAGTGTTTTGTGAAGAAATCTTGAAGGTCAAGAAGCTTGTACCAAGGAGGTTCGTGGAGATTCGGATTCCTTTTTAGTGGGAGGATGTTTTGGAGGTAATGAATTGTTATCCTTGGCTTTCCCCTTTCTAGATCCATCTTTAATGGAGTTTTAGGGTTTATTTGAGAGTATGTGATGAGAATTTGGTGCACAAGTTAGATTTGGAGTTGAAACTCCAGATCTGAACTCTATTTGGATCATAGGTGCAGAAAGCCCTGTTAGTTGCTATGCAAAAGCCATCCACCATGAGTTAAGTTCCTTTCTAGCTTGGTTTTTGGCATTAGGGGACAAAAAGCACATAAAGGTAGCAACTTTATGTTGCTAATGGACTATAGAAACCTAGATCTTTGGTTTGGAGCAAAGGAGTAGCTCTATAACTCGAGATTATGGGGAAGCACGTATGGACTCGGCGAGTCTGGGAGATGACTCGGCGAGTCGGGCTAGATATCAGTCTTAGAGTCGCGTAGGAACTCGACGAGTCACATGGGTGGACTCGGAGAGTTGGATGAAGTTAGGCAGCAACTCGACGAGTTGAAAGAACAAGTCGGCGAGTCTGTTGAAGATTGCCTTGGACTCAGAGAGTCTGTTCTTGGATTCGGTGAGTCAAGTCGTGAAACCCCAAACCCTTCGTGTTAAGACTCGGATCAGTGAGTTGAGTGGGGACTCAGTGAGTTGGTCAGGTCAGGACTTTGAAATCGGTAAACTCGGCGAGTCATGGTCTGACTCGTCGAGTCGAGTCGCGAATGAAAGGATTCTGAGCTAGTGAACTCGGTGAGTCAGTAGGTAGACTCGACAAGTAGGGTTGACCTGGAAGGTTGACTTTGACCATAGTTGACATAGTTGACTTTTGGAGATCAGTTAAGCTAAGTGATATATGTTTTGATACTGGTAGCTCGGGGAGCTAGTGGAGCAGCGGTTCAGGAAATTGTCAGTCAACATCCAAAGGGGTTACCAGCAAGTTCAGTAGTACCAGGTGAGTTTCCTTCCAGTAGGAACGGGTCTAAGGACACAATGTCGACCCGTTAAATTAGTAGTAGTTTCCGGACCTCAGTCCGATGCAGTAGTTAGAATGTTTGATGCCTTCGTGGCTCAGGCGGTGTTTATGTGTTATGTGTTCCGGGCTACGACCTGATGCAGTATGCAGTTTATGTGTTCATGCTAGTTGATATGTTATGCTATGCTATGTTCAGTTAGATCCGGATTGCGGTCCGATGCAGTCAGTTCCGGACTTCGGTCCGATGTATGGGACAAGGTCCCAGTTAGTCCGGACTTCGGTCCGATGCAAGGGGCAAGGCCCCAGTTAGTCCGAACTTCGGTCCGATGCAGGGTACAAGGTCCTAGTCAGTTTCCGGACTTCGGTCCGATGCAGGGGGCAAGGCCCCAGTTAGTCCGGACCTTGGTCCGATGCAATGGGCAAGGCCCAGTATGTGCTTATATGTTTGTGTTGAGTATATTTTTGTTGCATCTTGGGCTAAGTATTTTGTATCCGGATTGGGCCTGTCCATCCATGTCTATCTAGACTAGTTACGTAGTTATCTAGATTAATTGTTAGGGTTATAGTATATATATGCATGCATGTATGCGTATATTGATAAGTTTTTCATTACGTTGATTCTTGTAACCCTAAACGCCTTTACAGATTGAAGTTCTTTATCGAGCTCTTCTGAGGTGTTATTGCATTAATCATTCGACGTATTCATCGCAATACTTGTGTTCTTATTACGTTCTTATTTTGTATCTTGCTTAGAATCATACGATCCTAAAAGCAATTAGTTCTAACAATTGGTATCAGAGCAGGAGACTGTGTGATCAATACACATTCCTTCTGTATACGTAAGTCTTTAGGGTTTCCTCTTTTATCGTATAAATAGAAGTCGTCGTCTTCATATCGACGATAACTCTATTTTTGATAAACCCCTGATCTCAAGTTTATAGGTTTGATTATAAGCAGCTCACCATGTCTCAAGCAAATTCACATACAAACCCAATTAACATCTCAAACAGCACCGGATCAACAACCAGAGTTCCCATAATCTATACTCAAGACTACGAAGTATGGGCTCATCACTTTGAAGATTACGTGGTTGGATCGGAAGACAATGGCTATCTCATATGGGAAGCTATAACTCTTGGAGCGTTTGTACATTCGGAAACAAACAAAACTATTAAGATGCAAAAAGATTACAACAAGTTGGTGACAGATGTTCAAAAGATGCCACATGATGAGAAGGACAAGATCTTGTGTAACGTAAAAGCCATAAGGATGATAAGATTCGCCCTGCAATCTGACACCTTTCGGCTTGTAGGTTCATGCACAACTGCTAAAGAGATTTGGGATAGGCTGAAGGAACTTTACTCATCCATTCAAACTCTGTTACTATCAGAATTTGGAGTTTTCGAACAGAAACTTGAAGAGAAGCTTGTACAGACCATTGATCGGTTCAATCATCTATTAAGTAAGATGATCAAGCATGGGATAGAGAGGAAGCTGATCGAGCAGAAAGTCACGTTCATGAATGGGCTGAGACTAGAATGGATGGTTGTGGTTTCCACTGTGAAAGCGCATGAACAGTTCAAATCGTACTCGCTGGTGAAACTATTAGGGATACTGAAATCCCATGAAAGTGTTGTAACTAAGGAAGCGAAAGTGGTCTCTCGTATCGGATCGTTGGCTCTTGTTTCTAAAGGAAAAAGTACTGCTGAAAAAGAAGAAGAAGAGTCAGACATGTCAAAGTGCGAGCTTACAAGTGAGGAATATGCCTTGATGATCACAAATCCAAAGAAATTCGCAAGAATAAAATTTCTCGCCAACAAGAACCAAAACTGGAAGGGAAGTTACAGTTCTGAGAAGATGAAGGATGAACCGAAAGTCTCCTCTCAAAAGGATGAAGAGAAAAAGGAGAAGAAGCTTGCAGGAGACTCCGGATACGACTACAACTATTGTCACGACAAAAACCATTTTGTCAAAGATTGCATGTTGAGAAAGATGACTGAGAAGAGATACGGTGAAGATGACGAAGCGTATTATATGCGCAAATTAGAAGAAGTCAAAAAGAAAAAGGCGTCCAACAGCTCAATGAATGCCTTAATCGTACAGGAGAATGTTGAGGAAGATGAGTTCGGTGGCGTAGAAGTATGGTCAACCGACTCTGAAGACGAAGAGGTTAGAAGACCCACTCATGGAAAGGCGTATGTGGCAAAGAATGAAGGTTCGGGTGGAAAATGTTTTATCGTCACTGCTGGTCCATCAACCGAGAGTGCAGATTCGGAGCCGAACCTGACTGAAAATAAGTGTTTTGCGGCCAAGCCAGTGAGTGAGAAGATCAATGGCTGCGATCGATTGATCAAAAAGGTACATTCTATTCTTGAGTCTCTTAAAATTTCAAAAACTAATTATCAAGAATAATTAAATGAATTAAACTCTAAATTCTCTAACCTAAGTAGTAGCCTCATGCAAACCCGCTTAGCAAATTCTAACCTAACTGACCAACTCGGCAGGGTGTCTTCAAAAAGTGAGGAGAGGAGAATCTGGATTGAGCTGAAGGAAGCAGAGTTAGTTAGGGCTAGGGATGAGAGTATTTATTTGCAAAGAGACAATTTAAAGTTATTAAAACAAAGAAATGTTTTTTGTTTGATTGCTAAGCGTCTTTATACTAATATTGCTCAATTACATTTAAATTGTGAAATTGGTAAGAAAATTCATAAGATGATTTTGCCCTTTCTTGAATTTAAAGAAGATGAAGTTATAGTAGAATGTGAATCAAAAGTTTCCTCTGAAGAAACGTCAATGTCGTATAGGCTAGGTTAGGATAAGATAGAAACTTTCATCAATTCTAAGGAACATAAAAGTATGTTAAAAGATATCTTAGATGAAAATGATAGGATAAAGATTAAAACTAAAACTATACAAACATTTGACTTGTCAAATGCTAAAATTGTTAAGGCTAATAAAATAAACTTAGATAATTCATCTGAATTTGATGCGGAAAGCGAGATGAGTGAAATCTCAGTAGAAGATGAGGTTGATTGGTCTAAGTTTATGAAAAATGAAACCGAGAGTGAAATACCTCTAATATCAGAAAATTCGGTTGAGTTTGCTCGTCTGTCAAAAGACCAGAAACCAAAACTCAAGGAAAAAGCCTTGGTTTATCAAAAGGTCCAGACCATGCCAAATCAGGTTTATGCTACGACTGGAGTCACTCAAAGGCAAACGACAGAATTAAGAACAATAGTTGACGAAGATAACGTTATAGGTTGCGAAGACTATTTTTGGTCTGCTACTATTGATAACGCAGACAAAACTGTGGGACAATCTGAGAAAACCACATGGAGAGTCAAGGGTAGATACATACCACAACCCCTCAACAAACCCTCCAGTTTTAAAATTCCAAGCACAAGTGGAACCAAAGATGTTCTTAAAGAACCAATGGTTGAACCTGATGTTCCTATCAAAAAGGAAGAACCGAAAGTTCTGCTCAAGAGAGAGGAAGCACCGAAAGTTCAAACTAAGTCACCTGCAACCCACCAGAAAGAGAAACAAAAGGCAAGCTTCAATGTTCACAAATCTCAGAAGGAGCTAGCTGAACAGAAACGCCTGCGAAATCAATGATACGCCAAGAATCTGAAATGAACGTAAAAGGCATTGGAATTCTCAAAATCCCAACTTTGAGATTCCCAGGAAAGAATCCATGGACAAGGGAAAGGAAAAGATGAAGGAAAACTTTAGTCCAAATTCCTATTATTCCAAATCCCAGAACCGAAAGTCTAGTCTCGGCCCTGAACCCACTTTCGGTCCTCGACCAACTTTTGGTCCTCGACCCACTTTCGGTCCTCGACCCACTTTCGGTCCTCGACCCAGATTCGGTCCTAACACCAGATTCGATTCCAATCCTAGTTATGGATCCTTCAAGTCCCAAGATAAAACAAATTCTCTAAAGGACATCAAAGGAAAAGGAAAGCTGGTATTAGATTCTGAGAAGGAAAATAAGAAATCCTATACTAAACCTAGGAATCAAACGAAAAACACTGAACCATCAAAAGCAACACCAAATGATACACTAAAATTTAAAGAAGATAAATAAAAAATCAAGGTGTATACCATTAAAAGAAAAGATCAAACAACTCTAATTAAACGAACTTATTTGGTTGATGCTTCTATTATAATTCTTTTCTCTGTGAAAAACTCACCAGGACCCAAGAAACTTTGGGTTCCGAAATCTTCTTGAATTTGCAGGTAATCAATGATGAGCAGTTTGACGAAGAATGGTATATAGACAGTAGCTGGTCGCATCACATGTCAGGAAGGAAGGAGGATCTAAGGGAGTTTCGGTCCCTGAAAGATGGCGGGTCTGTGAAGTTTGGAAACAATTCCTATGGAACAATCAAAGGATATAGCATGATAACTAACGAAGATTTCTCAATCAGAAAGGTGGCTTATGTAGAGGGATTGCAGCACAATCTCATCAATATATCGCAATTAGTTGTGGGCACAGGTTTGAAGGTATCATTCGATGATGAGGGGTCTGAGATTATTGAAAAACAATCCAAGAAGGTTCTGCTGAAATCTGCGCGGAAGGGTGAGATGTACCCTTTTAAATATTAATCCAATACGAGGGACACCAGCTATTTGTCTTCTGTCAACGGCTAACACTGATGAAAGCTGGTTATGGCATCGACGTCTATCACACCTAAATTTCAAAGATATCAAAAAATTGGTGATTGGGGATCATGTTCGAGGCCTTCCTCTCCTCAAGTTCGATAAGGAGCATTTATGCGCAGCTTGTGAGATGGGTAAGCAAAGCCGAAAAAGCCACCCAACATGCATCAATACTAAGATAGTGGAAGCACTTGAACTGTTACACATTGATTTGTGTGGACCTTCTGCTATAGAGAGTATCGGTGGAAGTAAGTACATTCTTGTTATTGTAGATGACTTTTCCTGCTTCACTTGGGTTTTCTTTCTTACACAGAAATCAGATGCAACTCCCAAGTTAAAGGTGTTCATCAAGAAAGTGGAAGTGCAATTAAGGAAGATAGTCAGAAACATCAGAAGTGAAAATGGACTAGAATTCAAGAACAAGGACTTTGAAGACTTTCTGGCTGATAAGGGGATAACTCACAATTTTTCGGCCCCCTATACACCACAGCAGAATGGGATTGTTGAAAGACGAAATCGTTCTCTATGTGAAGCAGCTAGAACCATGCACAGTTACGCTTCTCTACCTTTATACTTCTGGGCTGATTTCATCGTTGCTGCTTGTTATACTCAGAATTGGTCTTTGATCAACAAGAGATTCTCCATAACTCCTTATGAGATCTTAAATAATAGGAAACCGAACGTCAAATTTTTCCATATTTTTGGTTCACGGTGCTTTATTTTTAACTCTAGAACCGAAATAAGTTTGATGTTAAAGCTGATGAAGGCATATTTCTAGGTTACTCTCTGTTATCAAAAGCATATAGGGTGTTGAATAAGAATTCCAGAAAAATTGAAGAAACTTATTATGTCACCTTTGATGACAATTATATGAAGAAGGTTCAGAGGACTGACAATGCTTCAGGAGACATATTCCCAGAATCAGGATAGGTCTCGATTCCTATATCCAACCTGTTTGAGGAATACATTCGGCTGTTCGATGAACCAGAAAAAGAATTAATTCAGAGGCAACAGCAGCAGACAACAAAGTAGATAATCTCAAGAAGGTAATAGACGAAGCCACTAAAGAGATGGAAAGCGAACCACCAAGTCCTAAGTCATCCAAAGGCTCTCCAAATAAAGCTTCAACGTTCTAGGGGGAGAGCTCAACCACTCTAAAGACAACTGAAGTTTCTATCGAGGGGGAGAATCCAAGTTCATCCCCAATATCTAAAAGTACAGAAGATAAAGATACAACTGATCCAAAAATCACAAGTTAAAATCTAATCCAGGGGGAGACACCCACTTCAACAAGAAATACAAACTCTGATGCTGACAGAGACTTCATTCGCCAGTCGAGGGGGAGAAGGAAACAGTAAGTGATAGTTCTACTGATGAAGGTGAAGGTGATCTGTCAGATGTTGAAATAGAAGTAGAAGCTGAATTGAATCCAGAATATGATCCAAGCTATCCTCCATTAGTAAATGGACAAAGGACCATCCCAAAGAGCAAATTATTGGTGAAACTTCCGAAAGTGTTCTTACTCGGTCTTAACTGAAGGAGAAACAAACTGCATTATTCTCTAAAATGGAATTTTGTATGTTTAATTCATTTATCTCCAAGATAGAGCCGAAAACTATAAATGCTGCACTTGATCATTCTGATTGGGTACAAGCAATGCAGGATGAGCTCAATGAGTTCGAACGCAACAGAGTTTGGAGGTTAATTCCCACACCGAAAGATGCCTCTGTTGTCGGCCTGAAATGGGTGTTTAGAAATAAGTTGGACAAGGTGGGGAATGTCATTCGTAACAAGGCTCGGTTGGTAGTAAAAGGTTATTGTCAAAAAGAGGGGATAGATTATGAAGAAACCTTTGCTCCAGTAGCAAGGTTGGAATTTGTTAGAATCTTTCTTGCATATGCTGCTCACAAGAACTTCGAAGTTTTCCAAATGGATGTCAAATGTGCTTTCTTGAATGGAGAATTAGAAGAAACCATCTATGTTGAACAACCGCCTGGTTTTGTGAATGAAAAATACCCTGATCACTGCTATGTGCTGGATAAAGCTGTCTATGGGCTAAAACAAGCACCGAGAGCCTGGTATGAAACACTAACTCGCTTCTTAAAAATGTCAATATTTAAACAAGGTTCGGTTGACCCAACCTTCTTTTGTAAGAAGGAAGGCGAACATTTGATGATTGTTCAGATTTATGTTGATGATATCATCTTCGGCTCTACGAATCCTAGCTTAACAGCTGAATTCAGGAAGTTGATCGAGACTAAATTTGAAATGAGCGCAATGGGTCCAATTAACTTTTTCCTTGGTTTGAATATTAGACAGGGACTAGAAGGCATTTTTATAAACCAGGAGGCATACACCAATAACTTACTAACGAAATTTGGAATGAAGGGTGATTCAAAAGTGAAGGTTCCTATGGCATTCGGCACTAAGCTAACCCCATCTCTGGAGAAACTTGTTGTGGACATAACACTTTATCGACAAATGATAGGGTCTCTTATGTATCTAACAGCTAGTAGACCAGATATTATGTTTTCTGTTTGTTACTGTTCCAGGTTTCAAGCCAATCCAACAGAACCTCACATGCTTGCTGTGAAGAATATTTTTCGCTATCTGAAGAAAACTTCATCTCTCGGTCTCTAGTATCCTGCAAAATCAGGATTCTTCATTCAAGCCTTTTCTGATGCTGATCTAGGATGATGTGGACTGGACAGAAAAAGTACTACAGGTGGATGCCAATTCCTTGATGGAAAACTTGTGAGTTGGCAATCCAGGAAACAAACCTGTGTTTCATTATCCACAGTCGAAGTTGAATACATCGCTGCTGCATCTTGTACCTCTCAAGTGGTTTGGATTCAAAGTCAATTAAGAGACTATGGGTTAAGTATGAAAAAGATTCCTCTCTACTGCGACTCTGAAAGTGCAATAAGGATTTGTCATAATCCAGTGCAACACTCAAAAACTAAGCACATTGCACTTAGGTATCATTTCATCAAGGATCATGTAGAAGACGGAAACGTGGAAGTTCACTTTATTCGATCTACTGATCAACTGGCTGACATCTTTACTAAATCCTTACCCGAAGCAACCTTTAATAAAATCTTACAAGACTTGGGCATGATGGAAGGAGAGTTGGTACCGAATCTTCAAATCTCTCATTAAAAATTAGACAACTGAAATGGACAGACCGCTAGGTGTATTTCGGCTCTCGAATTTTAGGGAACAGAAATGGACAGACCGCTCTGTCTATCTCTGCTCCATAATTTTCTGAAACAAAAATGAACCAAATGTTCTATCTATTTCGCTTCTCTCATCAAAAGATAAGGTTTCGGTTGTATATTTTGTGCATATCTTTTGTTTGCTTTGAACTTTAAATAGTTTATCTTTCTGTTCTTATTCTTTTTCAGAAAATTTCAAAAATCCAAAAATATTTTATCTTTCTGTTTTTATTCTTTTTCAGAAAATTTCGAAAATCCAAAAACATTTTATATTTTTTGTTTTTATTATTATTTTATCTATCTCGATTGTTTGTTTGGTGTTTTTCTTTATTTTTCTTAGGCTATATGGGTAACAAGAACAACTGACTGTGGATCTAAGGCAGGTATGATTTCAACATGAACTAGTTAAGGGTCCCTAGAAGCATGCTATTGCATGTCGTCTTAAGCCTCTACGATCTTGAGTAGGCGTTAATGATTCGATCTATACCTATCGTTTCTTCCAAATCAGGCTAATTTATGCTACTCGGTCTAGAGCTACCTTACTCTTCTCTTATGAGTTAAGAGTTTCTCTGCTCTGTTAGGATTATCTAGCAGAAGGTACATTCGGTCCTTAAGCCACCTCTTTACATTCTCCATCTACTTTCGGTTCACCCAAGTAACCCTGGAGACTCTCGGTCTTTACCACTGAGGTTTATGGTTACACAACATCTGTGTTTATGATCTTAGATACATATACCATGTGCTGAGCGAAACCCAAAATCCAACACCAAAAATTAATTGACGGTGAATTATACATTCAAGATTTTACTAGTTACCTAAGGAAATCTCTTTTTATTTTTGTGAGATCTTTATGAAATTGTCTACAGCCAAGGCATTTCTTCCCAAAAAGATCCAGTTTTTTTTTTTTGAGATTTCTGATTCCAATATAGTCACTCAAATAAGATATCCTACCTACCTGTTCAATAGACCACATTGGTCTCACAGGTACTTCTTCCAACAATCGGTTTATGTTAAAACTCGAAGTTCGGTTGAACACAAGCTACCCTAAACCTATGATTAAAAGAAGCCTTTCAATGTTTATTAACAAACAGTTGATCGTATTTTTCGGGAAACCACACAAGCACTTCAAGTCTATCTTGACTTTGAAGGAAGTGATTCTTGCCCGGAATCCTCTGCTTTACGTCTCACAGATATCACTCACATCCTATACACATTTGATTTATTTCTTTCTCTTTGACACACTTATCTACGAAAATTTTAGTTTCCAACATACTAGGTACTGTTTGGTATGAGTTTTGGTTATCCATCGTAACCAAATAAGGAGTTATATGGAATTTCAAATGCCAATTAAAGATAAGATTTATGCGCATGAATTTGATCCGTTTCTAAACCCATGCGTGCTGGCGTAGTCCTGGGAGTAACCATACTATCACACATCGCGCTTTTTCAGGGGACGCTTTAGCAACCTCATCATCACAATTTTCTCTCTCCAGGCAACGGTATAGAAAGGGGTGAACGTTTTATTTGTCATTTACTAGTCTCAATTCTCTCAACGTAAACAACAACTAAACACTGTTCATCTTCTTCTTCATTCATCAATGGCGACTTCTTCATCAACACATGATCAGACTGCTTCATCTTCTTTGCTCACCATAAAACCCAACCAAAACATGATCATTGAACTTAGTCCATTCTTATATGATCCATATATGTTACAAGTTTTGGAATGCTTGAAGTATTTCCCCCTGGTTTTAGCCCTAACCCAGGTTGAATTCGTTCCAATGTCGCTATTATCACAAGTTTATTCTTCGGTGACGTATGACAAGATCCATGCAAGTTTCTTCACTATGGAATGATTCCTAAAACAATGTAGAGATGTGTTTCGGAACAGAGCAACGTCCTGGCAGATTATAGGAAACTACCTCCTATTGGACCGAGGGTTCTAACTCCTGAGCAGCAAGCTGCATTAGACGCATTGGAGAAGCCGGTCATCCAAGGAAAGAAACCTACAAAGAAAGAGGATCCTGAGGAACCAAAGGCCAAGTCCTCTAAACGAAAATCTGATGAAGGGGACTCTTCTAAACCGAAAAAGAAAAAGATAAAGAAGATGGCTCGTAGGCCAAGAGAACACACTTCTCCAAGAATAGAGCCTGATGTTGAACAACCTGAGGAAGAGGAAGTACATCATGACTTGCCCGAGAGCCCACTCCTCCACGCTCCCCTACTCCACTAGAATCTCCACAACAAACCACAATTCCAACTCCACCTCCATCCCCAAAACAGACAGTTGAACTTTCTGCTCCTATTGTTACTCCACCTGTTATCACTCAAACAACCACTATGCCACCTTCATCATTGATTTCTTCTATTCCTATTTCCACTATACCATTATCAACTCCACTTGTAACCGAGTCTACCACAACTACCATTCCCAAACCCACAGTAGAAGTCAATGTATCTGATACAGGGGCTACTACTGTGACCGAACCTCCAGTTATCAACTTACCACCTTCACCAACCCAATCCTCCGATACTGTTGCCACTCTTGGGGGAGATGATGAGGATTTTGATTCTATTTACTACAGCCCTTACCAAATTCCATCAGAAGATACAGCTGTTGCTTCTGTCACAAGTCAGCAGATCCAAGACATTCATGAAAAGTTGGATAAACTGCTTGCCGCTAGTAAAGCATATGGTGGTGTGGTTATTAAAGCATTTTTGGAGACGGCTCTTCAACAGTACACTGATGCCATTGATAAATCTACAGAAGCTGTGAAGGAGTCTATTTCTACTTGTAAGAAGGCCACCAAGGAAGTTTCTGAGGTTGTTCATACAACTCAGATTTTCCTTGCTCTTTGAAATCTCATGCTGACACCAATGCAGCAAAATACCAAGCATCCGTGGATTCCTTCTCAAAGTCTCTTCACGAAGAAACTGACAACTTTGAAGCTGTTCGTACTGAGCTTAAAACGGAAACCACCTCCTTTTTACAATCTGTGGACTCTCGGTTTGATGCTCTAACTGCAAATCTGGTAACTGGGAGTGCCTTGAAGGAGGATCTAGTCAAACAATAGGCCACTATTGATATACAGAAGGTGCAACTAGCCCAGGTAGAGAAGGAAATCTCTCTGTTAAAAACTCAAAGGGCGGTGTACAAAAGTTATGCATGAGATGTTAAGGACATGCTGACCAATTTGCTGGAAGCTCATGATCCTATCCTAACCTTAACAATTCGCAAACATCTTCAATCCAAACTCCTCCCTGCCATTGCCATACTTAGCGAGATGAAGGGTGTTTCGGAGGGGTTCATACCTCCAAAACAAGGGGGAGAGGGTAGTGCACAACAGAACCGAAGGTTAATTTAGCTTCGGTTTCTGAGAAAAAGCTGAAACAGAAAGAGATTCTTATTGAAGCTGATAGTGATACAAAAGAAGAGACGATTGTTGATGCTCTCAAGAGGAAAAAGAGAGACAGAGAGTTGGATGAAACTATGAAAGTGGACAAAGAAGCAGAAGAAAGGGAGAAGAAGAAGAAGGAAGTTGAAGAGGCCTTGCAATGCAAGAAGGCTCTTTTCCAGAATGGAACAGAGATACACTTATCAATCAAGCGACTGAGTTTCCATCTGTCTATTGGTTGGAACCAGTTGCTTCGTTTGACTGTGAAAACTATAGAGACTCACAGTTTGACATGCCCATAACCAGAAAAGCATTCACATTCCATTGCTTTGAGGCAACTACTGAGGTTCCATATCCACATCCTAAGGTTGACAGGGAGTTGATAGATTTTTATTTGAAGAATGGTCAACCGAAGTACTTGACTTGGAGCGCACAGAAAATCACTAAAGTCAAGGTACCTAAACCTTTATCTACAGAGAGATTAGTCAATGTCAATTTCAAGATCAACCGTGGTTCAGCAAACACGGAGTCTTTTTATCTCTCTGGCAGATCATCCCAACCTTAATCCACATGACTGGATTCTGCTATACAACATTCTGCTCTCTAATCCCAGGGAGTATGAGCCGATTCTTGAACATATTAAAAGAATGTTGGCCTCCTATATTCATGAGCTAGCAACCATGGATCAGGAGATAGCTAAGGTTATGAACAGAACGCCGACTATGAAGCCTACATCTAAGCCTAGTGACGTGAACAAAATGAAATTGGGGCAAATCGATTCAACAAATCTGACAGTTATGTTCACTAAAGGTGATAGCCACAAGTTTCTGTTCGCTTTGGTCGATAAGCATCTGTTTTCAACAGATTGCTTGGAGCATATCATAAATATCATACATCGATGCAAGTAGAACTCGGTGGCTGACAAGAAGAATTTCACAGACATGCTTTGCTGGTATATTACGTTTCGACATCATATTCTGGCCATTATACCGAAGGTGTTTAAAACAGTGAAGAAGCTTTCTGCTATTAAGAAGGAATGAAGTTTCTGCTCCAAGGATGCAAAGGGGGATATTGTTGAGTATATTTTTGTTGCGTCTTGGGCTAAGTATTTTGTATCCGGATTGGGCCTATCCATCCGTGTCTATCTAGATTAGTTACGTAGTTATCTAGATTAATTGTTAGGGTTATAGTATATATATGCATGCATGTATGCGTATATTGATAAGTTTTTCATTACGTTGATTCTTGTAACCCTAAATGCCTCTACAGATCGAAGTTCTTTATCGAGCTCTTCTGAGGTGTTATTGCATTAATCATTCGACATATTCATCGCAATACTTGTGTTCTTATTACGTTCTTATTTTGTATCTTGATTAGAATCATACGATCCTAAAAGAACTTAGTTCTAACAGTTTGTATGGTATGTGGTAATTTGGGGGAGCTCACTAAGCTTCGTGCTTACAGTTTTAGTTTTTGGTTTCAGGTACTCAGTTTTCAAAAGAGGATTTCGGAGAGGTTGCAGTGCACACACCATAGCCAGTTAGCCTGGGATGTTTTACTCTGATAATAAGTTATGTTTGAAATTAATACTATGAAATTTTGTTATGACTTATGATACCGTTTTTATAAATGTGGTTTAATAATGTTTTAAAAGAAATTTTTAGTCGTGAAAGCAATAATACCCACCAGTTCGGGTGCAGCAGTGAGAATATAGGAATCCACGGGTTAGATTTTGGATTTCCCAAATGGTTCAGTTATGGTTAAGTCGGAGATTTTTCAGTGGATCGTCACCATAGTTATGAGATCAGGGAAGCAGTGGACCACTTGGGTTCGTGTATGTTAAGGGATACTGTTATTCTAGGAGCCACCATTTTTAGTCTTGGATTTGATGATGTCAAGATTCGATGTATGGACCCGTTCGGTTGGATCGGGAGGTTGTTAGAGTCACAGTGTTAGGATGATTAGTGGAAACTAGTTCCAGAGAAAGATTTCGTTCAGAACTCGTAGGAGCGACTAAGTAAGGAGTCCTTGGGCTCCACAGTTGAGTTGGAACTCAGTGTTGCAGATAACCGATGAATGATTGGAGACCAGGAAGGTCTTAAGATGTTCTGGGAAGAAACCATATAGTCGGTTCAGTGTTTCAGCCAGTTCAGTGCTTAAGTCTGTTCAGTGTTTCAGATAGTTCAGTGTTTCAGGCAGTTCAGTATTGCAGGCAGTTCAATATTTTGGATAGTTTCAGTGTGATGGCCAGTATTAGTATTTGTGTTGGAATGCAAGTGCTGATAGTATAGTTGGTCGATCCGAAATGGAAAGTCCCTCTCAGCAGGATCAGTTGAGTCTTCTGCCAAGTATAAGTGATCTACAAGGATAATTATGTAGGTAGCCTTTCATTCTGGATGGAAGGCTCGAGTTATTGGAAGTTGAGTAGTCAAATGAGAGATAAGCAGGCTGGTTCCAGCAACATCGATTCAGTATGAGTGGCAGAGTGGGTAGAACATTTATAGATAGTCAAGGTATCTTCAGAAGTCTCTGAAAGCGACTAGGAGATTGCGATGGGGTGTAGTAACTGATAGGAGTTCGGTAACCCAGATATGGAGACATCAGTAGGGACCAGGGTGGTCTCCATTTATCCGGATGGCGGATAAGGGACAACAGAAATTTTCAGTCAGTGGCAGTAATGGAAAGCAGACTATGGTAGAATTCGACTAGTTGATTTATGGGTGCTCAATACTATGTTATAGTAGCAAGAAGTGTCCAGTGGATACTAGCGGTAATGTGTGACAACCGTCAAATTTCGGTCAAGTCAAAGTCAACTAAAGTCAGCAAGTCAAACCGTTTGACTCAATTTGCCTGTGGGTACTAGAATTTACATTATAAAACTTCTACACAACTCTCTATTCTAATGAGAGATCATAAAGCAAAAAGTGCGAACATCTAGATATCCCTAACCTTAAACTGTGGTACGTGGCGAGCCCAAACTGATAAAACAATGATGCATACTCATCGGGAGTGTGTAAGACCCTTAAACAAGGCTTAACAGGGTTTACGAACTTTGCATTGCGAAGTCGGACACTCACAAATGCCACACATGAAACCTCTCTCAATCGTTTTCACTCTATCTCTTCTTATCAAGAATCTCTCCCAAATCTCTCCAAGTATGTGAAACCTCTCTCAAATATCTCTTTGTATGAGAAATCTCTCCAAGTATGTGAAACCTCTCTTAAATATCTCTTTGTATGAGAAATCTCTCCAAGAATGTCAAATCTCTCCCAAATCTCTCCAAGTATGTGAAATCTCCCGCAAATATCTCTTTGTATGAGAAATCTCTCCAAAAATGTCAAACCTCTCCCAAATCTCTCCAAGTATGTGAAATCTCTCTCAAATATCTCTTTGTATGAGAAATCTCTCCAAGAATGTCAAATCTCTCCAAGTATGTGAAATCTCTCTCAAATATCTCTTTGTATGAGGAATCTCTCCAAGAATATCAAATCTCTCCAAGTATGTGAAATCTCTCTCAAGTATCTCTTTGTATGAGGAATCTCTCCAAGAATGTCAAATCTCTCCCAAATCTCTCCAAGTATGTGAAATCTCTGTCAAATATCTCTTTGTATGTGGAATCTCTCCAAGAATGTCAAATCTCTCCCAAATCTCTCCAAGTATGTGAAATCTCTCTCAAAAACTCCCGTAACTTTTTGGAATCATTCGGGTCATTCCGACCCTTAACCGGGTCAAAAACGGCTCAAAACGGAGTGAAAACGAGTAAAATAGGCTTTAGGAACCGAAACCCTTCTTAGGAACCGAAACCCTTCTTAGGAAGAGAAGCCTGTCGGACCAAAAGTAAGGAGAGAAGCCTCTCGGTCTCTGCTCCTCCCTCTCGGGCCTCGCCTCTCGGTTTCTGTCTCTCTTCCCCTCTCGCCTCTCTGTCGCTTCTCGCTCTCTGTCGCTTCTCTGCTTCTATTCGCCTCCCGCCTCTCTACTCTCTCTTCTCTTCTCTCGGTCTCTGTCCCTCCTCTTCTCTCGGTCTCTCTTCTCCCCTCTCGGTTCTCTCTCTCTCTCTTTTCTCCCCTCTCGGTTCCTCTCTCTCTCTTCTCCCCTCTCGGTTCCTGCTCTCTCTCTTCTCCCCTCTCGGTTTCTGCCCTCTCTCCTCTCGGTTTCAGCATCAGAAGGCCGAACCTCGGCCAGAATTCGGAATATTGACACTTTTAACCCATTTTGATATTTTTAACATTTTAAGCCCGTTTTTCGTGATTTTAAGGCCGGATTTTCTCCAGAAATTATATTTTAACATAATAAACCCTAAATATTCATAACTTAAATATATTTTGATAAAAATCATTGTCTAAATGATAAAAATCTAATGGGGGATTTATTTAAGGTGGAGTGTTGACCTTGCCTTAACTTATATCACAAGCAACCACCCCACACCCACTCTATGACCAGCCATACCTCCCCACCTTACCTAGGTTACTTCAATGTCCCTTACACTCAATTTACACTCATTCCAATGTTTTTAGAGCTGGAACAAACATCCTCTCTCCTCATTTCTCTCATTTGCTCTCATTTCACTAAGTATCAAACACCACTTTTCTCTCAAACTTTTTCTCCACCAAACTCGAGATTCAAGGTTGATTATCAAGTGTTCTTCCACATTTGGTAAGCATAATCCATTCTCCTTATGATTATCTCACTTATTTCCACTCAAATCATGGATATCTTACACAAACTCCATCATATTTGTGTTAGAGCTTCGAATCTTCAATTGATTCTTCAAGTGTTCTTGGGTTGAACACTTCTCTTCTTCATCACTTATCTACTGAAATCACTCAATGTGAGTTCATACCCCTACATTTTCATGTTTTCTTAAGTTTTTAAGGGGGGAATACAAGTTAAAAGACCTAGAACATAACTAAATTTTTCTAATAGCCTTCATCAGAAAAGTTCAACTCCATTCACGAACTTTTTTGGGCATCTTAATTATTTTTGTTTTCAAAACTGTACTAGGTGCAAATAGTTCAAGTTCTTAGATTTAAAATGACTACTTGCACATCCCCATACGATTTTTCTACAATTTATGGTGATTTTTACAAAACTGTCTATCATTTCAAACAACAATCCCGACCAGTCTGTGATTATGGACTTTTTCACCCAAGTTGGAGGTCATTAAAAACCGTGACAAAAATTATGAGTAAACTAGACACATTTTTGAACTCTCAGAATTTACGGATCTAGTTTTCGACTTCGTATGATTATTCTATGATTTTTCCAAAACAGTGCATAATGGCTAAAGTTAGCCAACAGCATATAAATATCATAACACTTTGTATTATGTTGAGCAAAGTGTATAATCATAAGTTCTAATTATTGAATGTGTTTCTTTGTTAGTTTATCATCATGAACTGAAACTAAGTCATTCATAATAAATATTATACATTTATTTTAGAACACGTATAATAAACTATAAAAAGTATAGTTTAATGGATTCATAACATTTGTGCATTTCCATAAAAGAGTTCTTACATATTACAAACGTTTTAGACAAACTATAGTAGGTATAGTTTTTGATACATCACACAACACACTCGTACAGAAAGGGTACATTCATACAGAAAAGATTTATATTCACACACATTTCACGTAAACTTGTTAACCTATATTGTGAGACATCATCTCCCCGTAAGTCCGAGTGCGGGATATAATTCCTGGTAGTTATAATCAGAATCTCCTGGAGGGAGAACGTGATACTTGTATATAGATCTATATTGGGTTTGACACCCCACACCTTGCTGCTAGCTACAGTGGGACCTGCAAGTCTACGGGTGACAAATGTCATTTCAATTTTCGCTACGCCTGAGAAACGTCGTGGCAGGTTCACATAGTCATAGTATGATTATAGCGACTCACATAGGGATATAACAATCCATAAAGTTTACGGGATTTTATTTATAAAACCTAAATGAGTTTTATGTCGATTTAAAATCACTTTTTATCTCAATGAGTACAGATATTACTGTACACTCTTGGTTTTGGTAGTTATGACTACACATCATTTGAAACCACATTTATACCTTTAAGTATAGTCAATACTTGTTCTTTCTCGGTCCTCGGATTTAGGACTTCATATACATAAAGTATTAACAAACATGAGAACATACGGAAATTTCATTTAATTCAAACGCGTCCATGTCCATTTAAACACATAACATTTTCTATTAGTAAGAAAGGTTAGTTATACATTTTGGTCTTCAGTCATAAGACTACATTACACAGATTTTAAAGAAAATATCGGATTTTTCTGGATACATATTCTAACGCTTTTACAAGGAAAATGGTTTACTTTTCTAATGAAATCTCTTATGAACTCACCAACCTTTGTGTTGACACTTTTCAAAACTACTTGTATTCTCAGGAATTCAGTGAAAACAGGAAATCAACAACGTTTTGAGGATGGGACGATAAATCGTCAAACAGTTCATTTTGTATCATAATGTAATTGATGTGAATCATGTAAACATGTGCTTTGATGTAACGTTTTCAATTATATTTGTGTTGGTTGTATTTACTTTGAGCACTATTATACTCATTGTTGTGATACTCTACATGAAGTCCTCCACCCTCGGACGTTTCCGCCATCCTTGGTTTGGGGGTGTGACAGATTGGTATCAGAGCATTGTTTATAGTGAACTCAGTATATCAAACCACATAAGATATACAAACTATAAATGCATTGGGACTAAGTCTCTGATTTAAAGTTTCAAAACAACTATACTTTTAGAAACAAATAGTTTCTTATTAAAGGTATACATGCATACATACATATTAAGGTCAGCACCACTCTAGAACAAAACAAAAGTAATGATTGTTGAATATCACAAGTAAGCTCGGGGATGTATGGTCAGTCTTGGGAATGGCATAGCCTGATCAACTATGCTAGTCAAAGGAGTGATTAGCACATGCCCAAGAATAGTTGTGATATGGCAACAAGTCTAAAAACTTACGAACACTACCACAATGAGAACATTAGAACAGAACATGAGTTTAAAATACTATAGGAGTATTTTGTAATATCATAACTTATATGAAAACTAAATAGATCCTTATTAATAGGTCTATAGTCCCTAAGTGGATACTTTAAGGTTATATATAACTTAGAAATTATAGACTTAGAATTTGTGGTCATTACTTTACTTCCTTTTCCTTGTTTGGATGTGGACCTAGAGTGGGATCACTTATTCAAAGGTCTATCGTATCTTGTTATATGTAATTAGTATGCACTATGTCATTATATAAGTAACTAATAAGGATCACCCTTATAAGTAATTGATAATAGAGTTAGACGCATAGTACTTATCTCCTCCACGCCTATTCTCACAAATACAGCATAGCAAAATCCTACTTACCGGACGACCCTTACTTTCCTAATCCGAACTCGAGGAATGGTGAATGGTTATGAGAAGAATCAGAGGCGGAACTGGAGGTAATCGATCCTCCATGCATAGCAAGGGTTCCGTGAACCGTTTCGACTATATCGAACCTGTAACCCGTTGGGCAATCGTGATCGAGGGTTGAATGTCGACAACAATGACAACAACCACCATGTGGAGACCAACGAGGGTGCTATGACCTCAACCACGGGGGACTGACGGACAGAGCCCTCCCGACAAAGACCCGGCGGATCGCGATCATCGGGGATTAAATCAGGAAGACTACAATCCAAGTTCAGAAAACTGCGCGCTACTATAGACCCCACCATCTCATGTACCGGTGACTCAGAATTATACTACTATTCCCGAGACTAACTCTCTTTTTAGGACCTTATTGCCACTCGTGAAGAGGAAAGAGAGTAACAGGGTAGGACACACAGCATTCAAAGAAAGGATGATTGTAGCCAAGCGTTGATTGGCAAAGCTACAAAATTGCATCGACCTTGCCTCAGGCATCATAAGGGATGGATCATCGTAAGTAGAGTTCGTGCCGCTCACCAGACCTGGTAGATTAGCTTCATAAGTATGCGCTGGTGCTACTCTATTGTAAGTAAAATCACGACACTACAAATTAAGTGGTCATACTAATCGAGAAATCTATCTACTATCAAAACCCGCCCAAGCACAAATGTGAAGTAGACCTGCATCGAGGTCAAAATTTTCACTGAAACCATGATTACTAAAGTCATATTAACAAGATGGGCTTAGGATGTACCTAACAGACTCGAAGGACTATCTAGCCTTAATTATATAACTAAGCATACATCAATAGGTCGTGATAAGGACCTAGCTTGGGTCAAGTATAAGGTTTCACTTGGATACAGAGATACTAAAATACATGAGTTTATTATACAAAGAATCTCGTTATAAATTGTTTTCAGAACACCCTAAACAACCGAACTTTGATACAAATCGATATGAGATAAACTTAGTTAGAAAACTCGCGACATATAGCCATTCTAAAAACTCATTATCGTCTCACCTTTAAACATTTGTTGAGAAGTTTCTTCTTCATAGACCTATGGAGTGCGAACGTTCCAGCACTAATGCACCGGATCCCATCAAAATTCCTCAGCCAAGTGTGTTCGGACAAACATGATTCTAAGAGGAGTAAAGCTTAACGTCCTTATGAAACCTACTCCTACCTATTGCCATAACTCCATCTCGGGAGCGTTAGCAAAAACACTAAGAATAGTACAGTAATGTGCAAAAATTTATATGCGTAAATATAAATTGTAAGGATGCACTTAAGACAATCATTTCCACTAACGAAGTCGTTTTTCATCGTGAAACAGAGCTATGTCTTCACCAAGAGGCAACAAACCAACTAGCAAGGCGCCAACACTGCAGATAGACGCGGCTACTTTTCAAGCTGCAGTCACGGCAGCCGTGGCAGCCGTCATGGTGCATTTCAATACTAACAACGTCAGCAGGGGTGGAAGCGGTACTAACAATACAAATTGTGGTAACAATCAGGGACACCAATGGGTACCTACCAACGAAAATACCTCAGGCCACGAACCTACGAACAAGAAGAGAAAGTTTTGGAACATGAAAGAGCGCCACCAATCTCGAGGATACACTAAAAGACAACAACCTAGGGCTGCCCCTACCATTACAACAGCAATCATGACACATGCCTCGACACTAGCCATGGGGTCTGCCACCCAAATGCCTGCCAGACCAAATGAGGGATCACTCCCAAAGGGCATACTGTCCGTTTCTGTAGGGCCCCGGCCCATCACCTCCCTTCAATCACCTGCACCAAGGTAGGCCCAGTATGCTACCTATTCGGTGAAACGGGACACTTCAAGAGAGAATGTCCAACTAAGAAGAATGACGAAGGAACAGGAGGAATGTGATGAACACACCAACAGGAGCAGCAAGGGAACCATGTTAGGACTTTTGTAATGTTCCCAACGACAAAACGTTTAAGTACTATATGTTTGTAATGAATTTGGTACGCTTACTAAAGTAACCTTCGTTCTAAAAAGTAGCTAAAATATTTTCTCTCTCATACAAATCAAACCAAAGACATTCATATGTGACCTTAGGAGCATTACCTGTAAGTTGTGGTGACCTTATCCATACATCGGGGTTAATTTAAAATCAAAATACTATAGTCTTGAAGCAAATAATTCCATCCTGACTCCGATTCCATGTCTAGTATTAGGGGTTGAGTGGGGTCACCCACTCGACGATTGCACGATATCAATTTAACTACGACGATCATATACCGCTCGATCGTGAGAAGACCTGTCAGGAATCATGATATCAAATATCATTACTGGCTATCGAAAACACACCCACTACTAGTGCTAGACACTGTGGTATGAATCATCTGCAATAATCATAACATTTAACAAAACGGAACACACAGAAAAGAAATACAGGACACTCTATCACTCTAGTGATCTCTTCCTTCGAATACAACTTATCTCATGTTATCTAAAAAGATAGTGTTGTCGTTATCCAATTTTGATTGATATAGCCCTCGTCTTCCCGATTTAACGACTACAAAAGGGCCCTTCGCCTAACCCCCCGAATATCAAAACTATCGTCTCTCATAAACATCCAGCATGGACCTTTGGGTCATCTCTCGTTGTGGAACTCCAAAACACGCACCAGAGGAGTGTTATACTTCCTGAAGCCTTATCACATGTATATACAGGAGACCTTCGGGAATGTCGCGCATGTAGCAGACAAGATTCAAGCATAGAAGCTTGGGACAGATATGGTACGAGTCCTGCCATGAGCTTCAGGCTAAGGTTGCCCAGAAGGACGAGTAAATGTCCTACCATTCAAAAAAAGGCCTAGTCGCGTAAACCAAACCCGCATACTTCCTACCGAGCTACAAGAGCTGTCAGGTCAAACCTGTTGAACTACTCAACAATGAAATTGAAGAACCAAGCTTCTCACCCTGAAAAGCTCTGGTCTTATTCTTCAAATTAGAAAGACAAATCGCTCATAATTCGATCGATTTCAGAGGTCCCGACAACATCTCCAATAGAAACCTTTACTATCTGCCTCGCATAGACAAATAGGCTGACAAACCGCAAGGAACGAGGTGCCCTTCAGGAATTGGACCTGAGATCTGAATATAACCAGTCACGAGTATTGAAGAAGGATGTCCGAGAACAATCCTCCAATTTCGATGCAGGCGCTGAAAGTTCGTAGTGATAACCCTCGGATAGGACCAAACCCACTCGTAGGATTCATGAACGTAACAAATAGGATATACCATTCTTGCTAGGATCAGTTCATCATCATCATTACAAATGACGTACTTATCTACCCTCGTAGTAAGAAGGAAACCAAGGAGAGAAGCTACAACAAACCACGGAAGCAATACAATCAGAGAAGTATTACCCGAAGTTCTCTAGATACGAGTTTTGGAATTGAGGAGTCCAATTCTCAAGACACGTCGTTATCAAGGTGGAAATTCATAAGGACCCTTTCAATTGATCAAAACCGTTGAGAAACAGTCAGCACCAAAGGCGTTAGCAGGAATACGCCAAAATTTTGGGTCTCACTGACCTACCGTCTTAGTTCCTTTGGAACTTCTCGAAAAAATACGGACCCCCCTCCCAACTTTGACCCTAAAGGGAGCAACCCTTGACAGGAAGAGAAGCAAGAGGGAGAAACCTTTAGAACTCCAGTATAACAGACCAAATTCCTCTGGAAACACTCACTCTGGGAAGGCTTATTACGCTTAGGAAAGCATGGAAAGCCAATACCCCAGATAATTGTGTCTTTCGAGATTCTTGTCGGAATCATCCCTGTAACTCGCTACTTCAATCTACTCCCGCGAGCTTGGTAAAGTACACTCTACCCAACACGTCCCAAATTTACAAGAAGTATCTATCCGAAGAGACTCTTGCAATTCCCCTCGACGAGATCGAGTTCCACAAGAGCCTCACCTTCTTGGAAGAACCATAGTGACCATGGACCGAGGTCAAGCGGATAAAACAACGCCACTTCCCATTAGTGAAAGTTCGTTGGAATACTAACCAAGGACCTAGAGTCACTTGGGAGCGCGAGAATTAGTCGATTAGGAAGTATCCCCACTTCTTGGCTTGATTATTCATGCCTACTCCTTGCCTAAATTCAAATTTCGGGACGAAACTCCCTCTAACGGGGGGATGATGTGACAACTGTCAAATTTCGATCAAGTCAAAGTTACCTAAAGTCAGCAAGTCAAACCGTTTGACTCAATTTGCCCGTGGGTACTAGAATTTACATTATGAAACTTCTACACAACTCTCTATTCTAATGAGAGATCATAAAGCAAAAAGTGCGAACATCTAGATATCCTTAACCTTAAACTGTGGTACGTAGCGAGCCCAAACCAATAAAACAATGATGCATACTCATCGGGAGTGTGTAAGACCCTTAAACAAGGCTTAATAGGGTTTACAAACCTTGCATTGTGAATTCGAACACTCACAAATGCCACACATGAAACCTCTCTCAATCATTTTCACTCTATCTCTTCTTATCAAGAATCTCTCCCAAATCTCTCCAAGTATGTGAAACCTCTCTCAAATATCTCTTTGTATGAGAAATCTCTCCAAGTATGTGAAACCTTTCTCAAATATCTCTTTGTATGAGAAATCTCTCCAAGAATGCAAATCTCTCCCAAATCTCTCCAAGTATGTGAAATCTCCCGCAAATATCTCTTTGTATGAGAAATCTCTCTAAAAATGTCAAATCTCTCCCAAATCTCTCTAATTATGTGAATTCTCTCTCAAATATATCTTTGTATGAGAAATCTCTCCAAGAATGTCAAATCTCTCCCAAATCTCTCCAAGTATGTGAAATCTCTCTTAAATATCTCTTTGTATGAGGAATCTCTCCAAGAATGTCAAATCTCTCCCAAATCTCTCCAAGTATGTGAAATCTCTCTCAAATATCTCTTTGTATAAGGAATCTCTCCAAGAATGTCAAATCTCTCCCAAATCTCTCCACGTATGTGAAATCTCTCTCAAATATCTCTTTGTATGTGGAATCTCTCCAAGAATGTCAAATCTCTCCCAAATCTCTCCAGGTATGTGAAATCTCTTTCAAATCTCTCTCAAAAGTTCTTGTAACTTTTTGGAATCATTCGGGTCATTTCGACCCTTAACCGGGTCAAAAACGGCTCAAAACGGAGTGACAACGAGTAAAATAGGCTTTAGGAACCGAAACCCTTCTTAGGAACCGAAACCCTTCTTAGGACCGAAACCCTTCTTAGGAAGAGAAGCCTCTCGGACCGAAAGTAAGGAGAGAAGCCTCTCGTTCTTTGCTCCTCCCTCTCGGCCTCGCCTCTCTGTCGCTTCTCGATCTCTGTCGCTTCTCGCTCTCTGTCGCTTCTCTGCTTCTGTTCGCCTCCCGCCTCTCTACTCTCTCTTCTCTTCTCTCGGTCTCTGTCCCTCCTCTTCTCTCGGTCTCTCTTCTCCCCTCTCGGTTCCCTCTCTCTCTCTTCTCCCCTCTCGGTTCCCTCTCTCTCTCTCTCTCTTCTCCCCTCTCGGTTTCTGCCCTCTCTCCTCTCGGTTTCAGCATCAGAAGGCCGAACCTCGGCCAGAATTCGGAATATTGTCACTTTTAACCCATTTTTGATATTTTTAACATTTTAAGCCCGTTTTTCGTGATTTTAAAGCGGGATTTTCTCCAGAAATTATATTTTAACATAATAAACCCTAAATATTCATAATTTAAACATAATTTGATAAAAATCATTATCTAAATGATAAAAATCTAATGAGGGATTTATTTAAGGTGGAGTGTTGACATTGCCTTAACTTATATCACAAGCAACTACCCCACACCCACTCTATGACCAGCCATACCTCCCCACCTTACCTAGGTCACTTCAATGTCCCTTACACTCAATTTACACTCATTCCCACGTTTTTAGAGCTGGAACAAACATCCTCTCTCCTCATTTCTCTCATTTGCTCTCATTTCACTAAGTATCAAACACCACTTTTCTCTCAAACTTTTTCTCCACCAAACTCGAGATTCAAGGCTGATTATCAAGTGTTCTTCCACATTTGGTAAGCATAATCCATTCTCCTTATGATTATCTCACTTATTTCCACTCAAATCATGGATATCTTACACAAACTCCATCATATTTGTGTTAGAGCTTCGAATCTTCAATTGATTCTTCAAGTGTTCTTGGGTTGAAAACTTCTCTTCTTCATCACTTATCTACTGAAATCACTCAATGTGAGTTCATACCCCTACATTTTCATGTTTTCTCAAGTTTTTAAGGGGGGAATACAAGTTAAAACACCTAGAACATAACTAAAATTTTCTAACAGCCTTCATCAGAAAAGTTCAACTCCATTCACGGACTTTTTTGGGCATCTTAATTATTTTTGTTTTCAAAACTGTACAAGGTGCAAATAGTTCAAGTTCTTAGCTTTAAAATGACTACTTGCACATCCCCATACAATTTTTCTACAATTTATGGTGATTTTTACAAAACTGCCTATCATTTCAAACAACAATCCCGACCAGTCTGTGATTATGGACTTTTTCACCCAAGTTGGAGGTCATTAAAAATCGTGATAAAAATTATGCGTAAACTAGACACATTTTGTGAACTTTCAGAATTTACGGATCTAGTTTTTGACTTTGTATGATTTTTCTATGATTTTTCCAAAACAGTGCAGAATGGCTAAAGTTAGCCAACAACATATAAATATCATAACACTTTGTATTATGTTGAGCAAAGTGTATAATCATAAGTTCTAATTATTGAATGTGTTTCTTTGTTAGTTTATCATCATGAACTGAAACTAATTCATTCATAATAAATATTATACATTCATTTTAGAACACGTATAATAAACTATAAAAAGTATAGTTTAATGGATTCATAACATTTATGCATTTCCATAAAACAGTTCTTACATATTACAAACGTTTTAGACAAACTATAGTAGTTATAGTTTTTGATACATCACACAACACACTCGTACAGAAAGGGTACATTCATACAGAAAAGATTTATATTCACACACATTTCACGTAAACTTGTTAACCTATATTGTGAGACATCATCTCCCCGTAAGTCCGAGTGCGGGATATAATCCTGGTAGTTATAATCAGAATCTCCTGGAGGGAGAACGTGATACTTGTATATAGATCCATATTGGGTTTGACACCCCACACCTTGCTGCTAGCTAGAGTGGGACCTGCAAGTCTACGGGTGACAAATGTCATTTCAGTTTTCGCAACGCCTGAGAAACGTCGTGGCAGGTTCACATAGTCATAGTATGATTATAGCGACTCACATAGGGATATAACAATCCATAAAGTTTACGGGATTTTATTTATAAAGCCTAAATGAGTTTTATGTCGATTTAAAATCACTTTTTATCTCAATGAGTACAGATATTACTGTACACTTTTGGTTTTGGTAGTTATGACTACACATCATTTGAAACCACATTTATAACTTTAAGTATAGTCAATACTTGTTCTTTCTCGGTCCTCGGATTTAGGACTACATATACATAAAGTATTAACAAACATGAGAACATACGGAAATTTCATTTAATTCAAACGCGTCCATGTCCATTTAAACACATAACATTTTCTATTAGTAAGAAAGGTTAGTTATACATTTTGGTCTTCGGTCATAAGACTACATTACACAGATTTTAAAGAAAATATCGGATTTTCTGGATACATATTCTAACGCTTTTACAAGGAAAATGGTTTACTTTTCTAATGAAATCTCTTATGAACTCACCAACCTTTGTGTTGACACTTTTCAAAACTACTTGTATTCTCAGGAATTCAGTGAAAACAGGAAATCAACAACGTTTTGAGGATGGGACGATAAATCGCCAAACAGTTCATTTTGTATCATAATGTAATTGATGTGCATCATGTAAACATGTGCTTTGATGTAACGTTTTCAATTATATTTGTGTTGGTTGTATTTACTTTGAGCACTATTATACTCATTGTTGTGATACTCTACATGAAGTCCTCCACCCCCGAACGTTTCCGCCATCCTTGGTTTGGGGGTGTGACATAACGACCTGTACTGGGAGTAGCATGAGTAGTGGATTCGGTGAAGGAAGGGTCCTTCACAGTGTTAGAGAAGTAGTTGGTTATGGAGCATTGCCTTGGAAAGACCGGAAATCACGCAAGGAAAAGCAAGGGGTGAACCCCTAGGGTGTTCAACATAAGTACTCGAGGAGTATCAGAAGGTTTGTCAGTCGAGTAAGTGGTGTTCCTAGAATGTTCAGGGTCAGGGTTGACCCGAGATTATTATCCACAAGGACTAATGTTAGTCAGAATGGCCAGGCGAAAGGCCAGCAAAGGTGGTCAGTGGATGATAGATCAACCAAGCAGAGTGTTGACAACAATTAGCAGGGCGATTGGCCATAGAGAAACTTCGAGGACGAATTTTAGTTTAAGTGGGGGAGAGTTGTAACATTGAAAATCAGAAAGTCCAAGAAAGGAAAGAAAACCCTAAGTCAAAGTGGTCAACTCATCGAGTCCAGGGAGGAACTCGACGAGTCCGAGTGAGATCCGGATCGAGGAGTAAGTGACCGACTCGGGGAGTCGGAGAATGGACTCGGCGAGCCTGGTCTGAGCGAGAAAAACCCTAATCCAGGGGTTTGCACCCTATTTAAAGAACATTACACCCTTTCCCCAGCCTCTTTACTCCTCTTTGAGATCCAGAAGCCCTAGACTCGTGAGTGAGAGCCATTGGAAGCAAATTGGGGCATTGTTAAGTGTTTTGTGAAGAAATCTTGAAGGTCAAGAAGCTTGGACCAAGGAGGTTCGTGGAGATTCGTATTCCTTTTTAGTGGGAGGATGTTTTGGAGGTAATGAATTGTTATCCTTGGCTTTCCCCTTTCTAGATCCATCTTTAATGGAGTTTTAGGGTTTATTTGAGAGTATGTGATGAGAATTTGGTGCACAAGTTAGATTTGGAGTTGAAACTCCATATCTGAACTCTATTTGGATCATAGGTGCAGAAAGCCCTGTTAGTTGCTATGCAAAAGCCATCCACCATGAGTTAAGTTCCTTTCTAGCTTGGTTTTTGGCATTAGGGGACAAGAAGCACGTAAAGGTAGCAACTTTATGTTGCTAATGGACTATAGAAACCCAGATCTTTGGTTTGGAGCAAAGGAGTAGCTCTATAACTCAAGATTATGGGAAAGCACGTATGGACTCGGTGAGTCTGGGAGATGACTCGGCGAGTCGGGCTAGATATCAGTCTTAGAGTCACGTAGGAACTCGACGAGTCACATGGATGGACTCGGCGAGTTGGATGAAGTTAGGCAGCAACTCGACAAGTTGGAAGAACAAGTCGGCGAGTCTGTTGAAGATTGCCTTGGACTCGGAGAGTCTGTTCTTGGATTCGGTGAGTCAAGTCGTGAAACCCCAAACCCTTCGTGTTAAGACTCGGATCAGTGAGTGGAGTGGGGACTTAGTGAGTTGGTCAGGTCAGGACTCGGAAATCGGTAAAATCGGCGAGTCGAGTCGCGAATGAAAGGATTCTGAGCTAGTAAACTCAACGAGTCAATAGGCAGACTCGACGAGTAGGGTTGACCTGGAAGGTTGACTTTGACCAGAATTAACATAGTTGACTTTTGGAGATCAGTTAAGCTAAGTGATATATGTTTTGATATTGGTAGCTTGGGGAGCTAGTGAAGCAGCGGTTCAGGAAATTATCGGTCAACATCTAGAGGGGTTACCAGCAAGTTCACTAGTACCAGGTGAGTTTCCTTCCAGTAGGAACGGGTCTAAGGCCACAATGCCGGCCCGTTAAATTAGTAGTAGTTTCTGGACCTCGGTCCGATGCAGTAGTTAGAATGTTTGATGCCTTCGTGGCTCAGGCGGTGTTTCTGTGTTAGGTGTTCAAGGCTACGACCCGATGCAGTATGTAGTTTATGTGTTCATGCTAGTTGATACGTTATGCTATGCTATGTTCAGTTAGATCCGGATTGCGGTCTGATGCAGTCAGTTCCGGACTTCGGTCCGATGTAGGGGACAAGGTCCCAGTTAGTCCGGACCTCGGTCCGTTGCAAGGGGCAAGGCCCCAGGTAGTCCGGACTTCGGTTCGATGTAGGCGACAAGGTCCCAGTCAGTTTCCGGACTTCGGTCCGATGCACGGGGCAAGGCCCCAGTTAGTCCGGACCTTGGTCCGATGCAGTGGGCAAGGCCGAGTATGTGCTTATATGTTTGTATGGTATGTGGTAGTTTGGGGGAGCTCACTAAGCTTCGTGCTTACGGTTTCAGTTTTTGGTTTCAGGTCCTCAGATTTCAAAAGAGGAGCTCGGAGAGGTTGCAGTGTACACACCATAGCCGGTTAGCCTGGGATGTTTTACTCTGATAATAAGTTATGTTTGAAATTAATACTATGAAATTATGTTATGACTTATGATACGGTTTTTATAAATGTGGTTTTAGTAATGTTTTAAAAGAAATTTTTAGTCGTGAAAAATGGGTTGTTACATGGTGCGTGGGGCGTACTCATCAGATGTTGACCACTATCGAGGTTGTTGACCCAGTATGCTGGGCATACTGGATTTACGTTGGGCGTACGCATGGTTTCACCAAAACCCTTATAAGCGCTAAATGGCTTAAGCACTTAAGCCCAAACTCCATATCCAACGACCAAATATACCATAGGACCATAAAGTCTCGAAATTTACCACTTTGAATGTCCCAAAAGTTCATAACACTTGACCTTAATCCATTAAGACTTTCCTACTTCATGCATGAGACAAATCGAGCTATTGGGACAACATTTTTATCACTCATGACCTCTTCTAAGGTCTGAAAGGACAACTCATTTCGTCCCAATCATAGCATGCACCATTTGGGACTTTTGAGAAAAGAATGCTTCCATAAAGCTAAAATGACTAGATCTAACTCATACAAGTATAAAGTTCCTAGTTATTTACCTATTGGAGCTTCTAGGGCACGAACCAACTCCAGATCTACAAGCTTGATCTTCTTCTCCAACTCCTTAATGCAACACCCTTTTCTTAGAACACTCAAGAACACTCAAAAAGCTCAAACACTCAAGGAAATGGATAGGGTTTGGGGAAAACAACTCTAAGCAGTGGAGGCTGGGGGTAAGGGACGGTCTCTTGCTCATAATGTTGCTTATATAGTCCCCAAACCCTAAATATTAGGGTTTCCTTCTGCCATGAGTACGCCCTTCATACACAAGTATATGCTCAGCGTACTACGGCACGCCTAGTACGCTCAACATACCCTTATGTATGCACATCGTCTTCCTCCTGATCCCAATAATTGAAATTTAGCCCTTAGACTTTCATGGCTTCACCCTTTAGTCCCCAGGCACTATAATTGACAAATCTTGGGATGTTACAATATATACATCTGCTAATTTCTTCGCATAAATGCTCTTCTGAATAGGAATGAAATGTGCACTCTTGGTCAATAGATCCACAACAACCCAAATCGAATCCACCCCTCCCGGTGTTTGTGGTAGCTTCATGATAAAATCCATCGTGGTATTTTCCCATTTACATACAGTAACACCCAATGGCTCCATCTTGTTATGGGGTCGCTGATGCTCGGCCTTGAATTTCCTACAAGTCAAGCACTTCTCCACATAGCAGGCCACATCCCGCTTCATGCACGGCCACCAATAATTAAGTTGGAGGTTTATATAAATTTCGCACCGGGATGAATAGGAAACTTCAACTTATTTGCCTCCTCCATCAAATTCTACCATGTAACCCATAAATATGAAACTCAAACTCTCCGATGAAGGGTTAACAATCCCCGACTATCATAATTAAAGGAGGACACCTACCGCACTATGCGCTCACTCTTTCGGTACTCCTATTTCACAGCCTTAGCCTGATCCTTGCAAATCTGGTCCAAGAGTGGGGTAATCAATGTCATCCTCAAACATACATCCCTGGTAGAAGTATCGTTCTCCTTGAGGCTATGACCATTGGCCACCACGTTAGCCTTCCCAGGTTGATAAAAGAGATCACAATCATAATCCTTCACCTCATCGATCCACTTGCTCTTCCTTACATTTGGATTTGGATGAGCCATCAAATATCTGAAATTATTGTGGTCTGTGTAAATGATACAATGAACCCTATACAAGTAATAACACCAAATCGTGAAGGTGAACACGATCCCTCCCAACTCCAAATCATGAGTGGGATAATCCGCCTCATGAGGCTTCAACTGCCGCGAAGCATAAGTTATCACATGACCCACTACATCAAAATTGCACCCAAACCCGAAATCGACGCACCGCAATATACCACAAAATCATCCATGCCCTCTAGTAAGGTGAAAATCAAAACCTGACATAACTTTTGCCTCAAAGTTTCAAATGCCGCCTGTTGCTCAGCCTCCTAACGGAAAGTAACAAACTTTTTTGTCAACTTGGTCTATGGAACTGCAATCTTAGAGAAATTCTAAACAGACCTCTGATAACACCCAGCTAGAACAAGGAAACTCTGAATCGAAAATGGAAACCTCGGAACCTCCCACTGCATCACGACCTCGATCTTGGTCGGATCAAGCAATATACGCATATAATTGACAAGGTGCCCTATGAAATGCACCTCGTGCAACTATAAGTCATACTTGGAGATTTTGACATATAGCCTCTCCCTCTTCGGAGTCTCTAGAACCTCTCACAAATGATCCTCATGTTGCTCCCTGGTATTAGAATAGACCAATATATCATCAGTAAATACAATGACTGGCCGATCCAACATCGGTCTACAAACCTTGTTCATGAGATCCATGAGCATTGTTGGTGCATTAGTGAGCCCAAAAGGCATCACCAAAAACTCTTAATGACAATAACGAATCCTGAAGGATGTATTTTGAACATCCTCATCTCAAACCCTCATCTAATGATAGCATTAATGCAAATCAATCTTAGAGAACCAAGACGCACCTTGTAACTAGTCGAACAAATGATCAATCCACATAATCGGATAATGGTTCTTCACTATCAACTTCTTCAGCTCCCGATAATCGACGCATATCCTGTGGAAGCCATCTTTTCTTTACGAATAGAATCAACGCTCCCCGAGGGTGAACTACTCAGTCTGATAAATCCCTTATCTAACAGCTCCTACAGTTATGTAGATAACTCCTGCATCTCTGGCGTTCTAACCGATAGGGGGACTTGGGTATCAGAGCTACACCTGGAACCAGATCAATACAGAACTCAATCTGCCTCTCCGGAGGTACTCTTGGTAGGTCCTTTGGTAACACATCTGAATACTATAGGATGACCAACACATCGTCAATCGTCTTCTTTCTATCCTCCTTGGTATCCAAAACATAAGCCACAAAATTAGAATAACCCTCTTGTATGTATCTCCTAGCTCTCACAACTGAACAGAGAGTCAGCCCACATTGAGCAAACTCACAATGAATAACTAGTTCTCCCCCACTTGGGTTTCAAACCTGAACTAACTGTTGCCTGCAATCAATCATCGCCCTGTTATGGCTCAACCAATGTATCCCTATGATCACCTTGCTCTCGCGAAAAGGAATAGGAACCAAATCATTCGGATACTACTCGCTAAATAGCTCCAAAACATGACCCTAATGAACTGTTGATACCTACATTAGACAATCATCAGCGATCTCTATCTCTAATGGATAATCAATCTCCCCTGGAGCATCATCGAACCTCTTGCTGAGAGAAAAAGGTACAAATGAACGGGTAATGCCCGAATCAAACAAAACTGAAGCTGGAACACCGTTCAGTAGGAACATTCCTAAATAATATCATAAATATAATAAGCATAATCATCAGAACAATAAATGAAATAAGGAGAAAATGCATATCTATAACCACATATGGCGATGCGTGAGCCTCCTTGGCTATCAACTAGAAAGCCTGATTCCTCATAACCGGGACCTCCGCCTTGCCTTGGAGGTCGTCGATGATCCTCAATGTCACTGAAGTAGGTGCTACAACCGCTCCCCTTTCTGAAAAACTTGGAAAATCAGCCTTCTTATGGCCTATCTGGTTGTAATGAAAGAAAATCATACCTAATTCCTAGGTGGTGGTAGTAGTAGTGTAGTCCCTGCTGAAGTGACCAATCTTATTGCACTTGTAGCAGCCAAAGTCACCCACCCTACAAGCTCCGTCGTGCGTCCAACCTCACTTTCCACATCAACCCAGGCCATGTTGTCCTCTCAATCACGAAGCAACAACCTTGGATTTCTTACCCTAGCCCTCTGATACGTGCACCTGAACTGGCTTCCTCTTCTTCATAGTCTCCAGATCTATCTCCTGCTTACGAGCCTAAACTATCATGTCCTCCAATGTCTTGAAGCTAGACATGCTCACAAACTCTCATATCTCCTCCTTCAACATATCATGGTACTTGACCTTTGTTGAAATTTTTTAATGTGATTGTCACTTGAAATAATTTGAGTATTGATTTACATTTTCTAACAAACATTATCAGAATGTTTCAGGTTGGAAAGTTCACGAAGATTCAACAAGAATTTGAAGAATTAGATGTTGGAGCACTTGAAGTTAACCTGGAGCAGTTGTAGTTGACATGGAGCACTTGTTGATGACATGGAGGACTTGTTATTAACATGGAGCACTTGCTATTGACATGGAGCACTTTTGTTCACATGGAGCACTTGCTGTTAACTTGGAGCACTTGCAGTTGACATGGAGTACTTGTTGCTGACATGGAGCACTTGAAGTTGACAAGAAGCACTTGATGTTGACACGAAGCACTTGAAGTTGTCATGGAGCACTTGTTGTACACATAGAGCACTTCCAGTTTACATGGAGAACTTATAGCTTACATAGAGCACCTGCTGAAATCAAGTTGGATCATCATGATCTCACATGGCACATCTAGATCATATATAGAGCATCAAGATATTGGTGGATCATTAGGAATATTAATGGCTCATCAGAATCATTGTTAGCTCATCCACAACACTATGGCTCAACAAGAGGTTGATGGATCAACATGAATACTTGGTGGCTCAACTCAGGTCAATTGATCAACATTATCACATTCATGGCTCAACAATATTTCACATGGCACATCATGTACTCTTGGGTCAAAAATATGGTTTATACTTTACTTTTCTAAGCTTTAATATTTTTCGGTCCATGTGGTATGTGCGGTAAGGAGGGTTCACGACCAGGTGGGTGTTTATGGCCATGAACTGGTTCATGGCCGTGAACCTGTTCACGGCCCATGTTCCATATAAATAGATGTTAGATGGTAGAGGGAGTTAATGGCTAGAAGAGAGAGAACTAGTGTGTGTTTTTGGATCTTGTATGTTGGAACATCATTCTAATCATATAAACATTGAAGATTCCTCTTATTCTTCCTCTCATTCTTCTTATTTTGATCTTGCATCATCCAATTGATTGTGATTCCGCACCATCAATTGGATTTGATTGATACCTCGAGCAAATTTGGGACTTATAGTTGGTATCAGAGCTTGGATTATATCAATCAAATTGGAAACATCTGGAGCATGTTTTGCACTTTTTATTGAGGGATTTTTTGTTTTTGGATAGCTTTTAGAAAAATATTGGGGGTTTATTCTTTGAATTTTCATAAAAATGAGTTTTTCATCGAGTTTTGGAGCAAAAAGGGGTGAAAAGCGTTGTTTTTTTTCGAAATTTTCGAAGGGTTCATGGCCTCCAAAGAAGGGTTCACAGCCGATCAGAAGAAGGGTTCTCGGCCGGACAGAAGAAGGGTTCTCGGCCGAACCGAAGAAGCGTTCACGGCCCAGCAGCGTTTCCGACTTCGGACATTCTCGGTCGCACACCTCGAGCGTGTTCGGTTCTCGGATAGTTCTCGGCCAGCAAGCTCCAACACGTGATCGGTCCTTGAACGTTTAGTCCTCGCCTTCAGCATTTATTCAAATAAAATTTTGGGGTGGCCAGGAATCGAAACCGGGTCCCTGCCTCTAAGTTCACCGCCTTACCAGTTGGGCTAGGTTGCCTCGTGTTACTCTCGTTCCCAATTTAATATAAAAGGGCTCCCAATGTCGGTTCTAGTTTCGCACTTTAACACTTTTAGCCCAAAATTCAAAATTTTCAAATTTTAAAATTCCATTTTCTACCCAAAATGTTGGTTTTTAATTTTTGACTTTCATTTTTGACTTTTAAACTTAAAAATTGACTTTGACTTCCAAATTTGACATTTGACTTTATCGCTTAACTTTCAAATTTTCAAATTTGACTTTTAAGTTTAACTTTTAGAAATTGACTTTTAAGTTTGACTTTTGAATTTTTAGTCAAAGGGAATATTTTTTTTAAAACAATGAGTTCCACAAACATCCTGGTCAATGAAGGTTCGTATTCTCAATCTTGTGAAGTTACAATTAAATTTCTTCGTGAGCAAAATGATTACTAAAAAGAGAAAATGAGGACCTAAAATATGAAGGATATACACTTAGAAAAGGATATACACTTGGGAGAGAGTACCTTGCAAGGATGACAAAGGTCGACCCAGATTCAAAATGGATTGGGTTCCAAAGACCAAATGATCCCACTCTGTGCTGGAGCAGCTATGGCGGCATATCATCAAACTTCAGTTTTTTGATAGTAGCTGTTCCAGGCACTTGATAGGAGGCATCTCTCAATTGCACGACATTCAAAACTTTGTTTGATAGTATGTGTCCTTTGCAGGAAGGGAAGAAAGGAAAGGATCACACATGGGGTTTGTGCTTAACGATGAGAAGAATTTTTGGATCTGTTCTGAGATTATGCATGTTGTTCTTAGACCTTCTGGATGCAACTTCAATTGGTGACTTACGGTTTGAGTTTTCTTTTCGATACTCCTAAGTTTCTCTTATATCGATTCGTTTCAAAGATAATATTTTATTTTCTTATAGTCTTTCGTTAGTAGGTATTGTTTGGGAAGTGATATGAAGTCTAGTGTTAAAGGGCGATTTATGATGCGTGTAATGCACTAAAGTCGAATTGTTTAGACTTTGTGTTTAATGTGCTGGTAGGCACAAAGAATACAAAAAGGACTAGACATTGATTGACAATGAAAGGAATAGACAATATGAACTTAGATAGTTTCATTTGGACTGACCATACAATGCTCGGGTAGATTGAGCAGTGATTACACTTATGCGTTGGAGCTACTCTTTCTTGCAGGTAGGTTCGACCCTACGTCTAAGTGATTACACTATTTGACGGGTCGTTATGCTGTCAAAATTTTCTTCTACATTGATGTAATATAGACCTCTTATGAGGTCAAATTTTCTTAAGCAATATGTAATAAACGTATATCAATGAGATTGCCTTGCATTTTATTTTGTTGGATATTTCAGCATGGGAACTCATAACTTGATAATACAAACAAATTAGAAATGATAACTCTAAACTTCTTAAGGTGTACCTTGAGGTTATGTGTAATTAAGGGGCGATCGACTTAGAAATGGTGAGTCCACCTTAAGACCTCTTCCTTGTTTGGTTGTGGACTTAGTAAAGACTCATTAGGTTCAATGGTTTATCAAAACTTAATTACATGCAACCGGCGTACGTCGAGTGAATTTTAGGAGTGGATCAGGCATAGAGTAGAACACAAGTGTTCGGTTGAGTCACTATTACTAAATTCATAAGTTTATTTGTATAGACTTTAATTGAGTCGCTTTCAAATACAATGAAGTGTGGACATAATACTGATAATGTAGCTCAAATAACACCCGACTCATCCTTACTATTGAAGACTCACCGACTTGTCATCTTTAAAACTTATGATAGAACTACGCTGCCAGGGAAAAATCCCAGACCTTACGACAGAGCAGCACCAGCACCTCCTCCACCACCGCCTCCACAGTTTGATTCCGCGATGTTTCAAGCTATGGTAATAGCGGTCATGGTGGCCGCAATGCCACAAATGGTAACCATTGGTGCCGGTGGTTCTGGATCTGGTGCTATGCACTCTAATCATGGGGACAGTACGGGGCATACAAAAGAATGTTCTTACAAAGACTTCACAAATGGCAAACCCGATTCTTTCAATGGAAGTGGGGGGATCGTCACACTAATGCAATGGTTCAAGAGGACCGAAGCTATTTTTTAAATTTGTGCTTGTCCCGAAACGAGCAAAGTCAAATATGCGACATTCACTTTCACCGGTTGAGCTCTCACTTGGCGGAATGGCGAGTTAAGTCACTTACTCCCACAGTGGCTAACTCCATAAGCTGGGAAGACTTGAAAGCTTTGATACTAAAGGAGTATTGCTCGAGGGGCGAGGTGCAAAAACTTGAAGAACTCTGGAATCTCAAGGTGTCGGGCTCTGACCTTAAAACTTATAATGTCCGACTCAATGACCTAGCACTTCTTTTTCTAGCAATGGTCACTCTAGAATAGAAGAGGGTGGAACGATACCTTTGGGGACTATCATCCCATATTCAAGATAGTGTTCTGGCCTCGAGACCCACTACTTTTGACAGTGTCAAGGAATTGGTACAACAACTTCTCGACCATAGGGCCAGCCATGGTATTGCGACCACCACCCCTGGTCAAGCAAGAGGGGGAAGCAATAAAAGAAAACTTCGGAGCAACAAAAATAAGCAGTCAATACCAGACTCTGCAAAGAAGCAACAAACAGTTGTTGTTCGTGTTGCCACTACTTCTATCACTCCAGCACCACTGAGGCAATATGTTGGGACCCTTCCCAAGTGCAACAAGTTGAACTTCCACCACACCAGTGCTTTTCGGGAAATGCACTGCAACAACTGCAACAAGAAGGGGAACACCACTCGATTCTACAAAGCACCAGCCTAACCCATCACTCAAGTCACCAACACCGATGCAAGTCAAACCTGCTACGGTTGTGGAGAAACGGGGCACTTCAAGCGAGACTGCCCAAAGGCACAAAACGCCAATGCTAGGGGTGTAGGAAGAGTCCTAGCTATAGGACACAGAGATCAGTCAAGGATTCCACAGTGGTTACCGATACGTTCATCCTCAATAACTCATATGCATGCATACTTTTCGATAGTAGGGCAGAGAGGAGTTTCATGAGCCATCAACACAAACAATTACTTAAACAAAATCCCCAGTCACTAAAAGATTCATATGTCGTAGAAATGGCAAACGGAAAGGAAGAGTGCACTAGTGATATTTACACAGGGTGTACCCTCACTCTAGACAACCATTCGTTCAAAATCGACCTAATGTTGGTCATAATAAAAAGTTTCAACATCATCGTTGGTATGGATTGGTTAAATTTTGATCGTAACGACATTTTATGTTACGAAAGGGTCGTCCGCCTTAATCTGCCATATGGCGAAACCCTTCTCATCTACGACGATAAACCGAGTACAAACTTGCAAATCATTTCTTGCGCCAAGGCTCAAAAGTATCTCCGAAAGGAATACCATGCCTTCTTAGCCCACGTGGTTGATAAGAAACAAGAAACCAAGGACATCAAAGACATCCGGAGGTCTTTAACTTTCCGGACGTGTTCCCAGAAGACCTTCCAGGTGTACCACTTGCACAACAAGTCGAATTTTGAATCGACTTGGTCCCCATAGCCAAAACTCCATACCGCCTAGCACCGGCGGAAATGCAATAATTGTCCAGTCAACTGAACGAGCTATTAAGCAAATGGTTCATTAGACCAAGCTTTTCACCCTGGGGAGCACTAGTCCTCTTTGTGAAGAAGAAGGACGGATCTTTTCGCATGTGCATCGACTATCGGGAATTAAACAAACTTACCATCAAGAATCGATATCCCCTACCCTGAATCGACGACCTTTTTGACCAACTTCAAGGAGCGAGTTACTTTTAAAAAATCGACTTAAGGTCGGGATACCATCAACTGCGAGTTCAAGGGGATGATATTCCCAAGACAGCTTTCAGAATGTGTTACGGTGATTATGAATTTGTGGTGATGCCCTTCGGTCTAACGAATGCGCCTGCGGTGTTCATGGACCTAATGAACCGAGTGTGCCGACCTTACTTAGACAAATTCATAATCATATTCATTGACGATATTTTAGTCTATTCACGGAGCAAAGAAGAGCACAGACAGCATCTACGACTAATATTAGAGACACTAAGAGCCAAGAAGCTTTATGCTAAACTCTCTAAGTGCGACTTTTGGATTCGAGAAGTGGGTTTCCTTGGCCATGTGGTTAGTGAAAAAGGGATACACGTGGATACCTCTAAAATCAAGGTGATCGAAAACTAGGCTACACCATCAACACCAACGGAAATCCGACAATTCTTAGGGTTAGCGGGATATTACCGAAGATTCATTCAAAACTTCTCCAAGATCGTAAAACCACTCACCACCCTGACTCAGAAGGGTGTAGCGTTTAATTGGAAGGCTAAACAAGAGGCTGCCTTCCAAACATTGAAACAAGCCCTGTGCAGCGCACCGATCTTGTCACTCCTAGAAGGGACTGAGGATTTTGTGGTCTATTGCGACGCTTCAAATCAAGGTATTGGATGTGTACTCATGCAAAGAGGAAAGTTCATCGCCTATGCCTCAAGACAACTTAAAACGCATGAATTTAACTACACTACCCACAACCTAGAGTTAAGAGCAGTAGTGTTTGCCTTGAAGATCTGGAAACACTACCTCTACGACACAAAGTGCACTATCTTCACTGATCATAAGAGTCTCCAACATATCCTCAATCAAAAGGAGCTCAACATGAGACAGAGACGATGGGTAGAACTTCAGAATGATTATGAGTGCGAGATTTACTATCATTCGGGCAAGGTCAACGTAGTAGGAGATTCCTTAAGAAGAAAAGAATATTCGAGACGTCGAGTAAAGTCACTAACAATGACAATCCATTCACACCTGTCCACGCAAATCAAAGAGGCCCAACTAGAGGCCTTGAAACCAAAAAATGTGACGAGAGAGGCATTGCGTGGAATGGATAAGAATCTTGAAGTAAAAGATGACGAAGCTCATCTCTCATGAATCGAATTTGGACCCCCAAGCTTGGTGGGTTCTGAGACATTCTCATGAGTGAAGAACATAAAATGTGATTCTCCATCCATCCAAGTGCATAAAAAATGTATCTAGATCTTAAGAAGTTATACTGGTGGGCCAACATGAAAGTAGAGATTGCTACTTACGTGGGCAAGTGTCTGACTTGCGCCAAGGTTAAAGTAGAATACCAAAAACCATCAGAATTACTTCAACAACAAGAAGTACCCGAGTGGAAGTGGGAGCGGATAACCAATGACTTCATAACCAAGTTATCCAAGACAACGGATGGAATGGATACCATTTGTGTAATCATCGATAGACTGACCAAATCAGCGCACTTCCTACCAATCAAGGAGACCGACAAGATGGTTAAACTGACCAGAGCCTACATTAAAGAGATTGTACGACTCCATGGGGTACCAATATCTATTATCTCTGATAGAGATAGTAGATTCACTTCACGATTTTGGCGGTCTTTACAAAAATCTCTGGGAACTAGGCTGGACATGAGTACAGCCTACCACCCTCAAACCGATGGGCAGAGCGAAAGAACCATACAGACACTTGAAGACATGTTGAGAGCTTGTATGATAGACTTTTGTAAGGCATGGGATACCCGCTTACCACCCATCGAATTCTCTTACAATAATAGCTATCATACTAGCATCAAATTCGCTCCGTTCGAAGCTCTATATGGTTGGAAGTGTAGATCACCCTTGTGTTGGCTGAAGTGGGGGACACTCAGCTAGCAAAGGGACATGTCCCAAATATCACCCTCATTGGTCTTGAAATCATAATGGAAACCACGGAAAAGATCATTCAAATACAAGAAAGACTGAAAGCATCTCGTGACCGACAAAAGAGTTACGCTGACAAGTGACGCAAACCTTTAGAATTCCATGTTGGAGACCGTGTACCACTAAAGGTCTCACCCTGGAAGGGTATGATACGTTTTGGTAAACGTGGGAAGCTAAACCCTAGGTACATCGGGCAGTTTGAAATCCTTGCTAGGATTGGCCCTGTGGCGTACAAACTCCGACTACCACAGGAACTTAATAGCGTACATCCTACCTTCCACATATCAAACTTAAAGAAGTGCCTATCCGAAGAGACCCTCGAGATACCACTCAACAAAATTGAAGTCAACGAGAGTCTCCACTTCGTGGAGGAACCGGTTGAAATCATGGATCGGGAGATCAAAAGAACAAAGCAAAGTCGTATTCCTATCGTGAAGGTCCGTTGGAACGCTAAACGAGGACCCAAATTCACCTGGGAACGCAAGGATCAATTGAAACAAAATTATTCGCATCTCTTCCAAAATTCATGAGGTCCCAGTCAAAATGCTAATTTCGGGACAAAATTCCTTCTAACGGGGGAATGATGTGACAACCGTCAATTTCTGGTCAAGTTAAAGTCAAATAAAGTCAACAGGTCAAACCGGTCAACCCATCTAACCCTTGTATATTAGGGTTTACAATATGTTACTATTGTACAACTCGCTATTTTAATAAGAATTTATCACTTGGAAAGTTCGCATGTTCAGAAATTCTAAACCCTAATCGTGGTAAGTGATGAAACTATTCGATAAAACATTATTCCATACCCCTCAGGGACATATAACAATCATAACGAGGCTTAACGGAGTGTACAAACCTTGCATTGCGAAGCTAAACATAAAAAGGGGGTCAAAAGCGAAGTCTCTCTCAGTCTCTCTTTATCAATCTATCTCTCTCCAAGTATGTGAAATCTCTCCCAAATCTCTCCAAGTACCTTGTTAGTCCGGAATGCCTTATGAGGAAACCTGAACCTCTTGTTAAGGAACCCTAAACCTCTTGATAAGGAACTCTGAACCTCTTGTTAATTAACCCTGAACCTCTTGTTAAGGAACCCTGAACCACTTGTCCGGAAACCTTCTTAGTCCGGAATGCCTTATGAGGAACCTTGAACCTCTTGTTAAGGAACCTTGAACCTCTTGATAAGGAACCCTGAACCTCTAGTTAAGGAAACCTAAACCTCTTGTTAAGGAACCCTGAACCTCTTGTTCGGAAACCTTCTTAGTCTGGAATGCCTTATAAGGAACCCTGAACCTCTTGTTAAGGAACCCTTCCCCTCTTTTCTGGAAACCTTCCAAGGAACCAAGAAGGTTCTCACTTCGGATTTTAGCATGCTCCGGACAATCTTGCTTTGGAATCTCTTGAAACCAATCCGGAAGTTAGTATTTGACTTCGAAACTCACCTAGTACCTCCGGAACCCTTGTCGGTTCGCATCCTTCTCCCAGTTTTCGACCACTTTGGCGTTTTAAGCTCATTTTTCATGATTTTCGCGTGGGATTTTCACCAAAACTTATATTTGACATATAAGACAATATATATTCATATTTTAATCACATTTTGGAGGAAATATCAACTTAAGAACAATATCTAGTGGGTAAGATATTGAGATAGAGTGTTTCTCTTTCCATGAAGTATGACTCAAGTTAATCCCCATACCCAAATAGGACAACCCTTAGTCACTATTCATCCATACCTAGTCAACTATTTTTCCTCTATTACCTCTCCTCCAGCTGGTATCTTGATCAAAGGATGGAAACCCCCATCTCTCCTACCACTTTACTCACTCTCTCACTAAGAAACAAATACCTCTCTCTTATTTCCCTCTCTCAAGGAACTCGAGACTCCAAGGCTTCCTTTGAGCTTTTCACCCTCATTCAGTCAGTATTCTCATCCTACCTTGAACCTTATTCACTCCTTCACTCAGATTATGAATCTCTCATAACAAAGGTCATCATATTTGTTACTATATCTTCAAATCCTTAAGTATCTCCCAAGTGTTCTTCACTTGGAAACTCCTTTTCTTCATCATCCATCTATTGAAATCAGTCAAGGTGAGTTCATACCCCCACATTTTCATGTTTTCTTCAAATTTTAAGGGGAGAATACAAGTTAAAACCCCAACAAAATAACTAAACCCAAACATAAACTTTCAACAGAAAAGTTAATGTTCATTCACGAACTGTTTTGGACATCTTAAACTTTTTAGTTTTCAAAACTGTATTAGGTTCAAATATTTAAGTTTTATACCTTTAAAATAACTACTTTCACATGTCCATCTGATTTTTCTACAATATGATGATTTTTACAAAACTGCCTAACACTGTAGCTACGAATTCGGACCGGTCTGTGAATATGAACATTTTCACACTAGTTAGAGAGTTCTAAAAATCATAATAAAATTTATGACCAAACTAGACACATTTTTTAAAGTCTTAGAGTTTATGGATTTAGTTTTTGATTTTGTATGAATTTTCTGTGATTTTTCTAAATTGGTGCAGAAATGGTAAAAATGAATTCACGGATTAGAACTTTCATATCACTTTGTAACATGTTGAGCAAAGTGTTAATCCTTGATGACTTCATATTTTGCATGCATTTTCTATTGGGATATAAATATATAACAGAAAAATGTTCACTAAGTTGTAAGAGCCTTTAGTATTACAATTAACACATGATGAGGCATAGTAAACTTAGTTATGTTTTGCTACATATTCTACTTACATAGAAAAGGTTACTGTACATTGCAAACATCTTGATAAACTATAATAGGTATAGTTTATGTTTCATAGACATTATGAAAAGGTATATTTCTACAAAAAGGGGTTTTGAGTTTCACACTACGTAAATCAGTTAATAAATAAATTTGTGAGACATTCGCTTCACGTTACTTCCAAAGTAGCGCAACAAAAGTGTTGTAATTATAACCAAAATCTCTTGAAGGGAGAGAATGATAGTTGTGTATAGATCTATACTGGGTCTGACAAACCCACACCTTAGCTGCATGCAACAGCTAGACCGGTAGAGGCTTGGGGTGACAAATGTCATTTACATTCCGACGCCTGAAGAACATCGTATACAAGGCCGACTAAGTCATAATATGGTTATAATAACTCACATGGGGTATTAACAAAACATAAGATTTACGAGATTTCCATTTAAACAAAAAAGTTTATGTTAATGTAAACTTGCATGATATATAATTTCTATGGAAAAATTCTAGTACACAAATAGTTTTGGCATTTAAGGCTACATCACATTGTTAAAAAGGAAAATATTTGATTTTTCTGGAACAATCGTTACTTTTACAAAGAAATGATTTCAACATTTCATTCAAAAGCTTATGAACTCACCAACTTAATTGTTGACACTTTTTCAAAACTACTTGTATTCTCAGGGAATCAGTAAAATGTTTAACATTGGAAACATGCATATTTTCTATTGATATTTCACATACGTTATCTATATATATATATATATATATATATATATATATATATATATATATATATATATATATATATATATATATATATATATATATATATATATATATATATAGGGGATAGGGAATATACATTACAGCCGTAGATAAGCTTGCATACAAAACCCTATAAACGACATCGTTTGCTGCTTTACAATTAAAACCCAATTTTGGGGAAAAAAACAAAACAAACACCGTGTTTGGGTGTGTGCGGTCATAAAAATCAGAAGTAACAAGGGGGGAGCTGAGACGAGGAGATAGGAGCAGATCAAAGTAGGAAACACAATTTGAGGTTATTTGGTTTAAAGAAATTGAGATGCAGAGGGCATATCGAGCGTACATGGGTTATCAATCCCACTGTGTTGTTGTGTAGTCAGGGGAACACAACTAAGAGGATGGTAGTCGCCGATGGCGGCGTCACTGGTCACCAAAGAGGGAAACGACGACGCAAGCGATGCCGCCCAACTGGAAATCGTCGGAAAAGGTGCGGGTTTTGGGTTCTCAATCTTCCTTCTTAACATAAAAGCTTCCTTTTTCTGATTTGTGGTTTCGATCCACCAGGTCAGTAACGACGACATGACCTGGATTGAAGAAATTGTAACAATTTTGGTGAAAGAGGACTACAGATGGTTGGGGAATGATTCAATAGTGAATCTTTCTGATTTTTTCCCTTGATTCTTGTTCTATTTACATCGATCTGGTATCAGTTGAAGTCTGTAATCGACAATTGAAATTTCAATGGCCACTTACCTTCATCGATTGAAGTCATCATGTATAAGTTGGGACAATTGATACAAAATTTTCTATCTGTGTGTCAATTCTCCTTTTGGAAAACATGGGCGCTTTCTCTATTTCAGTTAAGGAAAGTGAGAATTCTTTCAATTTATCATTATCAACATTCTTGTTGCAGGTAATCTTTCAGCCTCTTCATTTCCTTTTACCCTTTTTTATGATGCTAATACATTTTGGCATTGTGTAAGATTGGGTAGGATAGAGAAAGATAATAATTATATCACAATTATGGTGGAATTGGGAAGTGGATGAAACATTGTATCAAGGATGGAAACAAATTATTAAGGATCTTAGTGCCAAACGTATTAAAGTCATGATATATTGCAATCCTTCTCTAGCTCCAGTAAGTAATCATTTTCTTTATCAAAAAACACTTGTAAGGGCATTCATGTCTTTTGAAGATTTTAATTGATATATATTAGATGGATAGAAATCCAGATGCAAGGAGAAAGCTATTTTAAGAGGCAAAGAAGTTGGACATTTTAGTAAAAGACAAGTTTGTCGTTTTACCATGATTATTGTATTTTAAGGAATTATCATACAAAGATTTTTATTGCTAACATTTAGCTATTTTGTTGGTCTTAATGAATGGGTTCCATGTGGATATAAGTTTCTCCAGTAATTTACATATGAAGGTTACAATTTTCTCAAAACCTCATTGATTTTTTTGCAGGTCATCGTTATGGTAGATAATCTACTGTTCGGTTCAAGAGGAAGGGTAAAAAGGGAAAACAATCCTTACCAATGACCAATACGGGCAACAGAGGTAATTTGGGGACTACTATGAAACTTAAGGCAGGAAGGGTAAAAAGGGAAAACAGTCATCGTTGGGTTTAATGTTCATCACTCTTGTTTGGTAGATTTATAAGTTTGTTGTCATTAGTTGTAATTAGTTGTAACGATTTGGTAACTTTATATATGGTGCTGTCATATTTTTGGCATTTTTTGTTCCGGTTTGTAATATGTACATTCCCGACCATTAGTTGGGCTTTTTTTATTATAACAACATTCTTATTTCAAATCTCAAAAAGAATATGTTGATTAGTAGAAGCAGTCTACTGTTGCATTATACCTATTAACAACATTATACTTGAATCAATTTTCTTTTTAACAAAATAATACTTTCAACAATAGGATTGTACTTTCATTTTGTACACATAATAGCATTGTACTTTCATTTTTTACACATAATATCCGCGTACTTTCATTTTTTACACATAATACCCCCGTACTTCCCTTTTTTACACGTAATAACATCGTACTTTCAGTTTTTATACATAATACCCACTACTTTCATTTTTTACACATAATTGCATCGTAATTTCATTTTGTACACGTAATACCCCCATACTTTTGTTTTCTACACATAATAGCATCGTACTGTCATTTTTTACACATAATACCCCTCGTACTTCTGTGTTTTACAAATAATACCCCATACTTTCGTTCTCTACACATAATAGAAACGTACTTTCACTTTTGACACATAATACCCCTGTATTTTCATTTTTTTACACATAATAGCATCGTACTTTCATTTTTAGACATAATAACATCATACTTTCATTTTTTACACCTAATGCCCCCGTACTTCCTTTTTTTACACATAATAGCAGTAACCATTCAACATTTTCATTCCAGAACAGCAACGTACACGATTTATGTCCAAAACTGGAAAAAAGACAAGTACTTAAAACTAAAAAAAGGGACGCTTAACCTAAGCTAGAAAAATGAGTATAATTAACCAAAATCATAGCAACTACATATCCCATCAATGTTTCTCTTGCAACGATTCATCTACCTGATACATGAAAATATAAATAGATTATTATATAAATATAAGAACTGCAAAATCATGACAAAGTAAGTTACTACTATACGCACCTTTCTTTTAGAACAACTAGTAGCATAATGACCTAATCCTTGACAATAAGAGCATGTTCGTTTTTTGGCACTTCTAAAGAAGACTTGATTCTACTAGCAATTTTAGGACGCCCTTTCGTGTTGGTTGGAGCATGAGGATCCCAGAAAAATAATTGAGGCATCATATCGACTTGTGAAATTCTCACACAAGAACCTTGAGATACATTCTCAACTGGTAAAGGTTTTTTTCCATATTGCTTGATCTTGTAAGAGCTTTATCAATACGTTATTGACATTTTCTATTTCTGAAGGGGAGTCTTTTGCTTGTTCAATTACTTTATTAAAATTTGAACGAACACACCATAAAGTGTAAGCACTAACCCCATTTCCGTTATTCATTTCTTCGAGTCCGATACTACGCTTACCCACCTTGTACCTAGCATTAAGGGTCCACCTAGGTAAAATGTAGTGACTCGGAAGTGGGTTAACATGCCTTTTCTTCATCACATATAAGATATGTTTACATAAAATCCCACAAGCATCATACTTAGCACAAGAACATGTGACATGGATCTTATTTGACAAATAAAAGGTAACAATCCGCCAATATTTTTTGTCAATGTCCAATTGTCCAACTCGATACTTGATTTCTTCTGTACTTTTGCTTATAGTCTCATGCGTTAAATTGCTAGTAGCTTCCATCCATTCTTTTTTGAAAATCTCAAATACTTTTCTAGTATAACACTCACCTGCTTTTGCTTCAATTGGATGTATTGACGAAAGAACTGACCTCGAGTTCATAGTCTTGAAATCTTCATCTTCTTCGGCGGCCCTTCGTGAAGCGACTGCTTTGTCATATTGCACTAAAAAGTCATTCAACATGGTACTCGAGTTAACAAAATCATCAAAAAATGAATTAATACTCTCACTTCGTCCACTTGTTGACATACCGGCCAAGAAAATATCCTTTAAGAAGGCTTTAGCCCAATGTACTCGTTGGTTATACATATCAGCTATCCAACAATTGCTTTCAAGTTTATACTTATCACGTATAACTTCCCACCTAGTTTCAAATTCTTCAATTGTGTCACTCATTACCCATTCTTTATATGATTCTTGAAAATCACTATAATGAGCAACATATGGTCGAAGGTGCTCTAATTCATGTTTTTTATATGTCATGCACAAAAGCGATGTCGAGCGTTTGGAAACACTTTTTTATTGCGCTACCCATAGCTTTGTCTTGATCAGTAATAATAGCCTTTGGGTACTTGCTAAACATACATTTAAGGAAATGCTCAAACAACCATACAAAAGTTTCTTCCTTTTCGTTTTCTAGCAACGCTCCACCAAAAAGTACAGACTGCCCATGATGGTTCACCCCAGTAAATGGAGCAAAAGGCATCTTGAATTTATTTGTCATATAAGTTACATCAAAGACAACAACATCTCCAAATTTAGTAAAATCGCCTCTTGATCTTCCATCAGCCCAAAAAATATGTCTAGGACAACCATCACTGCAAAAATCCACAACATAATACTAATCATTATCCACTAATGCTTTATCTTGTAAATGTTTTATTAGTCCATAAAACTCCCTTCCTTTGTTGTGTTTTCGTTGCTCAGATAATGCATTAACACATAGTTTTGAAGTAACATCAACTTCATTTGAGGTTTTCATTGCATTAATAGCCTTTTTAATTTGAGAAGGTTTCAACCCTGCTTGATTAAGTTCCACCATGAGAGATTTACATTCCATTGTACGGTGGAACTTCGCATGAGACCGATGCTTCATCACTTTTGTTGGTGTCATGCTCAATTCGTGATTGGGTGTGTCATCAAACAAGTCCACAAACCATTTCCCATCTTTCTTTTTTGAAATTCGAAACATTGCTTTGCATCCGATTCTATCTTCTCTACGACGTTTTTTCTCATTTCCAATTGATGTATTACCATCCTCCCGTTTAAAACCTTCTTTGTCGCATACAAGTGTCTTTTGATAAGGTTCGTTTGTTCCCTTATTTTTGCATGTGGTATGAACACGTATACTAAATCCATGTACAAATGCATAATCATTATAAAAGTTATATGCATCATCAGTTGTATCGAAAACCTTTCCTAAAATACTTTCATTGTTCAGTTCATCTTCCTCACATTCAACATTTGCATCTTTTATTTCTTGAGTTTCATATGTTGCTTCTAACAAATCATTTGCATCAACATCTTCAGTTGTATGTGCTTCGATATTCCCATCTGCTTCGGTTTCAGACATCATTCACTATACATTACATCCAACAATAATCAAGAATTAGAAAATATAATTTACCAACTAAGATATTTACAAAATGATAGTTTGCTTATTAGAAAAAATAAATAACCAGCAACAATGACAAAATCAATAATTAATATAAAATAAAATAGCATAGTGAATAAAACGAAATAGAGGCCAAGTTCGGTAATTTATTGGCAATTTCAATTACAAATTGATAGCACATTAAGTAGGAAACAACATGAACGCATGCAAGCAAAGTTTATAATTCTTTTTTCATCATTCACCAACATTTAGAAAAAATAATTCAAGATGTATCATGAGATTTTACAAAAAAAAAAAGATTACCTTTTTTCAGAAATCAGTAAGCAACAGGTACCGAGTTGAATATGGTGTAGAAAATTTGAGCAGCAACAAATGAGAATGAACAACCAGTCAACAAAAATCGAGAACCATACAAAAATCGCTTTACAAATTCTACTAGCAGCAAAATTCGGTAATCAATGGGCAATTTCAATTACAAATTGATAGTGCAGTGAGTGGGAAACAATATGAACAGATGCCAATTTCTACCCTTTGTATGTTGTTGTGCGATTTCGAACATGCCAATTCCAATTGCAAATACGATGAATTTTTTTTTTCAATTAACCTACATGATCGATTTCTGGAAGTAAGAAATCCTCCAATACCGAAAATAGAGGAAACAATCAATTTTAGAATATTACGATGATGGAAAAGAAAAACAAGCATGTGTTGTAATTAGCCCAAAACGACACAGTTTAATTAGTTATGTACATAAGCTTAGGTAGGGCTATAATGTATATTCCTTTTTCATATATATATATATATATATATATATATATATATATATATATATATATATATATATATATATATATATATATATATTTATGCGAGACGGTCTAATATTGTGAGACCGTGAGACGCAATCCTAGCCACTCATTTAGTTAGATAAAACAAAAATATTTTTAAAATGAAAAATAATTGAAAGTTTTCAATTTTTTTCCAATATTATTTTCAGAATATATATTTTCCAAAAAAAATACTGAAAAAATAAAAAAATTAATTAAAAAAATACATTTTTTACGTATTCTAGTAGAATATTAGAATATTCTACATATCCGGCAAATTTAGTAGAGCATTCTAACATTTTAAATATCATATTAAAATATATACAGTGTAATATTCTATTAGAATATTTCACGTATTTAAGAAACCCTGTAATTTTTTTTAGTTAAATAAAGTTCCGAAAATAATAATTAAAAAAAGAATTTTTAAATTTTCTTTTTATTTTGCATTTTAAAATTATTTTTAGATTTGGTCTCACGGTCTTACAAAATTAGCACATATATATATATATATATATATATATATATATATATATATATATATATATATATATATATATATATATGGGTAAGTGAATATACCTAATAACCTTATGTATGCTTAGGTACCTAACCACATTATACTACATTGTTTTGCATTATATTTCCATTACAATCGTCTAAAATTCTAAAACTTCAACCATTAACTTGATTTACTTCCAAGATTTTCAGACATTCACCATTATATTCCTCCTACACCATTTGATTTGTAACAATAGTATATGAAGCCCACCAGGGGGTCTCCGATAGAAAGACGTCATTTGAATGAAGATAATGGTGAAAGTCCAAAGATTTTGGAAACAATCAAGTTATGAGGTTGAATTTAAAGAACTTTGGGTGATTACAATGCAAATACGATACAAAATTACATAGTATGATGTGGTTAGGTACCTAAGCTTATATAAGACAAAACTACAAAATTGGTCCCTGTGGTATTCAAAAAACTTTGGATAGGGTCCAAAAAGTTTTCAACTTGCATGGATGGTCCAAAATCAAGAATTTCCTTTGGTTTTAGTCATAAAAACTAGAAAAGACAATTATACCCTTATTTATTTGTTTTTACAATTTTTTTTACATATTTTAAACATTTTCAAAATAATAAAAAAGAAAATGGGTAAAACTTTTTATCACTCTCTCTCTCTCTCTCTCTCTCTCACACACACACACACACACACATCTACACACATAAGCAATTAAACCCAGAAGGCTAGAACATTCAGCAGCGTATCTCATCCTCCAATTTATCTTATGGACCACCCTTCCCTTTCTCTTCGTACCCCACAAACATATTTCACACAAAAACACTAGTTTATGGGTTTTTTTTCCATATTTGTGATTGTATACAAAGCCCAGTTTCAAATTTCAATTAGAAGCTCAAATTTCATACACATACACACTAGTTTCGTGCTTTATCGTTTGGGTTTCTCAACCAAGTTTTCACCGTATTTCAACGTCATAGAGGAGGCTGAGAAAGGGTCAATGGTGGTTGTATTGGGGTTATTGATGGAGAAATGGTGGAGATGGAGTTTCCATTCACAATCGTAGACCTTGTGAAGGATCAGTCGAAGGAATCTTGATTGATGGGTGGTTTTGAATTATCGATTTGGATGAAATCAATGCTTCAACCTCTACCAGATCGGAACGACATAACCACCAAGTTTTTTCGGGTTTATAAAGCTAAACCCAGATCTTTGATTATGTGTGTATGTAAGTGTGTGTTGAACCAAGTTGTAGCCACGCGGAACGAATCAATTCCTCGACAGTGAGATGCGATTCCATCGAGACTTAATTTCTAATGGCGTTAGGAAGAAGAATTGATCAAAATGTTGTATGTTCTTGACTTTTTACATGCTCATCTATTGAGTTTTTCTTGCATATGAAATGAAGAAGACGACACAGAGATGATAAAGAGAGCAAGAGGGAGTTAGGAGAGAGAGAGAGAGAAAGAGAGAGAGAGAGAGAGAGAGAGAGAGAGATGAGGCAGGGGAGAGGTATGAGGGTACGACTGCGGTGGGTGCGCCTGTTTTTTATTTTTATTTTTAATTAATAAATTATTAAAAGAAATATAAAAAAAATTAAAAGGTCAAAACCATCATTTCAGGTTATTCTAAGGACCAAAACCACAAACATTTCTTAATTTTTGGACCAAAACCACAGAAAACTCTTGATTTTGAACCTTCCATGCAAGTTTAAAACTTTTTGGACTCTATCCAAAGGTTTTGCAAACCACAATGACTAAATATTCAGTTTTGTCCTTATATAAGATTGTTAGGTATATTCATTTTAACGTGTATATATATATATATATTCAAAATTAATTTCTTTATAAAATATCATTTCTAGGTACTTCCCATTTAGGTTGAGCATTTGCTGCTCACCGAACACATACCTAATAGCAAATTCGCAACAACATTATATATATATATATATATATATATATATATATATATATATATATATATATATATATAATTTATTCAAAATTAATTTCTTTATAAAATATCATTTCTAGGTATTTAGGTTGAGCATTTGCTACTCACCGAACACATACCCAATAGCAAATTCGCAACATCGTTATATATATATATATATATATATATATATATATATATATATATATATATATATATATATATATATATAATTGAACCCTCCTCTCTCTCTCTCTCTCTATATATATATATATATATATATATATATATATATATATATAGAGAGAGAGAGAGAGAGAGAGAGAGAGATAGGAGGGTTCAATTGAGAAAAAAAAGGTTGAGAATGGAGGAATCATTCTCAACCACTCATTTATTTTTGCTGCAAAAGCCTCCGTCGTACCAGCAAAAATGGAAAATGAATAGACATGTATTTTCCAACAAAACATGTTTCCTTCAACTATGCTAATCATTACCTTAATATATACAAAAACATAGTTTTTTCGTTTTTTTTTTTTTTAATTTTTAAGAAGCTATTTTTATCGAAAAATGATTTTAAATATACCAAAATTTATGATTTTTTTATTCTCTACAAATAGACACCCATATTGATATAGTTTTAAGATAAAATAATTTTTTTTTTTTTATATTATCAGCTATTGTTATTCATAAGTGAATAAAAATGAATCAAGTTTTTACTACAGTACATTCGGTATTCAGTTAAGAATAAAAACTATTATTAATTTTTTTTTACAATTTAAGTATCATTCATATATGAATATAACATATAATAAACATAGTATATTTATATTTAAATATTAGACGATGCATTCACTTATTAATATTATATAGTATATTCACTTGTGAATATTAGATGGTATATTCACTTATGAATATTAGATATTATTTTCATATCTGAATATTACATAGTATTACATGGTATATTACATGTGAATATTACATAGTATATTCATTTGTGAATATTAGATGTTATATTCACTTATGTATATTACACAGTATATTCACATATGAATATTACACAATATATTCACATATGAATATTACACAGTATATTCACATATGAATATTACACGGTATTTTCACAAATATATATAATTTTTATATGTTATTCACATATGAATAACATATAGACTTGCATATTTTTTTTTTAGTTTTAATAATCATATACTGAGAAAACATATTCATATATAAATATAACGTGGTAATTTAGTTTATGCATTTTATCAAACAGTTGGAGTGCATATAATTTAACTTTTTTTAAAAATATTAAAAACATGATATTTTGACTATTTAAATCTTACAAAAGAGTAGATTGATAGAGAATTATATGAAATTTTTCAAAAAAAAACGATCTGATCTTTTTCTAACCTCAATTTTGAAGTTTTATTTGATAATCGATGTTGAATGAATGATATGAAGTGGATTTTTGTTGATTATCAATGATGTTGATCTAATAACGCTGGGAGTATAATTAATCATAGATGTTGAAGATCTGATAGTATTCAAGCACAATTGAAGGTTGAATTAAAAGAACCAAAAATGAATTTTTGTTGTTAACTGTTGAATCGTGTTGATTATTGACGAAGATCGATGATTGATTAGCACTAGATGATGTTGATTACGGTTTAATTGAAGAAATCTCGATGATTGTTGAAAGTTGGAGAAGAAATTTGGATGATGAACGATGAATGGGTTTGAACTGTAATCTAATTCTCTATAGATACGTATTTGAGATTGAAGGTTGTTATCATATTTACAAGTTTGCCATCGTGTCTTTTTATGCTTAGATAAAATGAGTGGCTGAGAATGATTCCTCTAATATCAACCTTTTTTATTTTTTCAATTGAACCCACCTCTCTCTCTCTCTCTCTCTCTCTATATATATATATATATATATATATATATATATATATATATATATATATATATATATATATAGGGTTAAATTTAAATGAGAATACAATTTAATGTGAGAACGTGAGAACAATACTTTATGTTACTATTCTACTATGAATTTAATATGTATAGTATTGTAGTAATTATAATATGAATATATTCAATTTTATATTGCTATTCTACTATAAATTTTATATATATATAGTAATTTAGTAAATTCTAATGTGAATGTTAAATATGTGATTGTTCTTATATTCAGTGATGAATAATGTCATAAAGTTGTACATACAAAATTTTAATGTGAATATTAATGTGTAATTGTTCGTATATTTGTTGATGAATAATGTCATATCGTTGTATATACAAAATTCATAGTAGAATAGTAACATAAAGTAGTGTTATCACGTTCTCACATTAAATATATATATATATATATATATATATATATATATATATATATATATATATATATATATATATATATATATATATATATGGTTACCTTTTTCCAAGGTATTAATAACAAGGTATTAATAAGAGAGAGAAAGTAAGAAATAAAAGCTAGAATTAAATTAGAAGCTGATGTGTCTTACAAAGGGCCTTGAGATATTGAAAGAATAACAATGATATGACCGGTCATGTCACTTTGCTAGAAGAAAAATTGTATTTGAGAGGGGGTGGATGAGTGGATGGCGTTACCAGCATGTGTCTAGTATTTATTAAATTGTTGGTTTCTGATTTTATACAAGTTACTCACGTGTGGCCCTCTCACAAGTCACAACCTTTCTTTTTCCATTTTTAATGTTACTGTTTTCTTTTGAATATGATGGTTTTTCTCCTTTTATTTATCTAGTTTTACGTTTCGATAGACTAATAATATTTCAATAGGGCAGCTATGACAAGAGTTTTAAAGAGGATGAAGAGTGACTTGTTTGATCATTGTATGGTTAATAGAATTATATCTTTTTTTCATGTGAATTTCAAATCAAAAATCAATATAATCGTATTTTTATATTACTTTTGCATTTGATTTTTATATTTTTTAATTAAAGCATAAATTAAATAACCACATATAAATTAAATATTACTTAATAATTAACTTTTTGATTTGTTCTCTGAGTAATTATATTTTTTACGAATTTATTAGAAGTGTTCATATATAGCAGGTCATAATATCATATATGAACATTTTCAACAAGTTCGTTACATAGATGTGTAAAAAAAATATTTAACCAAATACGAACAACGAAAAGTAAGAGTAAATTACACGAATGGTCACTGTAGTTTGGGGGATTTGTGCGTTTGATCCTTAATTTTTTTTTTAACTTGGATGATCCTATTATTTATTTTTGTTGTGCGTTTGATCTCTGTCTTACCTAAAAAGACTATAATGCTTATATTAATTTATTTTTTAATTAATTTTCTTATTTATGTATTTTTTATATATTTAAAAAAATTAATAAACTCTACATATTTGTACATCTTTACCCTAAACCTGAAATCACATTTGAAAATTTTTAGTCTGGCTCCCACCAGTTATCATCCTATATTTCATCTCCCTCAACTTCTATTTCCTTCCAATCTTCAGTGAAATTGACGTCTTCAATATCATTTCTTTTTGAAAAAATTACAAAAATGGTCCCTATGGTTTGCCAAAAGTCACAAAGTCAGTCCTCTTAATTTTTTTATGTAAATGATCCTTGTGGTTTGTAAAACTTGCAAAAATAACCCTTTTTACTAACACCATTAATATTCAGCCGTTAGGGACTGAATCTGAAAGAGCATTTTCGTCTTTTCAAGTATAAAAAGACTAAATTCGTTACATTTGGAAAACCACAAGGACCATTTTTGAAGTTTGCTTGAAAAATTAAATTTAGTTGCTAAAGGAAGGGGGACAAGGGTCGAACTCAAGACCTTACCTTACATTCCCAAAGCCTTAACCACTAGAGCTGAATGCTCACTTGGTTATTTCCTCCTAAAACCAATTTATATTATAACGAAAACGTTAATACATAAATAAAAAATAAATTAAAAAAAAATTTACATAATTTTTTTTAAATAAAACAAAAATGTATTTTATCCATATTATAAAAAAAATAGTTTTTACAAACAATTTGTATGTATTTTTATGTATTTATTTTACGTAAAATATATTTTTTATGTCTTTAAAAAATACGTTTTAGTATAAAAAATATGTTTTCGTAAAATATATTTTTTCATGTCTTTGAAATAAAAATAATTAACGCTACTCATGATATAAAAAAATGTTTAAATTCTTTTAAGTAGCTAATTCTAAAACCGTTGTTTCGGTTATATGTATTAGAAACAATATAACAACGCTTTTGTTATGTATCTAAACAAGTTATACGGTTTTTTTTTATGTCAAGAGTAGTAATAATTATCGTTATTTCAAAAAGATATATCACTATTTCTTTTCATCTTCATTTTAACCATACGATTTAGAACTTGCGATTAAGATGAAATACATATTTTAAATAAGATATATAATCGAATAGGTTTTTTATGTTTTTTTTAAATAAATATAACCGAAGAACGGTTTTCAGAAAATCGATTGGACCAATTTGGTTATATATCTTGTTTAAAATACGTATTTCATCTTATTTAAAATATGTATTTCATCTTTTTTAAATACATATAATCGAAAATCGGTTTTCTGAAAACCGTTTTTGGGTTATATGTATTTAAAAAAATATAAAAAAAAAACTATTCGGTTATATATCTTATTTAAAATACGCATTTCATCTTAATTGCAAGTTCTAAATCGTATGGTTAAAATGAAAATGAAAAGAAATAGTGACATATCTTTATGAAATAACGATAATCAATACTACTCTTGACATAAAAATAAAAAAATAAAAAAATAAAAAAAAAAAAAACGTGTACGAAAACATATGTTTTATAAGAAAACGTATTTTTTAAATACATACAAAAAATATTTTTTACGTAAAATAAATACATAAAAATACATAGAAATTGTTTGTAAGAAACTATTTTTTTTTATAATACACCTAAAATACTTTTTCGTTTTATTTGAAAAAAATTATGTAAAAAAATGTTTTTTTTATTTATGTATTAATGTTTTCGTTATAATATATATCGGTTTTAGGAGAATGTAACCATGTGAGCATTTAGCTCTAGTGGTTAATGCTTGGGAATGCAAAGGGGAGGTTGAGAGTTCGATTTTTCTCAACTTCTTTTAGCCAATTAATTTATTTTTCCAAACAAACTTCAAAAATGGTCCCTGTGGTTTTCTAAATGTCACGAATTCAGCCCTTTTATACTTGAAAAGACGAAAATGCCCTTTCAGATTCAGTCCCTAACGGCTGAACACTAACGGTGTTAGTAAAAAGGGTCATCTTTGCAAGTTTTACAAACCACAAGGATCATTTACATCAAAAAAAATTAGCAGGGACTGATTTTGTGACTTTTGGCAAACCACAGGGACCATTTTTGTAATTTTGTCTTTCTTTTTTCGGTCCTTCAACTCTTGCGAACAATACCACAACACATTGTCTCTTCGTTTTTAGTGTGTTGTGGTATTGGTTCGCCAAAAAGTTACCCAAACGTAAACAATCCGAAAAGTTAATTACTTAATATGTAACATTCTTATTGTTTAATAATGTATTATATTTCTAGGTTTTATTATTATTTTTAAATCAATAGCAAATCATTAAATGCAATAAAATATTTAAAAATTAAAACCTACAAAAATCAAAATATATTAGTTTAAAATATGACCACTTACTCATTGAATTTCATTTTTAGATATTGTGTGTTTTAGGGTTCGTAATATTTAATTCATATATTTTTAAGCATAATATATATTTAATTATATTGTATCTTTTATTTTATAATTTAAATTGTATATATAAAAATATAAGGGTGATAATGTAATATTTAATTAATATATTTTTAAGATATATATATATATATATATATATATATATATATATATATATATATATATATATATATATATATATATTCGGGCTCACCAACACACCGACATCGTTTATGGATCTCATGAATCGGACGTACAAGTCAATGTTGGACCACTTTGTGATAGTGTTTATTGATGATTTATTGGTCTATCTAAGACCAATGTCAAGTTTATGATAGTGTTTATTTATAACAAGTTCTCTAAATATGAATTCTGGTTAAATAGGTAAGTGATAATTCTGCATAAAAGTTGTGGTAAAAACCAACCAAAAAAACATTAAGACTTTTCCCAATTAGGCATATAAAACTTGAGACTTACATGGTATTTATCCTTAAAAATAAGGATAATGTCCCATATTTTTTTTTTCTATTAATCCAAACCCATTTTTGTTGAACAATACTCAACCATTCAAACATTTACCTAGTATAGTATAAATAAGTAATCCCATATTTGATTCCACTGAATTCGTTAAGAACATGCCCTTAAATGGTAGTAGGATATCAAAAGAATTAGAAAGTTATTTTGGTTATATGGCAAGTGATTACTATAGATGGCACCGACGATAGATATACCGGAGATCGTATTCCCCATCGCGACAGGTATTAAATCTGTCTACATCCAAATCCCCAATTAAACGGGATCTCCATCAGGTAATCAGAGTATTATCTTGTTAATTATCTAGTTCAACTTTTAAAATCATAAGGCTAAAACTCAAGCTTTCATTTCAATCTCAATATACAAAACTCGAGCTAAACCTATAATTGATCTAAGAGGCTCGGGCTCAATTCCATTTTGACTTGTTTATCAAACAATGCAATAATTATAATACTAACTAGAAAGGTTTCCCCCACATTGCGGGGGCTGGAAGGTATTTGTTTGAATTGTATGTTGCTAATCTCTTGAATTCTCCTATTTAACTTTGTTGTTTATAGGCCTAATAAGCGATGCATCGGAATCAAACCTAATACCTGGTTTGCTTTTTACCTATAATTTCTTTAAAAAACCTCCAACAATGTTGAAATTAGTTTAAATATAAAATGCAAGAAAGAGAATATAGTTAAATTGATATTTTTATCATAACAACTTATCAAAAAAGAAAACAAATGGTGAAATAAGCCGATAACTTCAAACATTTTTTAATAAGCAAGGGTCCAACTGCAAAAATTTTCTTAAGACTTTCCATTGGAAGTGTTTTTCCTCTTTCATAGTTGTGTCAGAAACAATTCAACCCAAACTGATAAATTAAGAAGAAACACAAAAAAACATAAAGGGAAAAGGCCAAGACACACAAATAATTAGGCATTTGTATAACTTCTATTTTAAAGAAACAAAATGTGCTATTTTTGTACCTATCGATTAGGCTGTCATGTGTGGAATCCACTTGTCACGGGAATTTTGGGTAATTTAATGGACCTATTGGACAAAAAATAAAACATGTCATGATAAAAAAAAAACTATAATGCACATATACACAAAAGTATGCTGCTATTTTGGAGTCTAACATTTTAAAATCAACATGTTTGTCAGTATGCTCTGTCAATGACAAAATCGATTCCCTGGAGCTGAAAAAGAAGCCAACAGGAGTTTCATTATCGAAAGAAGTAAAACTATAAAATATTTTATATCTTAATATAGAAAAAATAAGTGTATTCATAATGTGTTGTTCAAACCTGATGGTCCATTAGGAGAAGGTATTAAGATATTTTCCAGTTTAAGAATCTTTCCTTCAGCCAGAAACTCCAAGACCTGTCATGGATAATCCTCCCTAATAAATAAAGAACTTTTTGACACATGTAATACTCTTATTGACTTGGCCACATGTCATTTTCTGGTTATTTTCAATTAATATTTTTTCACATGACATTTTGTGGTTTTTTTCATTTTATTAATTTTCTTATAATATTTAAATGTAATAATTGCAATAAATGTAATAACAAATGCGTATCACTTTTTGTTGTGATTTTTTTTCAAATTATTAACTTTTTGGCCCCTGAGCTTTTATCTATGTAGCATAAAAATCTATCTTAGCACCTTGATATAAGCCTCCAACTTCTAGCACGTTGATGTAAGCCTCCAACTTTTAGATTATTATTAGTCAAAGAAGACTATCTCCGACTACAATAACTTATTGTAGGAACTTACTGGTAAAACAAAGGTAAACCAAGTCAACAAATGGGTAAGTGTAATCCTTTAAGAAGAAGATTTACATGTTAAATCAATTATTTGTTAAGAAAATAGTGGGTTGTTGTGATTGAATAATACGTCAAATAAGATGATTTTGTTAAAACGGTGAGAGATTGAATTAACTGAAGAATTATATACACAAATAAAGGTACTAAACTATTTAAATGTTTGTTCATAATGAAAATACTAAACAATATCATATAACTATCTAATATGAGTTTTTATATGTAAAATTAAGTCAAAATGGCATAACATAATCATGAAACTAACCATAAATGATTGTAAAAAAAACTTAGTGTAAAGTTTAGAGTGTTGCTTGTCTTACTAAAAGTTAAATATAATAAATAGCAATCTCAATATATCTAACATGAAAAATAAAATAAAAAATCTAAAATACCTCAAAATCATGTTTGCTTTCTGAGTACTTTATTCTGTATAGTAATTTGTTCTTTTTCATTTGCATTCTTTGATTTTTTTTCTCAGGTAGAAGATCTTCTTGTATATTGCTTAATTTATCCTACAATATAAAAAAAATGTATCATGATTCATGAGTAATATATGTTGTGTAAAAGGTGTCACTTTTTCTTCTTCACAATTCTGTTACCTTCTCTAATAATAAACTTTAATTTTCTATTTTCACTAAATGAATACCATCAGGAGTTGCTTTATGGAGCTAACATATTTATTGTATTTCCTTTCTGCTAGTATCAATGTCGTGTTGCCCTTTGATCTGCAACCAAAGTAGCAACTTGAGTTGAAATAGATCATATATGATGGACTCTAAATAAAATAAAACCTAGAAGATGTGGATATGTTGAAAAAGAATCACACATGAAACATTAATTATTATAAATGATTTTGTGCTATTCAGGGGGAAAATTTTGTTTTGTGCAGGTTTAGGGACAATATAAGCTGAAGGTAAATACGCATTTATGAAATTGAATAACAATGCTGCTAAAAGATAGTATGTATTGATTTTGGTTTTAATTAAAAGTTAACTATTATTAAATATAGGGCATGCCATTTATTACACATAAAACCAAAGTGCAGGGCTACAATGGACATGCAAACCAATGGCGAAAGAAAACCACATTACGACATCCCTGAGTTAGTGTTGTTATTTCTGAAAAACTAAAACTGAGGACATCTATAATAATTTTGCCTTTTTAGCAGTAGGAGGGGAAATATCTAACCAAAATGATGAAAATTAAAATAAACTCCAAAAAATACTTCTAAATATACAAATCAAACATTCTTCTAAATTAACCAATAAATCATTAATATCAGAACTAATTACCAAAAGCCATCTGAACTGTATTACATCAAGAGAACATTATCTGAATCAACAAAAACAAAACTTTGGATTGAGAGACATAGCTGGGGAAAACCACACAAGAAAACCTTGTATTTTTAATACCTTATGTGTTGACGATACCTGAAAAAAGAAACATGAAATCAATCAAATATAAAACATGATTCGTAAACAAAAATCGATTAAATCTTACTTATCAACCCTAAAACAAATGAAGTATAACCTTGATAATATCTTATGAAAAAGCAGGAAGCGGTTAAGTGTACGATTGGGAGGGCAAGACATCAGGGAAAACACAGACGCCATCATATACACCAGTGTCGATCCTTTTTATCAATGTATACCCAACCCAACCAGAAACCTAAAACCATTCTTGGCTTATCGTGCGTTGGTGATGATGAGACGGCTGCCAGACAGAGTTGCCGATGTCAATGTTGGAAGGTCAAATAAACGGACAAAAAAGTTCCGATTAGGTATTAGATAAAAAAGAAGTACAACAAAATTAAGCAACTAACATCAGAGAAAAAACCTACTTGTGTCAAAATGTCGCTAGAGTCGAGTTTAAAAAATAGATACATGAATTGATTGAGACACACAAATAAGATGGAAAAAAGTACCTGATAGCTTCGAAGGCTTTCCAGGGCAAGAACAGAATGAGAATGACGTAAGCAATCATTATTAAAGAAAACACATCAATGAAGATAACGAAACATTATAGAAGATAATAATTCTATCTTGTCTTTTGTAATTATGTAAGTGTCGGCAAGAATAATTTGTATTTGTCGTTTGTATTAAAATAGTGTCGGTAGGATGTAAGACCCTCCATAGTCTAGGGGTCTATATTGTAAATTATGTGTGCCGTATTGCAATCAAAAGATTGTAACAATAATTGTAACCGGCTCCTTCGAGTCTATAAATAGGGCCTTCGCTCATATGAAATAAACAAGTTAAGTTTGAGTGTTTAAGACTTGAGTTGATCTCAAAGTTCTTCATCTGTTAAAATAGTTTATCTATTTCTGAATAGCAGAGTTCTATCCAAACATATCCAAGATAATCACGTAACATAAATCATACAATCCATCGTTAATCCATCTCAACGCATCATTCGGGTATAATCTTATCATAATATTCATTTATTCGTAATGTTGCAAAATTTGGTATCAGAACTAAGTAACGTTCTTATTATTTTACATATTCAATCTATCGTCAATAAGAAAATGAACATATGCAACATCGTAAACATAATAACGAAAAATCATTGTTTTTAAATACTCATATTTAAAAAGTCATCACCAACAATTAAAATATTTATCATAAGAAGATTTAATATCATAAATATGTCTCAAGATATTTTCAATTGTTATATTACTTTTATTTCTCCATGATAGTATCATTTCGAGTTTTTCTAACTATTAATTCTACAAAATTTGAAATTTTTATTAAAATAATACTCGTTTTTAATAATAATCAAATTCATGCTTGAAATATATATTTATGTCTAACAAAATTTTGATGAATTATATTCCTAATAGAGATACTATTTTAAGAATACAGCAAATCCATGAATCTATAAGTAATTCTGAGCAAAATCTCAAGGATTCTTACGAACCTAATAATCAAGGTACGGTTTTAAACAATAACCATATTCATGATGTTACATATTTTATAAGAACTAGTATTAAAATTCGTTACAAGCAAATACATCATCTAAAAACAAAACTATTTGTATTTTAAAATAAAACATATAACTTTTAAATATTAATAAACATTCATTTGTACTATTATTTCTATTCTTGGTATGACCGTCTTTATTTGTCATCATAAACATTATATAAATAATCATCATTATAAGTTATTAACGTTATAATTATGAGTTTTTCAAGCCTAAACACAAATAAACAATAATTAAATTTTTTTCGTAAAACATTAAAACAGTCTAAATTTTTTTTTCTAAATTTAAAAATAGATTCTAACATATCAATAATAAATTGTATATCTAATATTGAAGCAATACATATAATAAATAATAGTATAAATTGGAAACAAGAACAAATAAAAAACCTTGAAGATAAGATAACAAAATTAATTTGTTAAATAAGTTTCAAAAAATAGAAAAAGCGTTAATAATAACTAATTCACTAGAAAAAAGAAACTAAAAATTTTATTTAATATATATGGAAACTTTACAAGGAAAAAGTAGAAATACTAACTAAATTATTTGCAGCATTAGAAATTTCGTTCGAAACTCAAGAAAATAATATAATAGAAAATAATTCAGATAATGATGATGCAGAAGTAATATATGATTTTTCTTCAGATGATGAAAATCCTTATTCAAACCCATATAGAGATTCATAACACAATTTTGGATCAAAACGAAAACAATCATATGTTGAAGACGATTATCAAAGTCAATATATTTATGGACCACCTTCGTTAGAAGAAAATTTTTTATATAGGCAAGGAATGGTCAAAAATAAACAAAACAAATGGGAAAAAAAATACCTCCACAATATATACCTAAACTATTTACTTTTCCAACAAATTCAGATATTCTTTTTATTGATTGTGAGCAAAATCCCGAAGCAAAAATTCAAGAATGGAGTAATAAAATGGGAATTCAAATTCAACTAACTGAAGAATTAAGAAATCTACATCCAAAAAATTTTCTTAATTATATTATACATAAAACACATGGCAATGCATATCATTTCCTTTCATCTCTCGATGAAACAGAGACGATGATGATAGCAACCACTGATGCTATGGAAACATTTAAAAATGTATTAAATCGGCGTATTCAAGAATTCATAGGAAAACAAATAGAAGATAAAACATCTCAAGAAGCTTTTCAATTAGAATCATTATGACATCTAACTAACTTACGAATTTGTAACATGTGTTATTTAGACCCATTTATATGCGAATATTCTGAACATTATTATAATCTAGATTTTACTAGAAAAAAGATAGCATTAGACATGTTTTACCAAAAATTACCATCATTAGTAAGTCAAAGTGTAATAAAAGATTTCCAATAAGAATTACAACAAAATAAAATTGCAGATACCTTAGGAGCAAGGATAAGTATATTAAAAGCATGGATGCAGAAAAAATGTTTAGAACCAAAAACAACACAAGATGCAAGAACTGATTTATGCTGTGATACCTTATTTAATAAAGTCAATCAATATGGTTGTAAAGACAATAAAAAAACAAAAATATAAAAAGAAAATTTGGAAAAACAAACTTATAAACCTAAATATAAACAATATTATAAACAAGGTGAAAGAAAATATTTTCGAGACAGAAAACAATATAAGAAAAAATATCAATCTAACACAAATTACTGTCCATCTAATAAAAAAGATTGTAAATGTTGGATATGTCAAGAAGACTGACACAAAGCCTACGAATGTCCAAAAAAGACTAAAAAAGAAAAAGAAACAAACTTATTAAAAATTGCATATGATCTCGGGTATGAACCTATAGAAGATTCAGGAATAGATTCAGATATAGATATTTATGCATATACAACTGATACTGATTCTGATTCAGATAAATAGTCCTATGAAGAAAGCATTATTGGGTTTAGAACATGAGGAAAACCTCATATCTAACCTATCCAAAGTATACATTGCTAAAGCATATATTGGTATGAAAATACCATCCAAAGCAAACAATGATAAAGTATACAGTGATATGAAAATATCACCAAAGCATACATTGATATGAAAATTCTCATATCATCATTTAAAATATTAAAAGCAAACAAAATTCAGCAATCATTCAGGTACCCAAAAGGCGCAAATATTCATTCAGCAGAAATATTGAAATGGAAGCCATCATGAAGCAAGTCAAACACCAGTTCAGACAAAAGAGGAGCAAGAAGCATCATTAATCAGACAGCTTGAAGTAGTCAAACGTAAAAAAGAGCAACTACAACAAACAATACAAATTCTATCATCTTATTCAACATCTAAAGAAGAAGCAGCCAACAGCTCAACAACAAAGCAACCAAAAGAAGAAATTCAAGAAATATCATCCGATGAAAGTCAACCACAAATAGTACTCGAAACAGAAAAACAAACTATGACGCTAAACCAGGAGGAGTATCCACCACTACAAACAGATCATAAAAATATAAAGAAATGGTACGTAATTTTCAACGGAGAAAACAAAGGAGTATATGACGATTGGGGAATCGCTAGTTCATATATTCTTGGAAAAAATATCATTCACAAAAGTTACAGAACGAAAAATGAAGCAGAAACCGCATACAACAAAGCATACAAAGCAGTAATAAAAGATAACATCGAATGTTCAAAAACAGTTCTCCTAACACCACAAAAACCTATATCCAACTTCACACCACAAAAACCTGTATCCATCCCAAGATCCCTTAACCAATTAAATGCAAAAATTGCCCTTTAATCCATTCTATCAACCAAAGAAAAAGAAGCCATGAAAAAACCATCTGCCAAAAAATTTGCCGAATTATGGGACAACCTCATTTCATACACCGAAGTCCATTCCTTGATGGGCTTTTACCCAGTAGCCAGACGCCCAGGTCCTAAAGCAGTTTTCTTAGCCGACTTATCAGATCCTATGACTTTATGTGATTATTTTATTCATGGATTCATCGACACCATCTATCTAGAAGGCACCAATTTACACTGCATCAGCGAGTTCCCTTCTGTTGTGCAAACTATCATCAGAAATTATAAGATACGATTTGCAAAATAGGAAAGAGGATTATTCATTAAAATGCATTCTAGCTATCCAATTTTTGATGAAGACTCTCAACTAATTGTCCCAAGTATTACTTTCACAAACATGGGAATAAGCAACGGCTCAAAACCAACAAAAGATGATCTACCACGAGAATCACCAACACAAGATCATCTAATTTTTGCACTCGCCGGTGTCTATTTAGCATCATCACGCATAGGCAACGTTAAAGATCAAAAGTCAAGAATTAGAGTGAATTACGATAGTAAAACTTTCATTATCTATTCGTTAACAGATAGTGAAATCACTCCGAAAGCAATGAAAGCAATTCAAATCTTCGAATAACCTTTCGAAAATTTTTCTCATCAATTAGCTGAATTACCTGCTGATATCAAAAAACAACTTTGTAAACATATTATGCATGCACCAAGACACAATTGCAGTCACTGTTCAGAAAACATGGAAGAAACACCATTCATGGAAGATTAACGATAAAAGAAAACATTTTTCAAAAATATGTCTTTTTGGAGGTGGGAGGAATGAGAATGACCTATTTCTGAATAGCATATTCAAATGACATGTTCGATAAAACTAGCTTGAAGCTCGTAACTTGTAGCTTGTAGCATTTTGTTAAATGCTACATAAAGTAGCATTTGGATTTGGAACGTTTTGTTTAGACTAAATGCTAGAAACTTGTAGCGCCAAACGAGATTTTCTGTTCAAAAATGAACATTTTGTCAAATCACTAGAATTAAAGCTCTCAAACGCTCCTAAACACCTCATGCCGAACACGTCGTTTGTGTTTTCAACTTAATCTCTACTTTATAAAACTTTGGATTGCCTTTTCTTTCTTATTTTCAACAATGTAGGATCCCATATCTCGTATTGTAATCTAACTAAAAAAAGACCCATGCTTCGCATGGGTTGGAAATGTTCTTTCAAATTCATTAGATTGGATCGGACTATTTCGTCATGTTGTCATGAGATTTAATTAGTATGTTTCGGATATTATATATATTGCCATCAACTTTACATAGGTTTTTTAATAACTATTGTTGGACAAAATTCAATGACACGACAATAATAATTTTTTCTCACAAAATTTTTTAGAGTAAATTATTGAAATCTTCCCTATGGTTTGGTCAAAATTGCACGTTTGGTCCCTAACTTTTTTTTGCACTCGGGTCGTCCCTATGGTTTGATTTTGTTGCATTTTTCGTCCCTTACATACATAAAGTTAGGGACCAAACGTGCAATTTTGACAAAACCACAGGGACGAAAAACGCAACAAAATCAAACCATAGGGACGATTCGAGTGCAAAAAACATGTTAGGGACCAAACGTATAATTTTTACTAAACCATAAGGACGATTTCAGTAATTTACTCAATTTTTTTAGAAAGAAAAAGATAAGATAAATTAAATATCATTATACTTTTTGTTCTTACAAATGCTCTTATCCGATTAAATAATAATGTGTGTAATATTTAATACTCATTTAATGAAATTTAATGAAATTTTAGTATATTAATATGACACATGTCGTCATTTAATTAGATAATTAGATAGAAATATTTGTAGGAACAAAAGTAAGAGGATATTTAATTTTTCAAAAGGTAAGAGAAAATAGGAAATAAAGTAAAATGAATGGCATATTAAAAATTTTGGAATTAGACAATTAGTTAGTAGAGTTGCCTTTATTACCACAAAAGCTATCAGGGGTATCTTCCCAGTTTTTATATAGTTTACTAGGTTATAGTCCGTGTTCCACACGGTTAAAATATTAAAAGAATAAAAATATTAGATAATTGTTAAGCATCAATCACAAATTTTGAAAACCAATATTTGTAAAACACATTGGAATATATATATATATATATATATATATATATATATATATATATATATATATATATATATATATATATTATGTAAGTGAATAGGGGTGTAAGTGAGTCAAGCTACTCATGAGCTACTCGGGATTGATTCGTTAAAAGCTCGACTCGAGCTCGAATTAAAGGAGCCTGAGCCGAGCTCAAGCCTAAATATGAGGCTCGTTTATTAAATGAGCTCGAGCCGAGATTCGGTTCTATGGACTCGCGATACTAAACGATCCTCTCTTTCTCTCTCTCTCTCTATATATATATATATATATATACACACACACACACACATACTTACGTGCGTACATCTGTACATACATACTTACATACACGCATGCACACACACACATACATACGTACGTACATCTGTACATACATACATACACGCATGCACACAGACACTCATATATATATATATATATATATATATATATATATATATATAGAGAGAGAGAGAGAGAGAGAGAGAGAGAGAGAGAGAGAGAGAGAGAGAGAGCCCACTAAATTGTTCACGAGCCAAGATCGAGCTTGATTTTAAGGCTCGAATCGAGCTCGAGCTTCCATAAAGTTAAAAGAGTCGTGCTCGAGCTTGATCGGGCTCGGACTCGGCTTGACTTGTTTACAGTGAATCTTAGGAACAATGGTTAGGTATTGTTCATTAGGTTATTTACTTTACCTGGGTTGCTTCTGCCTCTCTTATCCCACCGCTTCCAACTTCTAGAATCTCTTGCTTATTCCTCCACCACCTAATCTAATACTCCTTTATTCCACCACCACCTCTGCCTTTACCTCCATTAAGGCAAAAAGCCATTTCAATTTTGGTTCCCTTTCTCATAAATAAATCGATTGTACTGTTCGTTGGCTTCTCCACTACTGTTTGTTGGCTTCTCCACGAGCACCACCACTTTGGTTGCTTCTTCACACGTGTTAGCAATCTACCATTGTCAATGCTTCCAGATCCTTCCGGTCCACTAATGCTCATCACTTAAAAGTGATTTTGTTAGGGTTTCTATGTGCTGCAATCGAAGTGTCGCTTCTGTTTTTCCTTCTTTTCTTGATCGCTTATGCTTATCCTCCGCTTTTCTGTGCACTCACCACTGGTCTAACTCCCTACCACCGCTCCACCAATGCTCATTGTTGCAACGTAATCTTCCTAGGGTTTCTATGTGCTGCAGCCGATGTCTACTCCATCTTCTCCACTGCTTGACTTCTTCGCTAGGTTCTCCTTAACCCGATCGGTTTCCGTTATCTACCTCCATCATCATCACCGCTTACCGTCCTGAACTATCGATTATCACCCACCATCATCGTTTGACTCAATCGACCACCGCCTCCTTAGCCCAAGAAGTTTTGGGCGACAAAGATTGTCTCATTCCCAAATGACGGATAACATATCCTTTTGAGGTGAACGAAGAATTGATTGGGGGTTGTAATTACCCGACCTCAAATCTAATGTGTACACTATATGTTTGATCATATGCTCTTCACTCTGTTCGAATTTTTTTCGGTTGATTTCTACTCAACTTCATATGAAGATGTAGATTTTTTAGGTGAATTTGATGGAAATTTTTTGTGTTTTTCTATTTGAGTTGAAATTTGTGTGTGTGTGTGTGTGTTTTTTTTTTTTTTTTTGCAGATTAGGTTGTAGAAAAAGGTATATTGTGATGAGTGGTTCCTGGGGATTTAACCTAATTTCAATATTTATCGTCAACTTTGTTTATATGCTCTTCGCTGAAGGTGTCTAATCATATCATCTTTTATCTATTAGACGTTTTTTTAGTTGATTTTTACTCAACTTCATATGACGATGGAGATTTTGTAATTGAATTTCTTTGAATTTGTTTCAGTTTTTTCATCGGAGTTGAAATTTATGTGTTTTGATGCAGATTAGGTTGTAGAAAAGTCGAATATATAGATGAGTAGTTGCTGGGAATTTGCCTACCTTCAAGGTTAATTTCTTTCTATGAAATTTTGTCATTCTATAAGTTTAGGGTTTATGTTTTATTGATAATTATGAAATTCTGATTGTGCCAGCTTTTGGGAAGTGTATTGATTGTTCTTTTTTCTACTTTTGGATAGTTTAAGAGACCTGTTCTTCCCAAAATATTCCCAATTTGATTTCGAATTCTAAACATATGTAACTTGAATGGTTTCAATCTTTTTGCCTTTCTTTTCTCTCATGTTTTCCTGTTTTGATTTAATACGATAGATTGTATTTAAACATTTTCGTTTGCAACCAAGTTCCAGCATGTGAAAACCCTCCATTGGTAGGTACTTAAAACCTTTTGGAGGTCTGCTAATTATCAATGATCGCCTATGGTTATCGATTTTAAGCCAAAGAAAAAGGCAGATGATATAGCTGTAACTATTTTATCGGTTAATATCTCAAATCAGATGATATGTCAATACTTTCTTCAATTTTCCTTTCTCAATCTCCTTGATTCTTATTATTCATCTTCCATGTTATGTAACATTTTCTGATTCAATCACAGTATTTTTGAGATTTTGTTGATAATAAATCTTCATTTTATGTAGATTGATAGGTTGTATGTAGGAGATGGATATGATACAAAGGGAACTTTACCAACATTACAGACTTTAGCATCAAAAACAACATGTGGAATTGTTTACTGTAAATCCAACACTTAAAATGAAACCATATCGGGTTCTTTTCAGAAATGGATAAGGTAACCCTTCTTCTACTCCTTTTGTTGTTATGGCTTTGGTAAACAAAAAAAGTAACTTATGTGGTTTTGACTTTGGATTTGGTTTCAACTAAACTCACTATAGGTATTCTTTATTCGGACATTGACATGTGGGTGAAGATGATCTTGAAGGTGACGATGGATATTTATATATGTCAAACAAATTAGAAATAGATTTTACAAATGTTAGAATTACCCTTGGTTTAAGTCGGTCTGGCCCTGTAGGCCTTGAAGATGTTAAACATATGTAAGCCTTTCTATCTTATCCCTGTTTTGTATAAAAATTTACTACCATCATACTTTACAATAATGTCCCAGGTATAAGGTTATAGTTTCTTTTTAAAAAAAATTTGTTTTTTTTTAATTTGTTTTTTTTTCCCGATAACAAGTTTGTGCATCGAAATGGCATCCATGTGGGTTCTTACAAGGTACAATCTATTCTATTTATGGTTAAATTGCAAGAGATAGAAACATACTTTCTTTTAGTGGTTCATTATGGCATCATACTTTCTTTCCTTTCTATTAAATCATTGCTCTTTTTCTTCTTAAGGCGTTGTACTTTGAAAAATCTACACTTGTAACACCAAGAATCAGGAAGACCAAGAAAAGAAAGGTTAAGCTCTACATCAAGAGTCAACTCGTCGAGTCCAGGGAGGAACTCGACGAGTCGTAGCGGGATCCGGGTCACTGAGTAAGTGATCGACTCGGTGAGTCAGTGAGTGGACTCGGCGAGTTTGGTATGGGCGAGAAAAACCCTAATCCCAGAGGTTGTGCCCTATATAAAGCACATTATAATCCACCCTCAGCCTCTTTGCTCCCCTTTTTAGTTCCAGAAACCCTAGAATTGAGTGAGCCTTCATTATTTGAGAGAATAGAGCCTTGGAGGAGAGAATCTTAGAGAGGGGCTTGAAGAGCAAGGGCTTTGCTGCAAAGGAGTGGTGTAGATCCGGGATTTACTTGAGTTGGAGCTTTCATTTGAGGTAATAGTCTGTTGTTTGGGTTATGTGCATTTAGATCTATCTTATGTTTGAGTTTTGGGCATTTTAAGTATGGATGAGATCTATTTCGAGTTTGGAGTAGATCTGAGGTTGCTACCTCAGACCTAGGTTGGTAATAACCCAGAAAGTCATTAAGTTTAGGCCAATAAGTTGTTGGTGAAGCTCCTTTGTTACAAACCCTAGCCCTAGAGTGTTCTAAGCCTATAACTCCTTGGTTACAAGTAAAGTTTGCCACTTTACGTGGGGGTTAGGCTCTAGAGGAATGGATCTATGGATTTGAGCCCCTACATGGCTCAAAAAGCCACTATATGGATTAAGAACTGAAGAGACTCGGCGAGTCACATGGGTGTACTCGGTGAGTTGGATGAAGTTAGGAAGCAACTCGACGAGTTGGAAGAACAACTCGGCGAGTCTGTTGAAGATTGCCTTGGACTCGGCGAGTCTGTTCTTGGACTCGGCGAGTCAAGTCGCAAAACCCGAAACCCCTCAAGTTAAGACTCGAATCAGTGAGTTGAGTGGGGACCCAGTGAGTGGACAGGTCAGGACTCAGAAATCAGTAGACTCGGCGAGTCATGGTCTGACTCGGCGAGTCGAGTCGCGAATGAAAGGGATTTCAGAGCTTATGAACTCGGCGAGTTAGTAGGTTGACTCGGCGAGTAGGATCAACCTCGAAGGTTGACTGTGACCTGGACTTTGACTTTGACCAGAGTTGACTTAGTTGACTTTTGAAGGACTGTCAGACTAAGTATCATTTTGATATTGGTAGCTCAAAGAGCTAGAGGAGCAGCAGCTCAGAAGGTTGTCGGTTAGCAAGCAGCCAGAGGGTTATCAGCAAGTTCAGTAGTACCAGGTGAGTTTCCTTCCAGTAGGAACGGGTCTAAGGCCACAATGCCGACCCGTTTAGCTAGCAGTAGTTTTCGAACTTCGGTTCGATGCAGGAGTTAGTATGTTTGATGCCTTCGTGGCTCAGACAGGACTTATGTGTTATGTGTTCCGGGCTACGGCCCGATGCAGTATGCAGTATGTGTGTTCATGTTAGTTGATATGTTTATGTTATGCTTTGTTCAGTCAGTTTCTGGACTTCAATCCGATGCAGGGGGCAATGCCCTAGTTAGTCAGGACTTCGGTCCGATGCAGGGGACAAGGTCTCAGTCAGTTTCCGGACTTCGGTCCAATGCAGGGGGCAAGGCCCCAGATAGTGTGGACTTCAGTCTGATGCAGGGGACAAGGTCCCAGTCAGTTTCTGGATTTCGTTCCGATGCAGGGGGCAAGGCCTTAATCCGGACCTCGGTCCGATACAGTGGGCAAGATCCAGTATGTGCTTTATATGCTATTGTATGGTATGTGGTAGTTTGGGGGAGCTCACTAAGCTTCGTGCTTACGGTTTTCAATTTTGGTTTCAGGTACTCAGTTTTTAAAAGTGGAGCTCGGAGAGGTTGCAGTGCACACACCATAGTCAGTTAGCCTGGGAATGTTTTACTCTGATAATGAGATTATGTTTTGAATTAATACTCAAAAATTATGTTATGACTTATGATACGGTTTTATAAATATGGTTTTAGTAATGTTTTAAAAGAAATTTTTAGTCGTGATTTTTGGGTCGTTACAACACTGTTATAGCATTCGGTTTTTCAGCATGTGAATGACACTGATATAATTAGGAAGAAAATGGATGGTTATAAGGGTTTTTAGTCATTTTGATGTGCATTTTTTTATTCCTTATCAAGACTGCATTTTGTTTAGATGGGATATTGATGCAATAAGGAAATTAATAGAAGAGTTAAAGGGCTTATAGAAAGGTTTTTAGAGTATTGGCATGATCACATGGGACAAGGGCAATTCTATGTTTTTTTTCTTAATCTTCATGAAATCATTGAAAAATTGTGAAGTGTGTTATCTAAAGGCTAACTACATTGGTATTACGTGTGATAATAAAATATGTTCTTATTGTCTTGCCACCTATATTTTAGGGTTATTGCTATAAAAGCCCCCATTTTTACATAGAATAGTCAGTTACGTCCTAAGTCTGTTTTTTGGTACATTAATGTCGTTACATTTCCGAAAATATGTTCAGTTTTGCCCATTATCCGATTCTTACCTCCTACAAACGGTCACCCACCCTATGTGGTGCTGACTAGTGTCAAAACTTGATGTTTTCTTTTAATTGTATACTTTGTTTTAATTGTTTAATGTGTTCTTGCTTATTGTTTTTGCAGCATGATTTATGGAAGTTGGTTTTCCTGTTAGGGCTGAGGTATTTTCAATGACACTGTTTATGTTAAATCTTAATTCTTTACAACGAATTTTCCAGCCATTTAAATATATTTTCCACTATTTATGGCCCAATGAATCGCTTTTTGCATTATATTTTGGTAAGTGTTTACGTTAACCTGTGTCTTTATAATTATCGTATAAAATATAGAATACGTGTATTACTATATATACGAACATATGGATAGTTGCTTCAATCATGAACTTGATTATGTGTTTTTGAGATAGCATGCATGAATGGAGAAATATCATTTTATCGACCCCTAGGGTTAAGGAGAGGTAGCATAAGAGGGTGGTTGTGAATTTTCTCACAAGGGTATAGGGGTGTTGGATCGACTACAAAACAAAGACGTTGTGGGCTTACATGCATATTATTAATGGCTTTATTTTAACAAAGACGTTGTGGGCTTACATGCATATTATTAATGGCTTTATTTTAAGGAACAATAATTTTTTATGTTTTCATTACTATTTGGGCATGCTTTATCGTTGATATGGTATTGTAGAGATTTGAATTTGGTTTCTGGTTTCTTTTGAAAAGAAATTGAGTTTCATTTACCAAATTTTGTTGGTTCTGTTTGTAATAAGAACATGAGCTTACTCTGCGGTCCAGAAACGTGGTAATCAAACTAATGACTACTAAACACAATACCATTTAGTTATAACAAAAAACGACATTGAAGCCTTCCGGCCCCCGCAAAGCGGGGGACACTTCTCTAGGATGCTATTATGTTTATTTAAAAGTAATTTATAAATTAATTATAAATAATAAATAATATTATTGAAATTATAATTATTATAGTTTATAAATAAAAAAGAATAGCCTACATTTTTAGATATTCTAAAAGCAAACTTATATAAAGATTAAGTCCCTTTCAAAAAATCATTTTAAAAATCATTTCAGATTTCAAATACTTATCAAACATGTGCAATTGTGCATTTCAATACATTATCTTTAAAATCAATTTTCAAAAGCAGATCATTTTTAAAAATGACCATTTTACAAAATAATGGTAAAACAATATCTTTTCTATAACAATATTTTTATCACTATGAACCAATATTATACGAAAATAAATTACAATTTTGTGCATGGTTGAGCTAATGGCAAGTTAAGGTAAAAAATATATTTTGTTCATTAATTTCTACAATCAGGAGCTCAAATTCTTTAATTAATTGATCATATTCTCATGTAAATTTAATTAAAACTCACTAAGTCATTAGCATACAGTATAAAATATAGTATTAATCAAACGGTTGCATCAAATTATGATATTTAAATATAATTCAACTTTCTCAAGCATCTAATAAAATCATAGGAGTATACAGGTCATTTCATAATGTTTAATTTGATGACTCATAAATTACTTTTATATACCTTTCTCAAGGATGTTGATGTGATCTTTCTCAACAACTTACTTTGGGATTTGGTTTCTGGTTATTCTAAAGTTGTGATTAAAATTTTGGAATAATAATTTGCTCACAAAAACAGAAAAGATACACAAACATACAAAATAATGCAGATGTTGAATATATTTGTGACTGGGTTACATCATGACATGATTATAAATTCCATTATTTATTTCTCTCAAAACATTTGTTGGATGTAAAATTAAGGAAATACAATGTTATAATTGGGTAGTTACTCAGAGAGCAATGCTATGGTAGAAATCTAGAAAGACTAAGAGCTCACTTTTTAAAAATCGAGAAAGATCGCCCATGATTGTACTAATTTGTGGAGCCAGTCATAACTACCCTGATTTCATTTATTCAATTGTTGCAGTTTCAAGAAAGAAAAAAAATCATGAATTCATTCTCGTCAGTCACTAAAAATGTATAATTGAAGATTATCTATGAAATCAATACACTACAATATCATCAAACAATGCAATAAAGTAAAAAATTTCCATTAAGGCGTTTCATCAAAGATTTGGTGTGCATTTAAATTTACAGATATGTTCATCAAGCATGCTTATTCTAATAAACCTGGTTGGAATGATAGAAATTGATGGAGAAAGAATATGATGAGAGAGGGCTTTGTTGACTTGACTTCGTGCACACGAATACCAATTAACCTTATCAGTGGATATCATCGTATCACATAGTCTGGACATCAAAATAAACATCTTCAGATTGAATTATTAGAAATTTCGCTAAAACCAGTTTGAGGGTTACCAATTGTAACCTTAAAACATGTTTAGGTATGATTCTTATTAGATATTCATCTGGATCTAGTAATCAATTTCTTTTGAACTCGTTTAACTTTGAGACATTGATTCTATGATTACAAACCATCATCAATAACTTTGATAATCTTTCAACGACTATAGGTTCTGCATAGCTTTTATGGTTTCTTCTTCTTGTATTAAAGAAAGCATCTATTTACATACGAAATCCGATTAATTCAAATTTGGAGATGATCCTGATTTGATGCGATTTTTGTTGCTGATTTCCTGCTAATTCATGGTTCCTGATTTAATGCACCCATATTTTAAACTATCACAAGGGTATTTTTGGTACTTCACTTTATAAATTTAGGTGGGAAAAAGACACTGAGGATGGTTGAGGAGATGCCACGTGGCAATAAATATATTGTTTTATTAGAATAGGAGATACCACACAATCATTATAGGAGTTGAAAGTAAAGAGATATAAGTAGTAAACTTCACAAAGAAACTAAAATAGAAAGGAGAGAAGGTTAAAGCAAGCATTTTTGCATCACAACACATGATAAAAAAAAAATAATAAAAAAAATAATAATAATAATGCTTCCAAATTTGAGATGCTATTTGGTCCAAGAGGTAAAATGGACTAAATTTTGATCCAAAAGAGATGGAAGTTAACCGGTTGACCTTTGTGAAAAGAAATTGATACTTAATCATGAATTCATAACAAAATTGAAAATATTAACTAGCTTAAGCAATCTGTAAAAACATATAAAAAAAACATCTTAGTAATTGTTCCTCAAAGAACCATCTTTTAGTAATTCGTATTACACTTCCTCTAGGCTTTGAAAGTTCTTAATCATACACATCACATAACCACAAAACAGTAACCTGGGCAGATCCAAGACACAGACTAAAAATCGATAGTTGAGGGATGAAAATTGCCAAGCTCCATAAACTGTTGTGGTGAAACTCTGAAACCCCCAACATAACTGTTCTTAAGGATTTTCAGATTTAACATTATATAAACGGCAGAAATAATTCACGTTCCTTTTAACTGAAAAAACAACAAAGTTATAGGAATGAGCATGAGTCGGTTTGGGTTGGTTTTTGGCTAAAACCAAACCAAACCGTAGAAAGTCGGTTTTTAGGTTTTTAAACTCATATAGGTTCGGTTTTTGCATGGGTCGGTTTTTCGGTTTTCCGGGTTGGGTTTATGGGTTTTCGGTTTTAAACCGTGGGTTTATGAACTCCTATTTTTTTTTTTTCTCTAGTTTTTGGGTTCAAACCTAGTGAAAATACGTTGCGATAAATAATATTGTATCGACTTTAAATATACTAAAATTAAGAATACGAATTCTAGTATTATAAAAGCATAAAAGTGTTCAAAAGATTAAAGATTAACACCATCAAAAGTTTGTTGAAAATAAACATAAAGTATTAAAGAGATAAAATCTAAAGTCTAAAACTAAAAGTTTAAATCATAATATAAATAATATATATGAAGGTCGGTTCGGTTTTTATGGGCGGTTTTATACGTCAAAACTGAACCAAACCGTTATTTTTCGGTTTTTGTAAAATTGAAATCCAAACCGTCGGTTATTGCTTTGGTTTCAGTTTTTCGGTTTCGATTATGTCGGTTTTTTTTGGTTTTTCAGTTTGGTTTTTGCTCATCCCTACAAAGTAATTCTGTAAAAGTCGCCATTAACATCCAAATTAACTTACCAAATCAACTGCTTACACTACAAGAAGAAATTTTTAACAAAATCAACCGTTATTATTTACGTATCATTCAAATACAACTATTAGAATAAGTAATTCAAATACAGAACACGTATCATTGCTTTACATATTTTCAAATCGATTACATCTACAGTTAATTAATGATGCGTGTAATAAAATCATAATCACCTTCAACAACAGCTTTATACACTATTCAACAAACCACATCTCAAAACACAAATTACTTAACCAATACTTCTACGAAACTGATGAAAATTGAATTCCAAATACAAGAAGATGAAGTGAGATGTAGAGACGTATATAAAGAGAGATGAAATACCTAGAAGACAGGGGAAGACAATGGATCAAGAACACCGGCGGAGCAGTAGTAGAGCTTTTAATCGCAGCGGTGCTATTTGATAACCCTATGTGTAACGAACGCACCGCCACCGGCCGATTTTGCCCCTTTGATACTGGCTGCACCTCTGTAAATTGAATACCACCGTCCTCGCTTCCAACGTCTTCGTCTTCTTCATCGTCGTCCTCCTCTTCCACGGCTTCCGCTTCCACCTCGTCTTCATCATCGTCTTCCTCTTCTTTAGATCCTTGCGAATCCGATTCTACATCTTCTATTGCAATCAACTCTTCATCTTCGTCTTCCTCCGCCACAACCAGCGGTTGCGCTGGGACAAATCTCTGAGACCGGGGTTGCGATTGAGATGCGGGTTCAGCGAATCTTGGCCGTTTATTGGCAAGTGGAGTATCGTCATCGTCTTCGCCGATTGAAAATTTCGCCATCGTAATCGCACTTTCATCTCTCTTGTTGGGGATCCATCGTTTATCTGATTTTTCACACGCAACCGCATTATTTTACACTTCCGATTTAACCCTAACAGAGGAGAGTGGATTCTCGGCCTCGCTTCTAAAAATCGATTGAATCGGATAGGTTCCAGTCGACAGGCAGTGAGAGTGGAAGAAATGCTTGAGTATCGATGCTTTGTGATTTTGAGAAGTTAGTCGGTGGAGGAAGACGAAGTCTCCCGCATTTATTTTATCTTTGTAGTAAGAAAAATATTTTGTTTCGTTTGAACCCATCTTCAATTTTTCAACATAGTGATGATGACCTTTGAGACACATGTTCAATTAGTTGATAAAATGATAACAATGGCCATATATAAATCACTTTTGTAAATCACGATCGTTGAAGGCAATTTCATGGAACACCTATTAGGCATCATCAAACATCAATTATCAAACTCTCTCATCAGTTACCAATTGCAAATATATAAAAGGAATCAAGATAACCCAATTAAATTGTGGAAGAACCATTATAAAAATCTAAAATGATTTTGGAAATGAAGCTAGCAGTGAATTTCTGTTGGTAGATATATATGCGTTTCACGATGAAAGGGGGAAGCGGTGGAGAGGACAGGAGAGCTGCTTCGTGTAAATGATGGATGAGGGAAGCGGTGGTGTGACTGTGAAAATAGTGGAAGATGGACGACGTTTTGGGCTGGGGTGGACTCCATTTAACAGTTTTGGCCGACATTGTTATCAATTTATGCAATTATGTTGATGTGGAGTTTATTGACATCTGATGCTTACAGGCCATCTCATTTCAAAAAGACCTAAAAAAAAGAGGTAAAGAAAAATGCTGATACCATAAGTAGGGTTAGTTTAATATACCATGGTCACCGCTTGGCTCTATTGTTATTCCATTGCTTACTTCTTTTTTCTCGATTAAACCCAAAAAGGCTTTGTCACCACCACCGCCCTAACCCACTTCCCATCGTCTGTTAATGACCGACTCTAGATGCTTCACACCGTCTTTTCTCTGCTTCTCATCGTCTTTTACCGCTTCTCCCCCTAATCGGCGCTCCAGGTAAATGTATCGTCTGTTAATCTCTCGCTTGTCAAGTTATCTAACCAAAACACGCTCTTCGACTATACCTAGCGGTGACCATGCCTGGAGCACCGATTAGGGGGAGCACATGTGAAATGGCGATGTCCCCCATATTTTAATAAAACTCACGTGCTTTCCATAAGGCCATGGGTTTTTATCATGGTCATAGCTTTTGCCCATGTGTTTTTGGCATGGTCATTTGTCTTGATCATGTGTTTTTTGTTGGATTATGTGTCTAAACTCATAACTATAATAAAATAAATGAAAAAAATCCAAAAATTCTTTTTTAATTATTATTTTCGGAACTTGAATTAACAAAAATAAATAAATAAATAAATAAATAAATAAAATCCTGTTTTTTTTAAATACATGAAATATTCTAATAGAATATTATACTGACATATTCTAAAAAATAATTTTAAAATGCAAAATAAATGGAAAAATCTAAAAATTATTTTTTTAAATATTATTTTCGGAACTTGAATTAACTAAAAAAATAAAAAAAAATAAAAAATCCCATTTTTTTTTTGAAAAATACGTGAAATATTCTAATAGAATATTACACTGTACATATTCTAAAAAATAATTTTAAAATGCAAAATAAATGGAAAAATCTAAAAATGCTTTTTTTAAATATTATTTTCGGAACTTGAATTAATTATAAAAAATTTTAAAAAAACTCTGGTTTTTTTTTTTGAAAAATACGTTAAATATTCTAATAGAATATTACACGTTACATATTTTAAAAAATAATTTTAAAATGCAAAATAAATGGAAAAATCCAAAAATTCTTTTTTTAAATATTATTTTCAGAACTTGAATTAACTAAAAAAAATTAAAAATAATAAAAAAAATAAAAAAATGCATCTCACAATCTCACAAAATATAGTTGGTTTCAAATGAATATATATATATATATATATATATATATATATATATATATATATATATATATATATATATATATATATATATATATATATATATATATATATGGTCAAAATCAAATATAGTATTTGTTTACAAACAACTTTAATTTTCATTTATATATTTCACAAAATAGATTATAAATCAAACAAAACATTATGTTTAAAATATGGCTAAGAAAATCAAAAGGTTAATACATAAAGGAAATTTTATACATTTTTGGGAGTTAAAGGGGAATGCCTTCTTTCTTTAAATTTCTATATTAGATCGTCCTTTCTGCATTAAAAGTAAAAAACAAGTTATATAGCTTAGTTGATGATGTTTACAAAATTTTTCACCAATTCTTTTATTAATAAGCTTTCGGTATTATATTTTCGTAATTTTTGACATAGTTCTATCCATTTTACTGACAACTAACAATGACGTGAGACACACAGCTTGCTCTCCGAGCTCAACCATTAGTGACCGCCAAAAATTTTATTTTTTAATAAAAAACTTGTTTCAATTTTTTTAATTATTTTAAAATATTTGTTTATTTATATATTCATTAATACCTGGAAAAACTTATGTTTATATAAACCAAACATACTTCACCTCATTAAGAAGATACATATTTACCTGTTGATGAAATTAAAGTTGAATGACTTTTTTTTTTGGCTAAAAATGGTGTTTAGGAACTTTATCTTCGTAAGGCCTAACCTACTTTTAATCGACAGGACCGGAATGATTTATTTGCAGTTATTAATCATTAATGCATTGTGTGGTATTTTTTTTTTTTTTTTTTTTTTTTTTTTTTTTTTTTTTTTTTGCTGTTTTCAGGCATTGACCATCGTTTTAATTTTAATATAGGATGGCCTTTGTTTGAAAAGATTTGGGTTAAATATGTAGGTAAGGTTCTTATACATAAATAATTTCTTTGCAATCCCCACACACTCAAATGCTCAACATGTATCTCCACTCCACTCCTCTTTTTATTTACTTGTAAAATCCTTATTTGACATTACATGGTTGTTAAATGCTCAAAATGTATGGCATGAAGCATAAACAACAAATGCTTCTTCGAAAATTATCTCAAACGATTTTTTTTTTTTTTTTTTTTTTTTACTATTTAGATTATTGTTTTCAAATTTATCATTTTGTTCCAATCTTCTTTTTCTTTTTTTATTATTTTCGGTTGTCCATAACTCAAAAAAAAAAATCTATTAATTAATGGCATCATCGCAGAGAGGTACAATGATGAATATGAAAGAGATTTGCAATAATGTTCACATAACAAACCCATTAAAAATTAAGACCGTTCAAAAAAATTTAAGCCTAAAAGAAAGGAGTCTTGGCCTCCTGTAAAGCATTGAGTGACGTCTTAAAAGCATGGTTGTCAAAATCGCGATCCTGATCGTAGGATCGTACGATCCTACGATCCTATGTATGAAAAACGATCCGGATCGTAAAAGGATCGTATTTTGGGTAGGATCGCAGGTAGGATCGTAAGATCGTAGGTAGGATCGTAGGATCGAGATCCGATCCGATCCTACCTTCCTTTAATTTTTTTTTTCAAATGAAATTTTTTTACCATTTTATGTCTTTTACCCTTTACCAATCTACCATTTATCATTTTTATTGTGACTTACGACTAATATTTTAAAGTTTTTATAACTTTTGAACGAAAAATGAAATGTTTAAAATATTTTTTATGATTAATATTATAAATTAAAATTATATTCTATTTTGTGGGATCTTAGGATCTCGATCTCGATCTTACGATTCCGATTTTGCAAACCCAAAAACGATCCTAGGTAGGATCCCGATCTTGACAACCTTGCTTAAAAGGGTAAATATAATTGGTTTTTGCTTTTTTTTTTAAGCAGCAAACGAAATCTGTATTCTAATAAAAGAATAGGTTTAATCACATATTGACAAGTGTCATTCAATTAGAAACCTTTATTAATGTTATATATCATTTATCATGCCACTTGTCACCTATAAATTATTCATTTTAAATTTTAAATTTTAAATTTTCTACTCTAATTTTATTAAATTAATAATTGATTCTTTATTTTAAAATTTCTCCCTTTAATTATATTAAATTAATACGATTAGATTAAAAAATAAAATAAAATTAATATAAATTATAAAATGATATAACTCCATGTATTTATTTAAATAAACGATTTTAATTTTATATAACTTAAAAAATATCTCTTAATTAATAATTTATTTAAAAAAATTGATTAATAATTTTGATTTTTTAATACGAAATTTTAATTAATTTTATAACCGTGGTTATCACGGGTTATAAACTAGTATATATTAAATAAAATGCGCTACACTTAGCAAGATGTTGGGGAATTTCGAATTGGGTTATAGGAAATTTGGATCACAAACAGGAATCGTGTAATATACTTTCCTTGTTTGATATTTCGATCCTAATTGCCTTGGGTATCACGAAATCCAAACTAGGATAATTCCTGAAGAAACGATTCTTGTTTTAGGCACAAAACACATAATCAATTTTGAGAGAGAATGAATAAGAAGGCGTTTTTTTCAATTTTCTGTGTTTCAACGAAGTCGTTGTATTTCCCGGATTTATCCACTCAACGGATAAACGAGAACAGTTTACATCTTTTAGAAAGGACAAATTAGTCCTTGAATTTGCATCTGTAAAGAATGACAGATTAGTCCTTGTACTGTTCTAACAATGTTTAGTAAATACAAGTGTGCACTCCCACACCTCCTAACTTGTATTATAACTAAAACACTATTCTTGAAACACTTGTTAAATCCATTACACTAAAATATATTTGGTGATTAAATCACCAACACAAGATGCTAAGGAGCAAATAGCAGAGTACACAACAGTTCAAAGTGACAATTAAATAATAGAATTACAGAGAGAGAAATGGTGATATGCTCCATTCCACCCAGTTCCCACATCCGAACTTACTTCTATGTTTGCACCATAAGTAGGAAATAGAAATAACATTGTCTGCCACCTTTGTGTGAGATGTTTTCAATTCCTTGAATACTTTGTCGTTTCTTGCCTTCCAGATGTTCCAAAGTAGGCAGTACACAATGGAGTTGAAGAGTATTCGTTTCTGTGGACAGTTCCCCCATGATGATGCAAAGTCAATGACCTCCATAATATGAGAGAAATCATGTGTATTGATGCCACACCATTTAAAGATCCACCCATGGGTCCCTTTTGCAAACTCACATTTAACTAAAAGATGGTCAAGAGATTCAGGCTTATTGTAACACAATTGACACAATTGGTTAGGGATTAACACGCCTCTTTCAGCTAGTGTCATTGCTACAAGAATTCTAGATAACGAAGCTCTCCATATGAAACAACGAACTTTCAATGGTACCATCTTATCCCAAAAGATAGGTGAACCGTGTTGGGGGTTGATCTTTGCATCTATGAATCTTCACATGATTTTGACAAAATAATATCCATCTGAATTTAGCATAAATCTGAAATCAAAGGGGGATTGAGGTGGGATTTCCATAGAGCCGATACATAGGTATAACTGTCAAAGCTCAGTTAAGGTTACAGTGTCATTTGGGTCCTGATTCCAGTTCCAGTTGAATCCCGAGGCTGATAGTCTCTCCTCTAACCTGCAAGATTTTACCTTTTCTCTCTTGTATAGGCCCAGGAACCGATCTTGAAAAGGGGAATCACCACACCAAGTGTCCTTCCAAAAGAGGGTGTTGGAACCATATCTTGGATTCAGCTTGAATAATGATTTCCAGTCAATGTTAAACTCATCTAAGTAACGAATCACCTTGTATATGTTACACCATGCCCCTGCCGATGTTTCTCTTGTAATATACATTGCAAGCTTCTTTTTTAGGTTATGAATACTTGTTATTACATCTCTCCATAGTTGATCTCGATCGTTTCGTAGCCTCCACCACCACTCTGTGAGAAGAGATATATTCTGAGCTTTTAATGACCCAACCCCGAGGCCTCCAACCTTTTTTCTACGATTACCTTGGACAGTCCACCCAATGTAATTTGTTTTTGTCTTTACCCCTCCCCATAAGAATTTGCGCCTTAATTTTAAGGTCGAGAATGCCTTCTGGCGCTTTGAACAAGGACATATAGTAGGTTGGGAGGCTGTTTAGAACTGATTTTATTAGGGTAAGGCGCCCACCAAATGAAAGATATTTGGCTTTCCAGGTTGATAGCTTTGACTTAAACTTATCTACAATAGACTGCCAATTTTTCTTTAGTGCCATATTCGTCCCAACTGGAACCCCCATATAGGTGAATGGGAATGTAACTTCTGTACACCCTAGGAATCTTGCCATTCATTGAACCTCCTGAGAAGACACTCCTATGCCAAAAAGTATGGACTTGAGGAAGTTAACTTTGAGCCCAAATAATAAATGAAAACATTTGAGAATTCGTGATAAGTTCTTTATGCTTTCGATGCACCATTCACCCGCAAAAATAGTGTCATCTGCATAGAACAGATGGGAGATTAGTGCACCACCATTTGGGAGTTTGATACCTTTGATTAACATTTTGCTATAGGCTTGATTGATTGCTATGTTCAATCCTTCCATTGCTATTATGAAAAGAAAAGGCAGTAGGGGATCACCCTACTGGACACCTCGTGATATGGTAAATTCTGTTGTTGGGGACCCGTTGATAAGGATCGAAGCCATTGATGATGCAAGACATCCCCTGATCCAAGTTCTCCATTTAGCTCCAAATCTTGCATCATAATTGAGTCTAATTAATTCCACTTAATACACTCGAAGGCTTTTTCAAAATCGATTTTGAGGAGGAATAATTTTTTCTTGAACCGTTTGGCCAACGAGAAGATTTCGTTGATTACAAGGGGAGCATCAAGAATGTTCCTACCAGGAACAAAAGCTGATTGGATATAACTGATTACGGATCCAATTACTGGTTTTAACCTTATGGCAGGAACTTTGGCGATGATCTTGTGCATACACCCGATAAGACTGATAGGTCTATAATCTGCAAGAGAAATTAGGTCACCAACTTTGGGGATCAAAGTTATCAAAGACGGGTTGCATCCATTTGCCAATGATGTGTTTTGCTCAAAGTATTTAACAAAATTGATGATGTCACCAGACATTAATTCCTAATTTTTTTATGATTTTGAAAGTAATATCATCGGGCCCCAGAGCCTTATTGCCACCATAGCTCCACACTGCATTATTTATTTCCTCGGGGGTAATATCAAGTTTCAGTGACTGTTGTTGGTCCATAGATAGTTGCTTGAAGAGCGGGCTAATTAATAGGGGTCGGATTGGCCAATTTTCTTTGAACTTACTGGAAAAGAACTGGAAAGTTTCCTATTTTAATAACTCTGGGTTCACCTCCTATGAACCATTGATCAAGAGACCATGGATTTTATTTTTCATGTTCGTATTTGCTAGCGAGCCGTGAAAGAAGCGCGATTTCTCGTCCTCGTCAGTCAACCATTTGATTTTCGACATATGTTGAAGTTCGAGTTTGACAATGTGTTCTAGCTCCATTAATTTAGCTTTATCATCCTGCCATGTTATTCTTTCAGATTCTGAAATGCACCTGGTCTCTGCTGTTCTTTCCATGACATTCCCCTTGGATGCTATTGCGGTTAATGAACCATAACCATTTTTGGAGTCATCCTTCTTCCATTTTCAAATTTGATTCTTTACATATTTTAATTTTGCTCTGAGAAGAATATCGGGTGTGCCATATCCATGAAAGCTATTCCATGCATTAGTAAATTCTTTATAAATTCCTCATTTAGGATCTACGAATTAAAGAAACGAAATGGTGGGGGTCTGATGTGTGTAAAACTCACTTAGTTTTAAACCTACTTTAATTATCAAATAACACACAAAAGTCAGTGAACCTATCAATTGTGGTATAGCTAAATAAGCAGGGTATCGAACACAGGGAACGGCAAATTAAATTAAAAACTAATTCTATCTAAGTTAATTAAGAAATAGGGGTTTTTCTCTAGTTTTACAAGACTAGAAACTTACTAACTATAACTAATTTAAGACTAGAAAATAACGACTTAACTAGATTCAATAATTGGAAAGGAACTTCTGTTTAGTTCAACTTGGTTAACTCTATGGTTGATTTCAAGGTAATAGTGCAATAGATTAATTCTTTCGTTGGTTACCGATTCAAGTGATTAGGTTTATGTTCACTACCCTAATCCTTAGCAAATAAACTAACTCAAGCAGTGGCCAATTGTTTAATTTAATTATATTTACTAGATTAATTATTCGGGTTAAGTTAGACTTGCAATAGCTAATTAATTTATTATTTTTAATTAACCTCTTGTTTGATGGTCATCTTACAAGCTTGCACATGAATTTACTCAATTTTCTTATTAATTCTAGTTTCATATTCATTAATCCTAGACATATAGTATAGTGGTCACATATCATATGAGGTCAATAATCAATAGATGTCCATGCTAGTCAATTATCTTCCTATTAACAGAAAATTAATTATTATTCACACACAAGGTTCTTTAGCAAGCTAAAATAACAAAAATTCACCAACTTGGAATTAATCCTACCAATCAATCAAACCATATTGTCAACTTTGTATCCCCAAACAGAAGTCTAAAGGTTTTAGTTCATAATTAAAGTAAATAACAACAAACAAACAAAGTCAAGTTGCTTAATCATATTGATAAAACAAAAGAATAAGTGGAATGATGAAATTGTGCCTTAATTACTCCCCGGAATTGAATTCTAGCTTTCTTTGTCGACTTCTAGGGTTTTTCTGGCTTCTCAATCGCAGCAAAACACTTCTGAATCGTCCCAGAACTCCCTCTAATCGATCTGTGGAGTTATCTTTAAATAAGCGAATCGACTCGTCGAGTCAAGTGGTGACTCGTCGAGTCCCTATCACATTCCCCGTATTGCGATAACTATCTGGAATCCCGAGTCATTATCTTAATGATCCTTTGACTGGACTCGTCGAGTAGGCTATCTGACTTGACGAGTAGGTGCCATTTTTAGTGTTTTTCTTCTTCATTCCATTCTCGAGCTCCTAACCGCTTCTCCTGCTTCCTTTTGCTTCCGAGCTTCATCTTTGGACTGAAAAACATAATTTAACACTTTTAAGTATCTTTTGTCCATAATATGCGATTATTTGGCTAATATATGAATAAAAAACTATACTTAATACACACTAAATATGCACATATCAAAATACCCCACACTTGACTTTTGCTTGCCCCCAAGCAAAACTGAATTTTAACACATTAGAATTATGTATGACAACTCCAATCTAACCCAGCCATTATGCCAAGACTGCAACGCATGCATTTGTGTCTAAAAATTTTCCTAAAGAACCCCTCATACTCCAAATACTCACAATCGTCATAAACATTCGCCCACTCACCCCAAACTATGCTCATTTTATGCAACCCTCCGAATCCATCCTCAGAAAACCTCTTTACCCTCAAGGTATTTTGAATTGAGCAACCCAAGCATACATATTCTAGAATTACAACTTTTCGATACGACTATGGAGCTCTTTGAATTCTTCACTTCCTTGATAATTTGATCTTTAATTTCTTTGAATTCACCAACTTGTATTGATTTATTTTTGGTATCTTCAACTTTTTTGGATTTCTTGGAATTTTGATCTTTAGATCTTCACTTCATTTGCTCCAAAATTCTTACAACTTTTCTTGTAATTCTCTCTCTTTTTTTTACATGTATACCTCACTTTTGTCACTCAAATCCCTACATGCTTAAGCAGGGGCGCTCAATCTCAACCTTTATTGGCTAACGATAAAAAATTTCCTGGATACATTTCAGGTTTAGGCTGCTAAACATATTGCATCCCTCAGGCTGAGCAAGGTCGTGTTTTTGTCTCATGATTTCACTGGAATAAGGAAGCCACAAATGCACTAGAACGTATATAGGCTCAACTAAACATTTGGGTTTTCATGCAATTATCAACACAATTCTAACATGGAATCCTAATTTTTTACCAAAATTCTCTAATTAAGTCCTAAATAATACTTTTGGTATGCAAAATTTTTTAAAATTGACTATAAAATTGACTATTATGTAACCAACCCCCTACCCCACACTTATGTGATGCAATGCCCTCATTGCATAGTATGCATAAAAACATAAAAAAACTAAAGAGGGAATTGGAACAAACTCCCCTGGGATAGCAGTGGATAGGTTGATCACTTTCATTTAAGCTCCAACTTCAATTAACTTTAGACATGGTAACATCTCATCCATGCCTTGGGTGTCTCGTGTCGTGTGGGTCGCTCCAAATACGCGGAAATCGATGGAAGATCTTCAAGAATGGACATGGAAGAATAAGTGAGCAAGTGGTACACTTAGCAGCATCAAATCAGCAGTCCGTCGGTATAAAAAATGAATGACTCGTCGAGTCATATGGTCGACTCGTCGAGTACCAGCGCGCCATCTCAGAATATGTGGAAATACAAGGCGACTCGTCGAGTCAGTTAAGTGCACTCGACGAGTAGGCCACTGAACGAAAAAAATTGGCATTTTGCAACTGTCTCAGCCTCTAAGAACTTCTCTAACTCTTCCTCACGTATAGACTTAATTGCTCATACCCCTAGGGACCGGACTCGACACTTTGACGTTAACGTTCCGCTTCCTTGACTCGCTTTCACTTGTAATAACACCCGTTCGCTATAACTCTAAACGCTTCCTAAGCAAGCAATACTAATCCAATCCTGAAAAATAACTAATGCATACAATCATTAAACACAATAAAGTCTTGAACAAATCATACACACCAAATAATAATAAAAAAAAAAAAAACAGAAAATAAAAATTGTTTGATTAAAACACAAATCAATCTTCTTCCTCATCATCATCCGCGGCGGCTCCACTTCCTCCGGCACCACTTCTTCTCGCACCAATCACCTCATCTCAAGACGGAATAAATGGGTAATTTCCACCATCAATATGTGGGATATTGAAGTGGTCAAAAAGTCGGATATGAGATTGGTTGCTAAAATTCAACCCCCGCGCCATTTGATCCTGTAGCCGCCTCATCTCCACATTGTACCAATCCATTGGTACGTCTTCATTCTCAACCGGAATCACCGGCGGCTCGTCCTCCACATCCCGCTCTCTTCTTGATCTTACCCTCCTTCCCGGTGCTTCGGGACCAACAACGGGGTCATCATTCGGGATGACATAATGGCCACCTCCATAATCTTCAATAATCCTCGCTCTTCGGAAAAGAATGGGATTGAACGGAGGTGTAGGGATCAATGTCATGAAGTTCCATGCACCGCGGTTCATCATCCCGAATGAGTTGGCCAACCGGGTGACAAACATCCCACCATTAATTCGGGAAGTTTTGCGATCTTTGACCACACCCTCCGAGAGATATGAAGCTAAACACCAAGGAATGTTGCAAAAGACGCCGGGTGTAATGATGCTCCCTAAATAGAAGACGTCGAGGTTGGAAACCTTGTCATCATCTTTTCTTTGATTGATGGTAGATGAAATAAGGTGGTGTGTTGGGGATCGGATGCTCCCTTCCTGTGCAGACATTGGGATATAAACTTTATTACCAATAGTATTCCACCAGCCCGTACTCGTAACCCCCTCGGGAAACACCATATGGGTTTGTGCCAAAAAGGCCTGAAAGATGTGTGTTGAAACCAAGGGCTGATCGTAGATCCCTAATCGACAGGAAAGATCCACCACAGAGCATTGACGAAACTCGCCCCCAAGACAAAAACTAAAGCTGGCTGGGTGATAAACATCCACTCCCCCGGTGAAAGATATCGTGGAGAAAAACTCCAAACAAAGCTCCAAATAAACCGGCTCTTGAATACGGAAGACCCGGCTCCACCCGTCACAGACCATTGTTTCGCCTTCATGGTGAAACTCCTTCAAAAGGTAAGGAGCTAATTCCTCCTCATATCGAAAATTTTGCAGCCACTCCCAATCTATCCGATTGGGCACATAAACCTCCTTCTTCTTGATATCATCCAGCTTCTTCTTCCATTTCCGCATTGTCGAAGCGGACTCGATTTGTGGGAAGTTTAGCCATGGAAAATCCCCTTGGTTGCCATTGGAACTTTGTCCCCTTCTGAACATGATTTCTACAAAACAAACACACAAAACCCAGAAAACACAGAATATAATTAAAAAAATTTCTGCTATATGTTACTCGACTGGACTCGTCGAGTCCAGGTCCGACTCGGCGAGTCGCGCGAACTGTACGAGTCAGTCGACGGGTCGATGCAGATTAGACCATAAAACCTGGAAATTTTGTCAAGGGTTTTGTCTAAGCACTTAGTATTAATGTATTAAGGCCAAAATAAGCATTCAAAACAACATAATTCATGAAAAATCAAAACCCTAGAAATTTAGTACTTTTCAAAAACGGGTTTTTCATGCAATTGCTACCATAGATGGTCTTATAATCATGTTCTTAACAAAAAACAAGAAGAAATTTGTTACCTTTTGAGATTAGGCTTGAGAAATTTGAAAGAAACTTGAAGAACAATGATGAATGCTTGAGAGAGAGAGAGGATGACGGCACCCGGCGAGTATGTTTGTGAAAATTGATTCTTAGGGTTAAAACCCTAGTTACCCATTGTAAAAGTAATTTCGAAATTATTTTTTTTCTGTAAATAATACCGACTCGTCGAGTCGTGGTCAGACTCGGCGAGTCTGGTCGCGAATTCATGTTTTTTTTTCTGAAACCCATATGGAATCATCGAGTAGTGGTCAACTCGGGGAGTCGCTTAAAAAAATGCATAATTTTCAAAATTTTGCTATTTATTGTAAATCATTTCACCCCACACTTAACCTATGCACACTCTCAAGCAGACATGTACGATGATTTGGAAGATTAAGATTCAAAAAAAACGAAGGGAAAATAAATAAAAAAAACTAAAAAGTAAAAGAAAGCAAACTCTATATAACGGGTTGCCTCCCGCCAAGCGCTTCTTTTTAAGGAGTCATTAGCTAGACTCCTTCCCATCTACGTTTCGTCATCTCCGAGCATCGGGAACGCACGCCTAACTTTTTGTGATTTGTACTTGGTCTTGTAAGCGTGGATCTTTTTTTTGTAAGCCCTTTTCAATGCATCTCTTTTCTTTTTCACGGCCTCATCCTCAGCTGCTTGGGCTTCCCTATTCCTCTTTTTCTTCTTTACCCCCTTCTTCTTCACCTTCTCTTGAACCTCCTTCTCTTTAAATTTAATTACTTCACATTTCATGATGGATAGTGCTTTAGGTTTAGTAGTGAATAGGTGATCAGCTTCCTCCCTCCTTTCCTTTATCTCTTCGTCCTTTCCAGTGCTTAACCCATCCTCAAAATGAACCGTATCAAGACATGCTACATCGGCGTATTGAACTTTCCTTCCCTTTCCTCCTTCAGCTGTTTGTTCTTCTAAAGAATCATGTATATTATCGAAATCCAAGGTATGTGAAGAACTAGTAACAAGCAGATCTAAGTCGGCCAAGTGTTTGCCCAAGTCGACTGGACTCGTCGAGTCCATTAAAGTGACTCAGCGAGTCGGAACGAATTCCATCAATTCTTGGGTTTTTTTTAGTGGGCTCCTTCCAGTAGCTTTTCTAATTCATCCAAGTCCTTGTTAACATCTCCTTCTTCTTCAGAGTGTATCACAAACTTGCTTGGATCCTCTTTTAGCAAACGTGCAAGCTCTTTTTCTAATATGTCATCATCCAGTTGGATCATTGAGACTTCTTCAATCTTTTCTTCTTTTTGCTTGATTTCTGGAGTAGCTTTAAACATCACAGCCTCATCACCCACCCTTAATGTCAATGTAGACTCACATATATCAATTAAAGCACACGCGGTGTTCAAGAAGGATCTCCCCAAAATAATTGGAATTTCGGGGTCTTCTTCCATATCAACTACCACGAAGTCTACTAGGAAAATAAACTTGTCAACTTTTATAAGGAGATCTTCACAAACGCCTTGTGGATGAATTATTGTCTTGTCCGCCAAATGGATCTTCATATTCACCGGTTTTGGTTCTGGTAAATTCAAATTCTTAAAGAATGAAAAAGGCATCATATTGATGCTTGCCCCCGAGTTAGCTAATGCTCGGGTGAAGACCTTATTACCAAATTGGCACGGAAGCACAATATTTCCTGGATCACCCTTCTTTTCAGGTAGCTCACTCATCAATACTTCTGCGACTTCAGCCAAATCCTTCCTAGCAGCAAAAAGGCCCTTAAGCAAGTTGAAGTATTTAGGTGTTTGAAGTATTGTTTCCACAAATGCCACATTAACTTGTAGAGCGTTAACATGATTCATGAAGGTTCTGTATGCTTCTACTTTTTCTGCAGACATGGCTTTGATTGGGTATGGCAGCGGAGGCTTATAAGGTTTTGAAGAACTGATAGGTGTTTCAATTTCGCATGGACTCGTCGAGTCCAATGGAGTGACTCGGCGAGTCGGGTCGGGTTTTGCTGGCTCCGATTCTTCTACCTTTTCTTCCTTCTTCTTGGAGATCCTTAGTGCTTCTGTAAATTTTCCTTCACTGCTGGAGGTTAATACGCTTACGTTCTCCATTCTTGGATTGGGTTCGGTGTTGCTCGGAAGTTGGCCCGGTCTTCTTTCATTCACTTGATGTGCAAGCTGTCCCAGCTGTTTCTCAATGTTGAGAATGGATGCTTGCTGATTCCTCAACATGTTTCTGGTTTCTTGCATTGCTACATCATGATCATTGTGTCTTTTCTCGGACGCGGTTATGAATCTTGTGAGCATATCTTCTAAACTGGCCTTCTTTTCCGTCATCAGCTCTTCCTTTTGATAGAATCCCCTCTCCCTCTGTTTGTATTTCTCCTCCTTAGCCTTTTTATATTCTTCGTATGGGAGCCATTCCTTCTTCGGTTTCCTCCAATCTTCATCGTATCTATCGCCACTGGAATAAAATACTTGAGCCTTTTTATTTCCGTTTTCATCTCGATCACAATCCTTGGTGAGGTGGGGGCCGCCACAATTTTTGCATCCTACCCTAATAGCATGGATTGTTTGATCCATTATCGTCATTCTTCGGTCTAGGCTATCGAGTTTAGCTATTATTGCCGCCATGCTATCGTTCACCGAGTTCACTGCTCCACAACTCACTTCATTCCTCGGATTGTGGTATTCTCTAGAATGCTTGGAGAATTCTTCAATTAATTCCTTTATTTCTGGAGGTGGCTTTCTGGTGAGTGGGCCTTGTGAATCGAGTAGTTGCCTCGTGGTGACATTAACTCCATCATAAAAGATGGAGACCTCTTGTTGGCTATTAAGGTCATGGTGTGGGTAATTTCTAAGTAGGCTCTTGTACCTTTCCCAAGCTTCATAAAGAGATTCTCCGGGTTGTTGCTCGAAGTTGGAAATGGCTTTCTTTAGCTTGGCTATCTTGGAAGGTGGGCAAAAATGGTCTATGAACTCTTCTTTCATCTTGGCCCATGTGGTGACCAATCCGGGAGGGAGTGACTTTAACCAAACTTTTGCAGCTCCTTTAAATGTGACAGGAAGCATGCGAAGAAGCTGGATCTCGCGAGGCACATTGGGTACATTGAAGTAATCTGCCACATCATTTACTTCATCCAAGTGCTTATAGGCGTCTTCGTGATCTCTCCCGTGAAAAGGAATCTCCTTGAGTTGAGCGAGAATATGTCCCTTTAGCTCAAAAGTAGCGGTTGTGGGAATTGCGGGTTGCACAAGTCTCGGGCCGGTGTCATCACGCATCCTCTTCTTCCATTCCCCCATGGGGATTTCGTCAATATTAGCCATAGCGGTGGCTAAATCGTCTTCAAACTCGGATGTGTGCTCGTATGTGGGCTCGTTTTCTTCCTCGGTCTCGTACTCGGTGTCTTTTTGAATCGGGTCTTCGATTGTCAACGATACACTGGATGCTCCTGATTTGCTACTCCTTTTCTTGCTAAAAATGGATTTGAGGTTTTTGAGTGGTAAGTTCTTTGAAGAAGCGGATTCTCCAACGGTTTTGCCTTTGTTCCTTCTTAATGCGGTTTCCGGATCTTCAAGAGGGGGAACCAGAGGCGTATCAGATCCTCGGGTCATGAACAACTGCAAACAAAACAGAAAACGCGTAAAAAGAACAAAAAAAATTAAATCTGATTCTGCGTTGTACACGCCGAGTCTGGGCGAATGCACTCGGCGAGTCCAAGGTAAAATCAGGGTTTTTATTTTTATTTTTATTTTTATATACCTAAAAACTTAAACAGAAATTAACTGTGTGTAAGATGAATCTTACACAAAGGATCGATTGAATTAGAATTTTAATGCTAATTTTAGAACCGTTCCTCGGCAACGGCGCCAAAAACTTGATGTGTGTAAAACTCATTTAGTTTTAAACCTACTTTAATTATCAAATAACACACAAAAGGCAGTGAACCTATCAATTGTGGTATAGCTAAATAAGCAGGGTATCGAACACAGGGAACGACAAATTAAATTAAAAACTAATTCTATCTAAGTTAATTAAGAAATAGGGGGTTTTCTCTAGTTTTACAAGACTAGAAACTTACTAACTATAACTAATTTAAGACTAGAAAATAACGACTTAACTAGATTCAATAATTGGAAAGGAACTTCTGTTTAGTTCAACTTGGTTAACTCTATGGTTGATTTCAAGGTAATAGTGCAATAGATTAATTCTTTGGTTGGTTACCGATTCAAGTGATTAGGTTCATGTTCACTACCCTAATCCTTAGCAAATAAACTAACTCAAACAGTGGCCAATTGTTTAATTTAATTATATTTACTAGATTAATTATTCGGGTTAAGTTAGACTTGCAATAGCTAATTAATTTATTATTTTTAATTAACCTCTTGTTTGATGGTCATCTTACAAGCTTGCACATGAATTTACTCAATTTTCTTATTAATTCTAGTTTCATATTCATTAATCCTAGACATATAGTATAGTGGTCACATATCATATGAGGTCAATAATCAATAGATGTCCATGCTAATCAATTATCTTCCTATTAACAGAAAATTAATTATTATTCACACACAAGATTCTTTAGCAAGCTAAAATAACAAAAATTCACCAACTTGGAATTAATCCTACCAATCAATCAAACCATATTGTCAACTTTGTATCCCCAAACAGAAGTCTAAAGGTTTTAGTTCATAATTAAAGTAAATAACAGCAAACAAACAAAGTCAAGTTGCTTAATCATATTGATAAAACAAAAGAATAAGTGGAATGATGAAATTGTGCCTTAATTACTCCCCGAAATTGAATTCTAGCTTTCTTTGTCGACTTCTAGGGTTTTTATGGCTTCTAAATCGCAGCAAAACACTTCTGAATCGTCCCAGAACTCCCTCTAATCGATCTGTGGAGTTATCTTTAAATAAGCGAATCGACTCGTCGAGTCAAGTGGTGACTCGTCGAGTCCCTCTCACATTCCCTGTATTGCGATAACTATCTGGAATCCCGAGTCATTATCTTAATGATCCTTCGACTGGACTCGTCGAGTAGGCTATCTGACTCGACGAGTAGGTGCCATTTTTAGTGTTTTTCTTCTTCATTCCATTCTCGAGCTCCTAACCGCTTCTCCTGCTTCCTTTTGCTTCCGAGCTTCATCTTTGGACTGAAAAACATAATTTAACACTTTTAAGTATCTTTTGTCCATAATATGCGATAATTTAGCTAATATATGAATAAAAAACTATACTTAATACACACTAAATATGCACATATCAGGGCCCAAAATATGCTATGGATGGTTTTAAGACAATCGTGGAGTGATCAGAATGTAACCTAGGCAGAGCTGTGACACTGGAAGATGGTTGGGAACAGATGAAATTTGAGCAAACAAGGAACCGGTCAATTTTGCTGAATTTATGCCCTTCCTCCCTATAATAAGTGTATTTTAAACCACCCATTTTAAGTTACTTTAACCCTGCGTTGGCAATGAACTGGTTAAAATCTGTTGTAGTGTATTTGCAGAAGGCTGAGTTGAGCCTTTAGTCCCTCCTGTAAACTGTGTTAAAGTTGCCAAAAAACACTGAAATCCCGCCACTGTTCTTGATATTTAGGAGTCCCCCCCCCCATAGTTTTCTCTTGTCAGTGATTCATTGCGGAGAATATACATTAACAAGAGTGGTGTATCCTGGTATTCCCATCTAGTTACCTGATATTACTAGGAAGTACCTCGAGGAGATGACATTTGATTTGAGGAAAGACTTTGGATCCCACATACAAAGTACAACACCGGATTTCCCATGTGGAGGTATAATTTCATATTCCACATCGGTGTTACCCCAACAGCCTTAGACATCGTCTCTTGATAACTTAGCGATGTGAGTTTCTTGTACCCCCAAGAAATCAATTTTTTGTTTAATTCTCAGTTCCTTGACCCAGTTAATTTTTCGAGGCTCACTCAACCCCCTAATATTGATGCTTGGTAAATTCATTTGGAAACATGAATACCACCTTCGCCATTTGCATCCACCTCCAAAACATCTTCCAAGATTCCAGTGTTATCCTCCCCAATATGGAATCCGACTTCATTCCTAATTTTACTAATGCTTGAAATTTCATTTGAGGAAGAACATATATCCACATGATCGCCATTGTTGCTTCCAACTGAGAGTGCAACATTAAGATCAAAGGATTTATCAGAAACTAAAGTGAGATGGTTACTTGGCTGGAACTCAAGGTCGAGATTACGAAAGACTGATGTATTGAGATTAGAGTTGGGGATAAGGTGGATGAGTTTCCTTTTTTTGGATTGGGATTTTGTGTGTTTGGTGTTAGTATGCATCATATGGGCTACCGAATTGGTGTGAGAGTTGTTATCCATTGGACTGCAGAATTTACCTGGAGATGGTGGGTCATAAGGCCCGTTATTTGGTTGGGAGGACTTTGAACGACCCAGAGTTAGGACTGCCCCTTCCTCAGATGAATTGACTTTTGCATTTAATTCTTCTCTCTCATCACGACCTTTCGAAAACTCACCTTCTCCCGCCAACTACTTACCGTCTTCGGTGGCTATTCCGTAAGCCTCATATCCTTTCATATTAATCTCACCGTCTTCGATCCCTTCCATCATGTCCCGGTTAATCCACATTTATGAGATACCTTCTTCGTCTGAATCTTCCCCAAATATGTCACCTTATTCATTTATGGCATCATTATCCTCAGAATCACTAACTTCCGACAAAGGGGCTTCTGGAAAGCTTCTATCGAGGAATGGTTCCGACTTGTTTTCACTCTCATTGATGCCTACTTGGAACTATTTCCCGTTGAAGGTTGTGACCACTTCTTCATTTACGAGCTTCCACGAATTAGTAAGGATGGTTGCATAACATGAGGATAGATCCACTGTGTAACGTCCGAAAAATACGACCCAAAAAATTTATTTAAAAAACAAAACTTTACTGAAACCATATTTATAAAATTGTATCATAAGTCATACATAATTTCATAGTATTAATTCAAACATAAGCTTATTATCAGAGTAACACATCCCAGGCTAGCTGACTATGGTGTGTGCACTGCAATTCCTCCGACCTCCTCTTTTGAAAACTTAGTACCTGAAACCAAAACCTGAAACCGTAAGCACGAAGCTTGGTGAGCTCCCCCAAAGTACCACATACCATACAATAACATATAAAGCACATACTGGGTCGTGCCCACTGCATCGGACCGAGGTCCGGACTGACTGGGGCCTTGCCCCTGCATCGGACCGAAGTCCGAAAACTGACTGGGACCTTGTCCCTTGCATCGGACCGAAGTCCGGACTAACTGGAGCCTTGCCCCCTGCATCGGACCGAAGTCCAAAACTGACTGGGACCTTTTCCCCTGCATCAGACCGGAGTCCGGACTAACTGCATCGGACCGAAGTCCGGAACTAACTGAACAAAGCATAACATAAACATATCAACTAGCATGAACACACATATACTGCATACTGCATCGGGCCGTAACCCGGAACACATAACACATAAATCCTGTCTAAGCCACGAAGGCATCAAACATACTAACTACTGCATCGGACAAAAGTCCGGAAACTACTGCTAACTTAATGGGCCAACATTGTGGCCTTAGACCCGTTCCACTGGAAGGAAACTCACCTTGGAATGATGTCTGCTGAGAACTCGAGTGAAAGATCCCCGACTGCTGTCCCGGCTGCTCTCCAGCTATCATGAGAAGTCAAACACTAAATCAAAAGGGGAATCATTTGATGGGTAAAATGACCATTTTACCCATGCTATGGCATGGGTCACAATATAGCCCAAACCCTCAATTCCTTCCAAGTCCATCCATGGCCCCACTAATGGCCCAATTTTTTGAATTGGGCCTATGCCCTCATATGGGCCCTACCAGCCCACAATAATCTTGGCCCAATAATCTAACTTCTGGAGATCCAACAACATGATAGACTTTCCAAGCTTACTATTGGCCCATTAATGGCCCAACTTGCTATATTGGGCCCAAAGCCCTTTATTGGGCCTTACCCAAGACCAATACTAAATCCTTGGTCCTTAGCAACCGATGATGGACCATTAAGGCCCAAGGACCCTAAGTTTGAAACTCAGCCCACACCGAGGCCCAATATGCACAAAGCCCAACTCCGCTGAGTACACTGGGCGTACTCCATTGTACGCTAAGCGTACTGGCCTGTTGGTGAGTACGCGGGGCGTACCTTCACTTACGCTCGGCGTAACCATCCTGTTAAGACACTTTTCCATTAAGTGCTTAATTTCCCACTCCAAAGGCTACTAACTCAGATCCAGGTCCATACTGATGTCTTAGTCCATAAAGTCACTAACTTGGTGACTTGCAATTCACCAAATACATTCAAACTCAAAAGGTGACCATACACTTCTAAAACCAAGGCTAGATCTCATGCATGAGCTCATTGGGACCATAAAGATTGGAACTTTACTGCTTATGGGACTCATATGAATATAAGGGAGGTCTTAGAAACGAGCTTAAGTCATAAAGTATCAATCTTGGGACCAAAAAGGTCCATAAACTTGTACTAAGGATATCTAAGAGGTTAATCATCAAGCTCAAGACTTTTTACCTTACAGAGGTCCACAATGAAGCACTTATCCTAGATCTACAAGCTCTAGCTTCAAAGGTTCCTCCTTACCAACCTTCTTCTCTTTTCTTCCAAGCTTTAATCCACCAAAATGGGTTCTCCAAGGTTAAGATCTCATAAAATGAAGGTAGGGACGTTCTAGGGTTTCCTTTGAGGTTAGGGAGGCTGATATGGGGGCTAGGGTTGGAACCATAATGTCCTTTATATAGTGCTCAATCCGAAATTAGGGTTTCATAACTTTTAGCGTACGCTGGGTGTACGCCTTAGACATCCGCGACCAAGTTGCCAGCTTACGTTGGGCGTACCCACGCGTGTTCCAAACATGCATGTCTGGCTTTCCATGCAAACTTTTCTCTATAAGGGACGTTCTCGCCAAATCTTCAAAGTGTCATAACTCCTTCATTCTAGATCCGTTTCTGATGAACTTTATATCCACGGAAAGGTGGCGAGAAATCCTACGCTTCTAACAACACACTCTGGCCTGAATACTTCTTAAATAATAACTCCAATTTTAATAAAGGACTAAAACGCCCCTGGCCTTGGCCTATAAAATTCCATAAACGAATATTTTAGAACAGGGCATTATAACTCTCCCCCACTTAAACTAAACTTCATCCTCGAAGTCCGCTACGGTCAACTGACCTACAATCCGCCTTCCACACCCTGCCTGGTGACTCTAACCCTTTTATCCATCACTCCAGCCACTCTCAGTGTTGGTCACTATTGTTGGAACATACTAAATGCTTCTTATTTCCATATATTAGTGTTGAGCACCCGTCCCAGCAAATGGATCAGACAATCCTTCGAGTGAAAGATTCATCACTGCAATGGTTAAGACTCATACGAGAGCTGCGCAACAAGGTCAAACCCTCCACTCCGAGATTATCCAACCCTGCTACGAGAGGCGTAACACCATCTGTCAACTTGCTGCCTCTGACTCAAAATTCTGTTGCCCCTCATCCTCCTACCGGATGCACTGAGACCACCCTGGTCCAACTAATCTGCCAATACCTGGATTACCGGACTCCCACCGATCACTACATCCCATCGTAATCTCCTAGTCGCTCCCAGCGGCTTCTGAAGATACTTCGACTATCTATAACTGTTCTATCCACTCTGCCACCCATATTGAATCGATGCTGCTGGAACTAGCCTGCTTATTTCTCATCCGACTACTCAACGTCTAATAACTCGTATCTTCCATCCTCAAAGAAAGGCTACCTGCCCAATCATCCTTTCAGATCACTTATACTTGGCAGAAGACTCAACTGATCCTGTTGAGAGGGATTTGTCATTTCAAATCGACCAACTATACTATCAGCACTTGCATTCCAACACAATTACTAATACTGGACATCACACTGCAACTACCCAAAACACTGAACTGCCTGCAATACTGAACTTCCTGAAACACTGAACTGACTGAAACACTAAACTGACCGAAGCACTGAACTGGATGAAACACTAAACTGGCTGAAGCACTGAGCTGGCTGAAACACTGATATGGCTGAAGCACTGAACTGGCTGAAACACTGATCTGCACGAAATACTGAACTGCCTGAAACACTAAACTGACTGAAGCACTGAACTGCTATATGGCTGCTTCCCAAAATATCTCGAGACCTTCCTGCTCTCCAATCATTCATCGGTTATTTACAACACCAAGTTCCAACTCAACTGTGGAGTCCAAGGACTCCTCACTTAGTCTCTCCCATGACTCCTGAACAAAATCTTTCTCTGGAACTAGTTTCCACTAGTTATCCTATCACTGCGGCTCTATCAACCTCCCGATCCATCGATCAGGTCCAAACGTCACATCCTGATGTCATCATATCCAGGACTAAAAATGATGGCTCCCAGACTAACGGTAGCCCTTAACATACACGAACCTAAACGGTCCACTGCTTCCCTGATCTTATAATTGTGGAGACAATCCAACTATCGAATCGTCGGCTTAACCATAACTGAACCATTTGGGAAATCCGAAATCTAACCGGTGGATTCCCATATCCTTACTACTAAACCCAAACTGGTGGGTACTACTGCTTCCCTCGCGTTCAAACAATGCACTCATGCAGACTATTGACCTGATGAATTTTATGGCTACATCCGCAGGCTCACAACTCCCTAGTACGATTTGGCTGCTAGTAACTGCTATGGCTACCCCTGCAGACTTACAACACTACTGCTATCTGACTGCTAGTGAATGCTACGGCTACCCCCGCAGACTTACAACACTACTACTACTATCTGACTGCTAGTGTATGCTACGGCTACCCCCGCAGACTTACAACACTACTACTACTACCTGACTGCTAGTGTATGCTACGGCTACCCCCGCAGACTTACAACACTACTACTACTATCTGACTGCTAGAAAAAAATGTTGCGGCTTTCCCACCGCTCTACCATGCTTTGTATCTGCTACTAACTACTAACACGGAAGCATCTCTTGCTAACTGTTCTCAAGATCCTCATCCCGACTTACTAGAGTCCTACAGGTGGTCCTCCAACCTGGATTCCCAACCAGCTACTAACCACCTTGAATATATGAACTATCTGTTGGGAAGTTCCTCAAACTCCCAATCCTGAACTCCTCAATCCATCAATCGTTGCTACTATCTTTTCTTCTCAGAGGTCGCGTACCCATTATGGATCTGCATACTCTTACCCTTGAATACTCGAAGGGTTCTCCCCCACTTGGATCTAGCTAACTCCTTACTGCTTACTGGTCGAAAGGATTCCCCAACATTCCTTCCATAAAAAGGGCAATCCACTTCCCGCCCACGTTTACCTCTGATGGCGTTCCCTCTAACCCTTACCAGATCCGAATCATTCTTGCTAACTAACCGAGCACCCTTCAATCCTTAATTGTACTTGTTTTAATGACTGCATCCTAAGAGCTTGCGCTTAGGTGAACATCTCAAACCCACTTCCATATCGACTGCTAGCTACTCCACTAGAAACTCTGGATTGTCACTACTGAGAATATAACTGATCATTACCCGACTAACACCTTCCGCAAGTAGTGAGGCACTACTGAATCTTACATATACATGCTACAGTTACAGTATCCAAAGTAACCTGCCCTAGAAGGGACGACCTCCAATTCACCATTCTAATCCCAAGGTATGCAACTGGCATATGACTTAACCATAGGCATGTAATATAATACCCCAACACATATGCTTATTGATTTCAATGTCGTAACATAACAATAATATCACGAATAATAGTTGGCAGGAAGGTAAAAGATACGTCCCCCATTATTCAGTGTTGCTCGAATCCTTGATGAAATCAACCAGAATACTCGGATCCGAGCCGTAGGCGCCCATGCCTGAACCTGATGTTTACTGGTGGCTCTCAAAGTCCCAGGGGCAAAAGCTGGCACCTGCCCTGCTGTATCCAAACTCGGACAGTGGGCCTTCTTGTGGCCCTTCTGACTGCTATGGAAACATATCGGGTCAAGTCCTTGGGCAATGGTAACAATAAAATCTCTGCTAAAATGGCCAATCCGGCCGCACTTGAAACATCCACCATTGCCACCACTTCTACGCCTGCACGTACCCTCTTGCGTCCTACCACACTTCCTGCATCGATTGCGCTCTAGTAGTCCCTCGATCTCAAATCCGACCCCTTGGGCCTCTTTCCCAAACCTGTGGCTATCTAAGTCTCATCCGTTTTCCTCTTCCTTTCCGACTTCCTGCCCGACTCTCGCTCATGCGTTACCTCGTCGTCTGAATAACCGTTGTCCGAGTCTGGAGCTTCGCGGTCAACCTATCAGTGACCTTCACGACAACGTAGGGCAGATCCTCGCGAATGGCTCTCAAAACCTCCCTAACTATCCAATCATGCAGATGTCCCTCCTGATGGATCCCTGAACTCCATAAGAATCACGCTCTAGACAAGCCCAAACTACCCTGAAACTATCCCGGCCCTAAAGGCCTAAAGACGACTGTCCAAAAGCTCCATAATGGCCTCCCTAACTGAACCAAAAATCACTGGAGTCTGATCAATGATGTTGCGCAAGACCTCTGCGGAAACGAAATCCCTCATCCGATCTGTAAACTGCCCAGCTCTAGAACCTGAGCCAAATCTCTCCCCGGCACCTGAACTGCCAACTGATATCTCACGCAACGTCACCATGCTAAAAACATAAGACATTACTAACCAATACACACCACTGCAGAGGGACTTCTCACACCCTCTACTAGTTCCCTGGTTTTTCCTCGGCCCCTCTTGAATCGAGTATGGATCCTCTGCTTTCAGTAGTACGGGCCCATACTACCTTCCACATCTATCCGTACTTTCCTCAAGAGCTACCTCAACTCCACCAAGTCCCTTTTCTCTACTGCTAATCTTTGCTACTCTCATCCTAGGCTTGCCCTAGGGAACCTCTGACTCCACCCAAACCAATCCTCAGGTGCTGACGGCCTCCTTGTAATGCCAATTAGCCACCACCTGAATACCATCACATGCAATGAGGCTCAGATTAATTCAAACATAAGCTTATTATCAGAGTAACACATCCCAGGCTAGTTGACTACGGTGTGTGCACTGCAATCCCTCCGAGCCCCTCTTTTAAAAACTGAGTACCTGAAACCAAAAACTGAAATCGTAACCACGAAGCTTAGTGAGCTCCCCTAAACTACCACATACCATACAATAACATATAAAGCACATACTGGGCCGTGCCCACTACATCGGACCGAGGTTCGGACTTACTGGGGCCTTGCCTCCTGCATCGGACCGAAGTCCGGAAACTAACTAAGACCTTGTCCCCTGCATCAGACCGAAGTCCGGACTAACTGGAGCCTTGCCCCTACATCGGACCGAAGTCCGGAACTGACTGGGACCTTGTCCCCTGCATCGGAACGGAGTCCGGACTAACTACATCGGACCGAAGTCCGGAACTAACTGAACAAAGCATAACATAAACATATCAACTAGCATGAACACACATATATTGCATACTGCATCGGGTCGTAACCCGGAATACATAACACATAAATCCTGTCTGAGCCACGAAGGCATCAAACATACTAACTACTGCATCGGACCGAAGTCTGGAAACTACTGCTAACTTAACGGGCCGACATTGTGGCCTTAGACCCGTTCCTATGGAAGGAAACTCACCTCGGAATGCTGACTGCTGAAAACTCGAGTGAAAGATCCCCAACTGCTGTCCCGGCTACTCTCCTGCTATCATGACAAGTCAAACACTAAATCAAAAGGGGAATCTATTGATGGGTAAAATGACCATTTTACCCCTGCTATGGCATGGGTCACAATATAGCTGAAACCCTCAATTCCTTCCAAATCCATCCATGGCCCCACTATAGGCCCACTAATGGCCCAATTTTCTGAATTGGGCCTATATCCTCGTATGGGCCCTACCAGCCCACAATAATCTTGGCCCAATAATGTAACTTCGGGAGATCCAACAACAAGATAGACTTTCCAAGCTTACTATTGGCCCATTAATGGTCCAACTTGCTATATTGGGCCCAAAGCCCTTTATTGGGCCTTACCCAAGACCAATACTAAATCCTTGGTCCTTAGCAACCGAGTTCTGATGGACCATTAAGGCCCAAGGACACTAAGTCTGAAACTCAGCCCACACCGAGGCCCAATATGCACAAAGCCCAACTCTGCTGAGTATGCTAGGCGTACTCCATTGTACGTTAAGCGTACTGGCCTGTTGGTGCGTACGCGGGGAGTACCTTCACTTATGCTTGGCATAACCATCCTGTTAAGACACTTTTCCATTAAGTGGTTAATATCCCACTCCAGAGGCTACTAACTCAGATCCAAGTCCATACTAATGTCTTAGTCCATAAAATCACTAACTTGGAGACTTGCAATCCACCAAATACACTCAAACTCAAAAGGTGACCATACACTTCTAAAACCAAAACTAGATCTCATGCATGAGCTCATTGGGACCATAAATATCGGAACTTTACTGCTTATGGGACTCATATGACTCTAAGGGAGGCAACCCTGGTCTTAGAAATGAGCTTAAGTCATAAAGTCTCAATCTTGGGACCAAAAAGGTCCATAAACTTGTACTAAGAAGATATAAGAGGTTAATCATCAAACTTAAGACTTTTTACCTTACAGAGGTCCAAAATGAAGCACTTATCCTAGATCTACAAGCTCTAGCTTCAAAGGTTCCTCCTTGCCAACCTTCTTCTCTTTGCTTCCAAGCTTTAATCCACCACAATGGGTTCTCCAAGGTCAAGATCTCATAAAATGAAGGTAGGGACGTTCTAGGGTTTCCTATGACGTTGGGGAGGCTGATATGGGGGCTAAGGTTGGAACCAAAATGTCCTTTATATAGTGCTCAATCCGAAATTAGGGTTTCATAACTTTTAGCGTACGCTGGGAGTACCTCCTGGTACGCTGGGCATACCCCTTGGACATCCGCGACCAAGCTGCCTCATTACATTGGGCATAACCCAACTTACGTTGGACGTACCCACGCGTGTTCCAAACATGCATGCGTGGCCTTCCATGCAAACTTTTCTCTATAAGGGCCATTCTCGCCAAATCTTCAAAGTATCATAACTCCTTCATTCTAGATCCGTTTCTGATGAACTTTATATCCACGTAAAGGTGGCGAGAAATCCTACACTTCTAACAACACACTCCGGCCCGAATACTTCTCGAATAATAACTCCAAATTTAATAAAGGACTAAAACGCCCCTGGCCTTAGCCTCTGAAATTCCATAAACGAATATTTTAGAACAGGGCGTTACACACCGAGTGCCAATTATGACCTTCTACTTCAAGAACCTTCCCAAACTTACATGCAACTGCAATGATATTCTTATCAGATCTCAGATAAAGTGATATCCCCAATACTCTAATTATGGATAGCCTATCGTTACTTTGGTCATCCACAAACCCAATTTTGAGCCATTTAATCCAACTACTCCATTTTTGGGAATCATCCATGAAAGACTCTGCTCTTCCCTGTTGGAAGAATCTTAATGTGATCTTAGTCCCCTTGCGTAATGCACTCTTGATGGAATACTCTCTTCAACATTTAGGAGGGCATGTATGTTGTTAAGAAGCTTCAATTCCTTGACTTCTCCAATTAGGAAGCTGTCATCACATGAATCAATCATGGGAGCTTGCTTTAATTGAATCTCTTGGGTTCTCACAGTGTCAGGTTTCCCAAGACTCCCGATGACAGCATCGGTGAAAGTTTTCCCAGTACTAATGTTGTTACGTTTAGCAATTAGGACCGACATCCGTCTAGGGTGGTAAGAACTTGGAGGGGGTATTTTTCTGGGGGGGGGGGGGGAGGGGGTCATCTCATACCTTGCAATATTGACCTTTGCTATACTATGCCCACATCTAACTTGGTTTAGTGCTGTCACAAGAGAGTCGGTATCTTTGATTCCTACGTATTTGATGAATGCGAAAAACGTACCTCCTTTGTCCTTCCTCCCCGGAATGTATATGTCTACCATTTTCCCAAAGGACTGAAAAGACTTCCTTATCATCCCCACGGTTACATCAACCTATAGATTTTTAACGTAAAAGGTTGTGACGGCCTTCGATTTATTGCCTGGATTTTGCTTCCGGCGAACCTTAGTCCACCATCTCCGACCCCGACGTGTTTAGAATACTTGTGACCGTCAAAAAAACTCCTTTACAAGGTTATAAAGTGTAAATATAGGCTTCATAGATTATATTTAATAATTATATATTTAGTAAATATGAAAAATGCAATATGATTGTTAATCTCCATTTAAAAAACACAAAAAACACGTAAGTCTCTCATATTATAAGGAACAATAAAAACATTTTTCAAAGTTTACATATAACAATTTCATAATATTTATTGGCTAATCGATGCTAACTTTACTCGATCAAAAGTTATATTTTCAGACTAAATCTTGCTTCCTCTAGAATCATTTAAACTTACTTTGTTGATTAATTCTCTAGGGCCGTGACAGAGTCTACAACTTTCATTAAGACTCTGTCAGCTAATTCTCATTTTTTTTAAAGTTATATTTTTAACAAGCTTATACTGTTAAAGTCTATATAAAATTCATAAGTATTTCGTATAACATCAGTTATCGACGGTCTTTATATTGAAGGAATCATATCAACAAGATCTCCGACTCTCGTTTAGATTGTTTTACCTAACAATAGAGCCATTTGAATTTCGGTTTCTATGACGCACATTGCTACGCTGAAACTTCGAAAAAAATCATAACTCCTAATACGAAGTCAGATTAGATGTTCTCTATATGCACACTCCGTCTTTTACGATTACTACGACTTGGATTTAAATTACTTAGGCTAATATGCAACCTACCTAAAACTTAGTTTTTACAATGCACATAGTTGTGTCGGTTTAATCGCGAAACTACGAATAAGCATAAATTCTTCATATAAATTCGGATTTTACAATTTTTTTATATATATCTACTATAATTTTGGATAAGATTATTAATCGTAAATAATATTCTATCAAATCATATATTTATCGCTCGCACGATGACTAATTATTACTTATTATATCTTAAATGTCTAACATGAATTTGCGGGCGTTACACAAGGCTTCATAATGAGTGTAACCTAAAGAAACAAAAGGAACAAAAGGAAAACGTCACTTACCTTCTGGGGACCAAATATAATTTAAATTATTAAAATAGAAAATAAAAATTACATTGTAAACCTATTTTTTTTTAATAAACGTTATGCTAAAATTAAAATTTACTTTAAAACATAAAAATTATAATCATTGTATTTGTCATTCATTTTGTGTTGGAGCTTGTTAAAAATGTCGAATTGATTGGGTGAAAATCCGGATGCAGAGTCATGTTTATAATTTTAAAGTCCTTAAGCATTTGCTCCTCCTCTTGATGTGAATTTTTGAACTCTGAGCTTTTGTAAGAAAGATAAGACGATTGTCAGGTTTTTGTGAAAAGCTAGTACATTATTCGTTTCAGTGATGTTTTTTCCTTTGTCCCTTGTTGATGATGATGCTACCCTTTTCGCTTTGTCACTTCCTATTAGGCGTCGAAGGGTGACTTCATGCAGCTCCTCATCCGACTATGAAGTTCTCCCTTTTTTATTAGAGCTGGTCGATTGCGATTGACTAAGAGAGCTTGGATCAAAGACCCGCTGCGAACCAACTCGCCTGATACACCATGCTTTTTGATGGCCAAAGGGTGTACCACTTTGTGTGGTTTTGTATTGGTGAAAAACCGTGCTTAAAAGGTTGAATTCATTACACTAATTTTGATGCATGTTTGTGAGGTTCATGTAGATTCTATTAAAATTTGTTTAAGTAGCTCTTAGCTCGTATCATTTGTCGTTTACATCATCGTAAGTTTGGTACGCGCACTTTCCCATTTACAAGTGGGAGTGTACTAGAACGTGATTCCAAAATGTCGTCGTGGTTTGGGCGTTTTTCATCTTCCTATCTAAAGATATTGAAATCCAAGCTTTTGAAAGCGTCACTTCCTTATCCCCAGTCCAATAAATTTGCCCTTTTCCCTCTTTTCTTTGTTTTTTCTTCTCGAAGATTTTGGTGGTCGTGTTTTCGAAACCTTTTTTGATGACATCATCGTGAGGAGATTAGGGTTGGGAAGGTGATTATTTGTTGGGAAGATGGGGTTTTAGGTTGTTGAAATTGTTGGAATTTGTGTTGTTGGAAATTGGAAAGAGGGTGGTTGGAAATTGGAAAGATTGTATCATACTACATCAATTCCAAAATATCAAAAAGTTATCCCCAGGACAAAAGCTGTGTTGTAGTGTGTGTGCGATGCTGTCACCCCGAGCTCTTCCCTTTGCTTGCGGAAGTACCTAAAACCAAAACTGAAACTGTAAGCACGCAGCTTAGTGAGCTCCCCCAAAATACCACATACCATACAATAACATATAAACACATATTGGGCCATGCCCACTGCATCGGGCCGAAGCCCGGAAACTGCATCGGACCGAAGTCCGGAACTGACTGGGACCTTGTCCCCTGCATCGGACCAAGGTCCGGAACTAACTGCATCGGACCAAAGTCCAGAACTAACTGCATCGGACCGAAGTCCGGAACTGACTGGGACCGTGTCCCCTGCATCGGACCGAAGTCCGGAACTGACTGAGCATAGCATAGCATATCATCTAGCATGAACAAATATACTGCATACTGCATCGGGCCGTAGCCCGGAACACATAACATAAAACACATAACACATAGCGCATAAATCCTGTCTGAACCACGAAGGCATCAAACATACTAACTACTACATCGGACCGAAGTCCGGAAACTACTGCTAACTGGACGGGCCGGCATTGTGGCCTTAGACCCGTCCTTACTGGAGAGAAACTCACCTCGTAAGCTAGCTGATGAGTGTGTGGCTCGGAAAGCTAACGGCTGCTGCTCCTGAATCTCCTCGGCTACAAATCCATAAACACACTCAATCAAATACTAACACTACACTTGGGGGTAAAATGACTCTTTTACCCTTGGTCAAAGTCAACTCACTCTGGGCTGACTCGCCAAGTCGGGCTACCCAACTCGCCGAGTCCTAGTCTCATCTCTCAGCTCTTCACGCTGCTACTCGTCGAGTGTGGCATCGACTCGACGAGTACCCTCTGGATCCAAGAACCCAGACAATCTTCATCCGACTCGCCGAGTCGTATGAACAGACTCGACGAGTTGTTCTTGATCCCCAAGAAGATTGCCTTGGACTCGCCGAGTTGTATGAACAAACTCACCGAGTCCCTCCATCACTGAGTCTACTCTCAACTCGCTGAGTCCACTCCCTAACTCACCTCGTCCACTCGACACTGATAAAACTGAAGAACTCGGGACTCGCGACCCAACTCGTCGAGTCGTTCTTTCGACTCGGCGAGTCGCCGCCATGCAACAGATTTTTACTTGATTTTGTTTGAATCCAATGCATACAATTGATAGATCTGAGTCCAATAAGCTGTTTTACCACGTAAAGTTTCCAACTTTACGTGCACAACCTCATGAATAAGGGAAATAAGGCTAAAAGATGCATAAAATGAGTAAATCTATGGCTAACATGCAATATAATCCCAAAAAGACAGTAGATATGGGCTCTACAACACCCCAACATTCAGATCCATAGATATTTCAACTTAATAAGACGTCCATGCAAGTGTAAGGCTTGAAACAAGCACCAACTAGCTCTTAGGAGAGCCCTAATGGAAGTTTAAAGCATATAATAAGATGGAACTCCGAAAATACCTCAATAAACTCTGATTTGGCCTTGGATCTTTGCACTCCAACCCTTTTCCTTGCCTCTTCCTTCTTCTCCTTCTTCACACCTTCACAAAGAGGGCACCAAACACAAATAAGCTCTTCAATGGAGGTTTGGGGCTCTAACACTGTGTTCTCAGGGTGAGGGAGGCGAGAATGGGGGGGCTATAAGGTGGTATAAATAGTGGGCAACCCGGGGATTTTAGGGTTTCACCCAGACAGATGGACTCGCTGAGTCGGGGACATGGACTCGTCGAGTCCCCGGCTCACACGTGCCCTCAGACGCGACCAGACTCGGCGAGTCAGGCTAGAACTCTCCGAGTCCCTCTAGAAAACTCACTATAATTACCAATAAATCAACATACCGGGAACGGGTCGTTACAATTCTCCCCCACTTGTCTCAGACTTCGTCCTCGAAGTCTGCTACGGCTGGATCTGCAAATAACTCCGGGTAGTGCGCTCTCATCTCCTCCTCAGCCTCCCACGTCCATTCGGACCCCTTCCGGTGCTGCCACTGCACCTTTACTAGCTGAATTACCTTGTTCCTCAAGGTCTTGGTCTTCCGTTCCAGAATTGCGACCGGCTCCTCGATATAATTTAGGCTGCTATCAACCTGAATGTCCTCTAAGGGAACGACTGCCGTCTCATCCACCAAACACTTCCTCAACTGCGACACGTGGAAGGTGTTGTGTATCAAACTAAGCTCCTCGGGAAGATCTAACCGGTAAGCAACCCGACCCACCCGGGCCAAAACCTTGAAAGGACCAATAAATCTGGGGCCCAATTTGCCCCTCTTCCGGAACCTGATGACACCTTTCCAAGGTGAGACTTTCAGAACAACCATATCTCCCACCTGGAACTCCAAGTCCGAACGCCTCCTGTCGGCGTAGCTCTTCTGCCGACTCTGCGCAGTCTGCAGCCTACTACGGACCTGCTGGATCAATTCCGTCGTCTTGAGCACCACTTCGGTGCTCCCTATGACTCGCTGACCGACCTCGCCCCAACAAATCGGGGTCCTGCACTTCCTGCCATATAACATCTCAAAAGGAGGTCGATCAATACTCGCATGATAACTGTTGTTATACGAGAATTCCGCTAACGGAAGATACGTATCCCAACTGCCCCCAAAATCTAGAACACATGCCCTAAGCATGTCCTCGAGAGTCTGAATTGTCCTCTCGCTCTACCCGTCAGTCTGAGGATGAAAAGTGGTACTGAAATGGAGACGAGTACCCATCTCGTCGTGGAATCGCTTCCAGAATCTGGACGTGAAACGAACATCTCGGTCCGACACCACCGATACCGGCACCCCATGACGTGCCACAATCTCTCGCACATAGATATCGGCTAACTTTTCCGCCGATATACTTTCCTGAATCGGAATAAAATGGGCACTCTTCGTCAACCGATCCACTACTACCCATATCGAGTCCACTCCACGTGCGGTCCTGGGGAGTTTGGTGACGAAATCCATGGTGATATCCTCCCATTTCCACACGGGAATGTCTAACAGCTGCATCTTGCCGTGAGGTCTCTGGTGCTCCGCCTTGACCTTCCGACAGGTCAAACATCTCTCCACATACCAAGCGACATCTCGCTTCATGCAGGGCCACCAATAATCCGATCGAAGATCTCGATACATCTTCGTCGCCCCTGGGTGGATAGAAAACCGAGACTTATGAGCCTCGTCCATCAATACTTGTCGTACCCCACCCCAGTACGGTACCCATATCCTACCATGGAGTGTCAACAAACCACGACTGTCATAATCAAATGAAGCTACTCGGCCCACTATCCTCTCACACTTCTGCCTCTCCTCCTTGAGACCCTCCATCTGAGCCTCCTTGATCCGCTCCAACAAGGGAGTGATCACTGTCATCCTCATACACAGATCTCTGATAGGGGCCGTCGACACCTTGTGGCTCAGGGCGTCGGCCACCACACTGGCCTTCCCTGGATGATAAAGGATCTCACAGTCATAGTCCTTCAGCACGTCTAACCATCTCCTCTGTCTCATGTTCAAACTCGGCTGATCCATAAGATATCGCAAACTCTTGTGATCCGTGTAAATAGTACAGCGGACCCCATAAAGGTAATGTCTCCAAATCTTGAGGGCAAACACAACTGCCCCCAGCTCCAAATCGTGGGTAGGATAATTAGCCTCGTGAGGCTTCAACTGTCTCGAGGCATAAGCTACCACATGGCCTCGCTGCATCAATACTGCTCCCATACCTGTGATCGAAGCATCACAATAGACTACAAAATCCTCTACACCCTCTAGCAAGGTAAGGATCGGAGCCTCGCACAATCTCTGCCTGAGAGTCTCGAATGCCGCCTGCTGCTCAGGCCCCCAACAAAAAACCACCGACTTCTTGGTTAGTCGGGTGAGCGGCACCGCTATCTTGGAGAAGTCCTGGATAAATCTCCGATAATACCTTGCCAATCCTAGGAAGCTCCGAATCTCAGATGGAGACCTCGGGACCTCCCACTGCATCACGGCCTCAATCTTGGCCGGATCAACCAAAATACCCTTCTGGTTAACGAGATGCCCAAGAAACTGCACCTCGCGCAACCAGAACCCGCACTTGGAGAACTTAGCGAAAAGTCTCTCCCTCCTCAAAGTCTCCAACACCTCCCGCAGATGCTCCTCGTGCTGCCCCTGTGTCTTGGAATACACCAAGATGTCATCTATGAACACGATCACCGACCGATCCAGCATCGGTCTGCATACGCGGTTCATGAGATCCATGAACGCGGCTGGGGCATTGGTGAGCCCAAATGGCATCACCACGAACTCATAATGACCATACCGGGTCCTGAAAGCAGTCTTCTGTACATCCTCATCCCTGACCCTCATCTGGTGGTAACCGGAGCGTAGGTCGATCTTGGAGAACCAAGACGCTCCCTGAAGCTGATCAAACAAGTCATCTATCCTCGGAAGTGGGTAACGGTTCTTCACCGTTACTTTGTTCAACTCCCGATAATCAATGCACATACGATGCGACCCATCCTTTTTCCTCACAAATAAGATCGGCGCTCCCCAAGGCGAACTGCTCGGCCGAATGAAACCCTTGTCTAACAGCTCCTGAAGCTGTGTAGACAACTCCTGCATCTCAGGGGGAGCAAGTCGATACGGTGCTTTGGCTATCAGAGCCGCACCAAGAACTAGGTCGATCCTGAACTCAACCTGCCTCTCTGGAGGTATCCCCGGCAAATCCTCGGGAAACACATCCGGGTAGTCACGAACAACAGGAACATCATCAATCGTCGTCTTGCCCTTCTCCCGGGAATCCAAGACGTAAGCTACAAAACCGGCGCAACCCTGCTGAACATAGCGCCTCGCCCTCGCGACGGAACAAAAGATCGGTCCTCGCTGGGGCCTCTCGCCCTGAATCACTATCTCTCCCCCACTGGGGGTGCGAACCCTCACTAGCTGTAGCTCACAATCAATCACCGCCCCATTGGGGCTTAGCCAATCCATGCCCACAATAACTTTATTCCCGCGCAGGGGAATAGGAACCAGATCCACTGAAAACTGCTCCTCAAATATCTGAAGGGAACACCCTCTATGTACTCTGTCGACCCTCACGGTCCTATTATCTGCTATCTCAACCTCTAATGGACAATCCAGCTCCCCTGGAGCTCTGCTAAATCTCTTGCTAAGCGCAAGCGATACAAATGATCGGGTGGCCCCCGAATCGAACAATACCAAAGCAGGGATGCCGTTCACCGAGAACGACCCCGTCACCACATCAGGAGTCGCTCGCGCCTCCTCTGCTGTCATCCGAAATGCCCTGCTCTTCGCCACTGGCGCATCAGTTCGGCCCTGCCGGCCATCCGTGATCCTCAAGGTGGCAGGGGCGGGTGCAAGCACCTTCCCTGCTGCAGCTAAACTGGGACACTGGGACCTTTTGTGTCCCCTCTGATTGCACTGAAAGCAAATCAGATCCGATGCTGTAACCGTAGTGGCAGGGGCCGTACAATCCCTACTCATATGCCCGGTCCGACCGCACTTGTAGCAGCCGGAACTCCCTGCCTTGCACGCCCCCTCGTGCAACCTCCCACACTTGCCACACCGACCGTGGCTCTGCTGACCCCTGGACCTGTGATCTGAAACCTTGGGCTTTTTGCCCACACTGCCTACACCCGAAACCGCCTCCGGTTTCCTCTTCTTCTCCATCTCGAGATCAATCTCCCTCTCTCTGGCTCTAGCAATCATGTCGTCCAGTGTTTTGCAACTGGACCGGCTCACAAACATACGAATGTCACTCTGCAACATCTCATTATAACGGGCCTTCTTCATCTCCTCATCGGCTGCATACTGTGGAACAAGAAGGGCCCTCTCCCTGAACTTGGCGGTGATCTCTGCCACTGTCTCGGTAGTCTGGGTAAGATCCTGGAACTCCCTAGCTAACTGTTGCACCTCAATGACCGGTGCAAACTCCGCTCTGAACCTGGTAGAGAAATCAGCCCAGGTCATGGCATCCAGTGCCGCATCATCCCCGATGGCATGTCCGACCTCCTCCCACCAGTCTCGTGCCCTGTCCTTTAGAAGACAGGACGCCAATCTGACCTTGTCCCCCTCGGGACATCTGCTGGTGCAGAATGCGTTGGCCACATCTGCCAACCACCTGGTACTCGGTATGGGGTCCCGTGCCCCATGATAGTCAGGAACCCCGCATGCCCTGAACTCCCTGAAAGTGAGTGTGCGCGACCCCATCACGGCCGCCATCTCAGTACGGAAAGTACTCAGTCTCTCATCCATCATCTCCAAAATGCCCTCCTTGATCGAACCGAAGATCACAGGAGTCTGCTCTAGTATGATGCGAGTAACCTCAGAAGAAAGAAACTCCCTAGTCTGCTCATCCATCTGTCCGACCTCTGGGTCTGATCCCGACCCTGATCCCCCTCCGGCATCTGAACTGCCGGCTGCTGGCCTCGGACGCAAAACTACCATTCTGAAACATATCATAACAACATCAGAACACTGAAATATTTCAAGGGATCATGATACGACTACTAGCTTCCTGGTCTTGTCTTGGCCTTCCTTGATTCGAGTACGGATCCTCTGCTTTCAGTAGAATGGGCCCCTACTACCTTCCACATCTATCCGTACTTTCCTCAAGAACTGCCTTGACTTCCCCAAGTCACTTCTACCGCTGCTATTCTCTGCTACTGTCATCCTAGGCTTGCCCTAGAGAAAACTCAAGCTCAATACGACTGGTCCTCAGCTGCTGTAGGTCTCCTCGTACTGCCAGTTAGCCACCACCTGAACACCATCACATGTGATGAGGATTGGATAATCCTTCAAGTAAAAGATCCGTCCCTACAACGGTTGGACTCAAACAAGAGCTGCGTAGTAGGGCCAGTTCCAGCACTCTGGGATTATTCAAACCTGATTACATGTGGTGTAACGTGTCCACCTAATGGCTAACTCCCATTACTCGGAACCCCACCAAGCACGAAGCAAGCAGCATTCGGATAAGGGAAACAGACTCCAGCAAAACTATTCTTATAACAAGAAACTGTACTAGCATAGGATGCTAAGCTCATACTATCAGGCATAACCTAAACAGGCTATCCTACTGCTGTCTGCTCAATTCTAGCATGCAATATTCATAAAGTTGTAACACATAAGCAGGCACATAAGGCATACCCTAGATCCTTAGTCCTACACTAGCATGCTGTTCTACTGAAACTGAAACTGAACAAATAATTTGTATGGGTAATTTGGGAGTACTTACTTGAGCTCGGCTGACCGCATGCACACACCTCTATCTTGTTAAAACAATTCTTTCTTTCTAAGTGTTTTCAAAATTCTGTTTGTAAAACATTTTTATTTTATTAAAATCTTTTATTTCCCTTAGTTTGAGTTCAGATACACCCGAAAGTGTATCCGAATCCCTCAAACCAGGGCTCTGATACCAACTTGAAACGACCCAAAAATTTTCATTTTTCAATATAATCAAACCATAATGTAAGTGTCATAACGTAAATCATACGCGGTGTATCCTTAAGACATAATAAAATACGGTGCGGAAGATTGTATCATACTACATCAATTCCAAAATATCAAAAAGTTATCCCCAGGACAAAAGCTGTGCTGTAGTGTGTGTGCGATGCTGTCACCCCGAGCTCTTCCCTTTGCTTGCGGAAGTACCTAAAACCAAAACTGAAACTGTAAGCACGCAGCTTAGTGAGCTCCCCCAAAATACCACATACCATACAATAACATATAAACACATATTGGGCCATGCCCACTGCATCGGGCCGAAGCCCGGAAACTGCATCGGACCGAAGTCCGGAACTGACTGGGACCTTGTCCCCTGCATCGGACCAAGGTCCGGAACTAACTGCATCGGACCAAAGTCCAGAACTAACTGCATCGGACCAAAGTTCGGAACTGACTGCATCGGACCGAAGTCCGGAACTGACTGGGACCGTGTCCCCTGCATCGGACCGAAGTCCGGAACTGACTGAGCATAACATAGCATATCATCTAGCATGAACAAATATACTGCATACTGCATCGAGCCGTAGCCCGGAACACATAACATAAAACACATAACACATAGCGCATAAATCCTGTCTGAACCACGAAGGCATCAAACATACTAACTACTACATCGGACCAAAGTCCGGAAACTACTGCTAACTGGACGGGCCGGCATTGTGGCCTTAGACCCGTCCTTACTAGAGAGAAACTCACCTCGTAAGCTAGCTGATGAGTGTGTGGCTCGGAAAGCTAACGGCTGCTGCTCCTGAATCTCCTCGGCTACAAATCCATAAACACACTCAATCAAATACTAACACTACACTTGGGGGTAAAATGACTCTTTTACCCTTGGTCAAAGTCAACTCACTCTGGGCTGACTCGCCAAGTCGGGCTACCCAAATCGCCGAGTCCTAGTCTCATCTCTCAGCTCTTCACGCTGCTACTCGTCGAGTGTGGCATCGACTCGACGAGTACCCTCTGGATCCAAGAACCCAGACAATCTTCATCCGACTCGCCGAGTCGTATGAACAGACTCGACGAGTTGTTCTTGATCCCCAAGAAGATTGCCTTGGACTCGCCGAGTTGTATGAACAAACTCGCCGAGTCCCTCCATCACTGAGTCTACTCTCAACTCGCTGAGTCCACTCCCTAACTCACCTCGTCCACTCGACATTGATAAAACTGAAGAACTCGGGACTCGCGACCCAACTCGTCGAGTCGTTCTTCCGACTCGGTGAGTCGCCGCCATGCAACAGATTTTTACTTGATTTTGTTTGAATCCAATGCATACAATTGATAGATCTGAGTCCAATAAGCTGTTTTACCACGTAAAGTTTCCAACTTTACGTGCACAACCTCATGAATAAGGGAAATAAGGCTAAAAGATGCATAAAATGAGTAAATCTATGGCTAACATGCAATATAATCCCAAAAAGACAGTAGATCTGGGCTCTACAACACCCCAACATTCAGATCCATAGATATTTCGACTTAATAAGACATTCATGCAAGTGTAAGGCTTGAAACAAGCACCAACTAGCTCTTAGGAGAGCCCTAATGGAAGTTTAAAGCATATAATAAGATGGAACTCCGAAAATACCTCAATAAACTCTGATTTGGCCTTGGATCTTTGCACTCCAACCCTTCTCCTTGCCTCTTCCTTCTTCTCCTTCTTCACACCTTCACAAAGAGGGCACCAAACACAAATAAGCTCTTCAATGGAGGTTTGGGGCTCTAACACTGTGTTCTCAGGGTGAGGGAGGCGAGAATGGGGGGGCTATAAGGTGGTATAAATAGTGGGCAACCCGGGGATTTTAGGGTTTCACCCAGACAGATTGACTCGCAAAGTCGGGGACATGGACTCGTTGAGTCCCCGGCTCACGCGTGCCCTCAGACGCGACCAGACTCGGCGAGTCAGGCTAGAACTCGCTGAGTCCCTCTAGAAAACTCACTATAATTACCAATAAATCAACATACCGGGAATGGGTCGTTACAATTGAAGTCTATAGAGTTCAATGGAGTCACACGTCATCATTCACTGTTCCATACAATTCTATTTATTTTTATCCCATAATGCATTAAACTCTATAAGTTTAATGAAACATATTTAAAAAAATAATTTTTTAAAGATTTAAATATTTTTCTTTTTCCCATTGAAGAGTTCAATGACTATTGAACTCCAAATCCATTAAATGTCAATGTAACATTTCACATTGAAATCCAACTCTATCTTGGGTTCTCACAGTATCAGGTTTCCTAAGACTCCCGATGACAGCATCGGCGAAAGTTTTCCCGGTACTAATGTTGCTGCGTTTAGCAATTGGGACCGACATCCGTCTAGGGTGGTAAGAACTTGGAGGGGGTATTTTTCTGGGTGGGGGGAGGCTTCTTCTCATACCTTTCAATATTGACCTTTGCTATACTATGCCCACATCTGACTTGGTTTAGTGTTGTCACAAGAGAGTCGGTATCTGTGATTCCTACGTATGATGAATGCGAAAAACATACCTCCTTCGTCCTTCCTCCCCGGAATGTATACGTCTACCATTTTCCCAAAGGACTGAAAAGACTTCCTAATCATCTCCACAGTTACATCAACCTGTAGATTTGTAACGTACAAGGTTGTAACGACCTTCGATTTATCACCTGGATTTTTCTTCCGGCGAACTCAGTCCACCCATCTCTGACCCCGACGTGTTTAGAATACATGCGACTGTAAAAAAAAATCCTTTACAAGGTTATAAAGTGTAAATATAGGCTTCATAAATTATATTTAATTATTATATATTTAGTAAATATGAAAAATGCAATATGATTGTTAATCTTCATTTAAAAAAAAACACAAAAAACACGTAAGTATCTCATATTATAAGGAACAATAAAAAATATTTTTCAAAGTTTACATATAACAATTTCATAATATTTCATGGCTAATCGATGCTAACTTTACTCGATCAAAAGTTATATTTTCAGACTAAATCTTGCTTCCTCTAGAATCATTTAAACTTACTTTGTTGATTAATTCTCTAGGGTCGTGAGAGAGTCTACAACTTTCATTCAGATTCTGTCAGCTAATTCTCATTTTTTTAAAGATATATCTTTAACAAGCTAAGACTGTTAAAGTATGTATAAAAATCATAAGTATTTTGTATAACATCCGTTATCGACTGTCTTTATATTGAAGGAATCATATCAAGAAGATCTTCGACTCTCGTTTAGATTGTTTTCACTAACAGTAGAGCCATTTGAATTTCGGTTTATGTATCGCACATTGCTATGCTGAAACTTCGAAAAAATCATAACTCCTCATACGAAGTTAGATTGGATGTTCTCTAGATGCACACTTTATCTATTACGATTACTACGACTTGCATTTAAATTACTTAGGCTAATATGCAACCTATCTAAAATTTAGTTTTTACGATGCGTATAGTTGTGTTGGTTTAATCGCGAAACTTCGAAGAAGCATAACTTCTTCATATGAAATCGGATTTCACAGTTTTTATATATATGAAATCATTGTCATATCTACTATAATTTTGGATAAGATTATTAATCGTAAATAATATTCTATCAAAATCATCTATTTATCGACCGCACGATGAATAATTGTTACTTATTATATCTTAAGTGTCTACCATGAATTTGCGGGAGTTACACAAGGCTTCATTATGAGTGTAACCTAAAGAAACAAAAGGAACAAAAGGAAAATGTTACTTACCTTCTGTGGACCAAATATAAGTTAAATTACTAAAACAAAAAGTAAAAATTACATTATAAACCTATTTTTTTTTAAATAAACGTTATGCTAAAATTAAAATTTACATTAAAACATAAAAATTATAATCATTGTATTTGTAATCATTTTATGTTAGATCTTGTTAAAAAGGTCGAATTGATGGGGTGAAAATCCGGATGCAGAGTCATGTTTATAATTTTAAAGTCCTTAAGCATTTGCTCCTCCTCTCGATATGAATTTTTGAACTCTGAGCTTTTGTAAGAAAGATAAGATGATTGTTTTTAAGAAAGATAAAATGATTGTCAGGTTTTAGTGAAAAACTAGTACATTATTCGTTTCAGTGATGCTTTTTCCTTTGTCCCTTATTGACGATGATGCCACCCTTTTCGCTTTGTCACTTCCTATTAGGCGTCGAAGGGTGATTTCATGTAGTTCCTCATCTGACTATGAAGTTCTCCCTTATTTATTAGAGCTGGTGGATTGCGATTGACTAAACGAGCTTGGATCAAAGACCCACTTCGAACCAACTCGCCTGATACACCATGCTTTTTTATGGCCAAAGGGTGTACCACTCTGTGTGGTTTTGTATTGGTGAAAAACAGTGCTTAAAAGGTTGAATTCATTACACATATTTTGATGCATGTTTGTGAGGTTAATGTAGATTCTATTAAAATTTGTTTAAGTAGCTCTTAGCTCGTGTCATTTTTTGTTTACATCATCGTAAGTTTGGTACGCGCACTTTCCCATTTACAAGTGGGAGTGTACTAGAACGTGATTCCAAAACGTCGTCGTGGTTTGGGCGTTTTCCATCTTCCTACCTAAAGATATTGAAATCCAAGCTTTTGAAAGCGTCACTTCCTTATCCCCAGTCCAATAAATTTGCCCTTTTCCCTCTTTTCTTTGTTTTTTCTTCTCGAAGATTTTGGTGGTCGTGTTTTCGAAACCTTTTTTAATGACATCATCGTGAGGAGATTAGGGTTGGGAAGGTGATTATTTGTTGGGAAGATGGGGTTTTAGGTTGTTGAAATTGTTGGAATTTGTGTGATGTTTGGTTGTTGCAAATTGGAAAGAGGGTGGTTATGGAATAGGTGAGTTTGTGGTGGAAGTAGCATGTTTTGAACCCTCAACATCGTGATTCATGGGCCAGTGGATGAAGTCGATGCGTTTGAATTTTGATCAATTTCTGGATGTTTTGTGAATGAGGAATAGTCTGTCTAAGAGAAAAAAAAATTGGTGACTATTGAAAATATATATGAAATGAGATGGTATTTATAAGTAAATATTTGATACTTTTTTAAGTTGTTTTTTTAATGCCAACATTAAAAAAACGATCACAAGAGTGTTACTCTTTCTTGCTCTCCCTTGTAATGCAACATAAGTCGGCCTACGCCACCTCCTACTTACGTCTTCGAGGACAGTGTTCATGTGTAAGGTGGCTTTGCCACCTCATTTTTCAGTGGGCATTACATCGTTATTCCATGCAGCCTTAGGGCATTCGTAATGTATTAAAGTCTATAGAGTTCAATGGAGTGACACGTCATCATTCACTATTTCATACAACTCTATTTATTTTTATCCCACAATGCATTAAACTCTACAAGTTTAATGAAACAGATTAAAAAAAAAATTTAAGATTTAAATATTTTTTCTTTTTCCCATTCAACTCCAAATCCATTAAATATCAATATAACATTTCACAATGATAGGGTTGTATCCATTAAATGACAAGTAAGCATGCCACATCATTCAATTCTTCCTTTAAACTCCCAATTATTGATACTCATAGATATGAGAGTTGCACCACATATCTAAAGGGAAAGTATGTTTAATAACATCCATCAATTACTATATGTTTAGATTAATCCTTTATAGACTAGAATTCTTTGAATCACGATTTTATTATGAGCAAAATTAGTACTACAAAGATCAAAATAATATCATCAAGACGCAATCCGATAACCCAACTAATACGATTTGTTTATTCGGCGGTCTTAATTAAGTTTGACACATGTAAGTTTTTTTAGAACGTGGGATTCAAACATAAGTTTTATTTTGTTAATAAAGTACTGAAATCTAGACACACAAAATTTAATACAGATTGACATTGACTACTAGCACCCCCAACAAATAATCTTTCTAGATTCACCCTGAATTATGTGGTGTACGGGAAAAATAAAAAAGTTTGAGGCGCATTTTATCGTTTTCCAATAACTTTGTTTTAACCCTCTTAGAGTTTCCAAGAGAGATCACATATTCACATCTTCAAATTCAATCATCCTCTACCGAAGTATAGGATATTGTGTCTTGTAGCCCCAAAATCAAATACGTACGTTATGACTTCTAATTCGAATGTGAAACTTAATAATAATTTATAATATTTCTAAACCATGCATAAAGATTAGCAGTTAAGCACACGCTTTTACAAAAAACGAGAGGAACGACACATGGGACTGATTCGGAGTCTTTATCTTCTTCTGCTCGACGGCGACGGTCAAAAGTTTTCACAAGCCATCGGTGAAAGGCCGGAGAAGATCGGAGAGCGGCAGAACGGGCAAGTCGGTTGTTTCTGTTGAAGCAATTGAGCGACGCAGTCGGAGTGGTAGACATGACGACACCTACTGAGCTGACAAACAACGTCTTCGAGATGGAAATCGGCAGAGCATATGAAGCACATCTCCTCCACAGATCTGTTTCGCCTTTCCAGCAGCTCTTCGAACCTGATAACGGGAAGATCGACGAGGCTTGGGTATGGAGTATTGTGATCGTATCGAAACAAGTAGGAGAAGAACTCCGTGATTAAATTGAGCAAATCGTGCTTGATACGGATGATCGGAAAGAGTATACAGAGGTAGAAGACGATGTTCATCAACATATCTGATATTTCTTCTTTCAGTCTGTGATTTTCTTTCTTGTGTTGAAATTTGCAATGAAGTTGATGGATTTAAATGGAAAAGTGGGCCCGTGCCTGCATGTCAAGCGGTGTCGTTTTGAAGGAAAATGGCATGGAACTTCGTTTGGATTTACGTTTTCATTAGCTATAATTTTTTTTTCTTCTTCCTGTTAATCTCGTACGAATATGACGTTTTAAAGCAACACATTAAGTGAATAGACCAATCCACCCATGTTAGAGTAAAATACAGTTTTGGTCCCTGTGATTTTCCCAAAATATCACTTTTAGTCCTAGTAATCATGGGTAGTCCCTCTGGAGTGTGGAGGGTTTGCCTCACCGGTGGACGGAGGTCCATGGATTCGTTACACTCAGTTCCGTTACTAATACTATAAATAAAAAAATAAAAAAATAAAAAAAAACTTTTTTACCCTCAGATTAAACTTGATAAAAGCTATAAATTACAAGGACCTTTCTGTAAATAACCTCCCCACTGCTTGCTGCTCTTTTTCCGTTCAAAGAAAAAGCTCCCTCCGACGACCGACGTCATGCTTCCCTCACCACACCTCTTCTTCCCACATGATAGATAGTTCCACTCAGCACCCGCCACGATCTTCTATACTTCCGCCACCTCTGGCGACACCTATTCTTCTCCTCTCTATCTTTTAGTAATCGATAAATACAGTGGTCCGATTCACCTTATACGGCAAACTCTCCAAGTAAATCGAGGTCACGGATATCTTCTTCGCACCGGAAGTTTAGTAAACTCATCGCCGCCTTGCCCCTCTGCCAACTACACCCACCTCCACCGCCAGCTTCCCTCTTGGTAAATTTTTGAACTTGAAATTGCGTTTGAAATCTGTATGAAAGGATTTTTTTTTAGGATTTATAGTTTTTGTTGTATTTGTATTTTATACCATTATTTCAGCATTCTGATAATAAATGTGAACGAATATTCAATCTTCCAATTTTTCATGAACGTAAAGATTGCAATGTAATAATGACGTTTAGCAATTGATTTGTGTGAAATTCCATTCGACATGATACAATTTGTGTCCGTGTTGAAGTGGAAGTGGAAAGGCACTCATTGTTTAGTGGCATGGTTTGATGAGAATTAACTTTTATTTGTTGGTTAATTGATTCAAAATAATCACTGCCATGTGTCTTTAATTACTGTATTAGTAGAGTCTTAAAAGTTGTTTTTCAGTTACAAAAGTCAAGAGTCTTAGTCTGTCTTTTTATCTTTCTTTCAGTTCATGTTTTTGTTTCCTATTTAAGCTCTGTAATTTCTCAGTTTTAAACAGCAGTGAAATATTATCCATTTTCTCCTCTTCTTCTATTTACAAACAACAGTGGTATCAGAGCAGTTCCAGGTTCTGATCCGCTTCTTTCTTTATCGAGCAAAAGAAAGGAGTAACTGAGTGAAACACCTAAGAGAGATAGCAATGGCAAGCAACAACAACAGTTCTGCAACTCAGCCTCTGATTCCAGTCTTCAAAGGAGAAAAGTATCGTTTGTGGAGTCTAAAAATGAAGACTTTGTTCACATCCCAGGAGCTTTGGGAATTGGTGGAGAATGGATACACAGAACCAACTCCAGCACCGGCTCAACCAGATCAACCGTTGCGGGACACTCGTAAGAAGGATGCAAAGGCTCTTCTATACATTCAACCGGCGTTGGATGATGATATATTTCCTCGTATTGCTGCAGCATCAACATCCACGGAGGCATGGGAAATTTTGAAGCAAGAATATATGGGTGATAAAAAGGTAATCACTGTGAAACTTCAATCACTTCGTCGTGAATTTGAAACTTTGGTTATGAAAGAAAAGGAATTTGTGCAAGTATTTCTTTCTAGAGTATCTGGACTTGTCAGTCACATGAAAACTTATGGTGAAAATGTTAGTGAAAAAACAATAGTAAGCAAAGTCCTACGAAGCCTGACCAAGGAATTTAATCATGTTGTTGTCGCGATTGAAGAATCTAAGGACCTATCAACTTACACGTTTGATGAGTTGATGAGTTCTTTGATTGCACACGAAGAAAGGTTAAACAGGGGCAGCGAAAAAGGTGATGAGAAAGCATTCCAAGTAAGAGGCAATTCTTTTAAAGGCAGACCAGAAAATCTGGTGGTTCTTCCGGTGGTCGTGGGCAAGGAAGAGGCACTTTTCGAGGTCGTGGTCGTGGAAGAGGAAGAGGAAACTTTGCAGATCAACGTTACCAAAAGAGCAACATGCAATGTCGGTATTGTAATAGATCTGGACATGTTGAAGCTGATTGTTGGACTAAGCAAAAAGATGAAAATAAAGCTAACTTTACTGAAAAGGTGGAAGAAGAAGGTAGGCTATTTATGACTATGTCTACAACTACTAATGTTTCAGATCGTGTGTGGTATATAGACAGTGGATGTTCGAATCACATGTCTGGTTCAAGATCTTCATTTCGAGATCTTGATGAAACAAAGAAAAGTGAAGTCCGACTTGGGAATGACCGAAAGATTGAAGTTAAAGGCGAAGGTACAATCACTATTGAAACCATGCAAGGTAATACTAAAGTTCTTCATGATGTTCAATTTGTACCAAGTTTAGCATACAACTTACTGAGTGTTGGACAGCTAATGAGAAGTGGACATCGTGTAGTATTTGATGATGACACGTGTTCCATAATTAACAAGAAATCTGGGCAGCCTATGGCAATTGTCCAAATGACTCAAAATCAAGTGTTCCCTCTCGATGTTACAAAAGATTATAAAGCCTTAACGGTTAGTTGTGATAATGAGGCCAGGCTTTGGCATCTACGATATGGGCATTTGAATGTAAATGGGCTGAGATTGCTAAGCAGAAAGGAGATGGTTTTCGGGCTGCCAAATATTGGTGAAGTTGGTTTTTGTGAAGGGTGTGTTTATGGAAAACAAAGCAGAAAGTCGTTTCCCGTTGCAAGTTCTTGGAGAGCTTCAGATTGCCTAGAACTTGTACATGCTGACTTGTGTGGTCCTATGAAAGCTGAGACATTTGGCGGAAGTCGGTATTTTTTCCTGCTTACTGATGATTTCAGTCGTATGATTTGGGTTTATTTCCTAAAACTCAATTCAGAAGCCTTTGAGTGTTTCAATAATTTCAAAGCACTTGTGGAGAAACAGAGTGGCAGGAACATCAAGGCTCTCAGAACTGATCGTGGTGGCGAGTTTTTATCTAATGAGTTTAATGATTTTTGTGATAAAAATGTCATTTACAGGCAATTAACAGCACTTGAAACACCCCAACAAAACGGGGTAGCAGAGAGGAAAAATAGAACAGTAGAAGAAATGGCAAGAAGCATGCTGAAAGCGAAGGGACTGTCTGATCAGTTTTGGGGAAAGGCTGTTGCAACTGCCGTGTATATTCTAAATATCTCTCCAACTAGAGTTGTTATGAATCGCACACCATATGAAGCTTGGACAAGTAGAAAACCCACAGTAAGTCACTTAAAAGTCTTTGGTTGTGTAGCATATGCTTTGGTAAATTCTCGTTCAAAACTTGATGAAAAATCTCTAAAATGTATTTTCATTGGGTATAGTCCTCAATCCAAAGCATATCGTTTATATAACCCTCTTAGTGGCAAAGTGATAATAAGCAGGAATGTTGAGTTTAACGAAGAAGCAAGGTGGATATCTAATACCCAAAAAGAAAGAGACCAGGTTATAAACTTTGAAGATGTACCATCCACAAGTTCAGGAGATAATGCAGAAATACCCCAGGGCGATCAAGGTTCTTCAAGTTCAGATTCTTCAAGTTCAGATTCAGATAATGACAATTCATCAAATAATCCACCACCGAGAGACACTTATGATGATACACCGAAGAAGTTCAAATCTGTGGCTGATGTTTACAACTCCTGTACATTTGCCTTGTATGCAACAGATCCAACCGATTATGAAGAAGCTGTTCAGCAACCTGAGTGGCAGAAAGCTATGAAAGAAGAAATACAAGCCATTGAAAGAAACTCAACATGGGAGTTGGTTGATGTTCCAAAAGACAAGAATGTTGTAGGACTTAAATGGGTATATCGAACAAAGTATAATGCTGATGGAAGTCTTCAAAAACACAAAGCTCGTCTTGTTGCGAAAGGGTATTCACAACAATACGGTATAGACTATGAGGAAACCTTTTCCCCTGTGGCTAGATTCGAGACAGTTAGAATAATTATAGCATTGGCTGCACAATTTCAACTACTTGTTTTTCAATTTGATGTGAAGTCCGCCTTCTTGAATGGTGAGTTAAGTGAAGAAGTGTATGTAGCTCAACCTCAAGGATTTGTTGTTAAAGATGCTGAAAATAAAGCCTACAAGTTGCGAAAGGCTTTGTAAGGTTTGAAGCAGGCTCCACGTGCATGGTATAGTAAGATTGATTCTTTCTTTCAAGAAAACGGATTCAAAAGAAGTGAGAATGAGCCCACTCTTTACCTTATGCAACAAGGTAATCGAGAATTCTTGTTAGTCTGTCTTTACGTGGATGATATCATCTATATGGGAACATCTAAGTCCTTAATTGATGATTTTAAATCTTGCATGATGAGCACATTTGAGATGACAGATTTAGGGTTGTTAAAATATTTTCTTGGGCTTGAAGTGCTGCAAAGAAAAGATGGAATTTTTGTATGTCAAAAGAAGTATGCTACGGACCTGCTCAAAATGTTCAATGTGACTGGTGGTAAAGTATCAACAACACCAATGAACATCAATGAGAAGCTACAACATGAAGATGGATCCGATAAAACAAACTCAAGTGTGTTTAGAAGTCTAGTTGGTGGTCTGAACTACCTGACACATAGTAGACCGGACATTTCTTTTCCTGTTAGCGTAGTATCAAGGTTTCTTCACAGCCCTACAAAATTGCATCTTGGTGCAGCCAAGAGGATTCTTCATTATGTAGTAGGTACCAAGAATTATGGCATCTGGTATTCAAGAGTTTCTGAATTTAGGTTGGTTGGCTTCAGCGATAGTGATTGGGCTGGGTGCGTAGATGATCGCAAAAGCACATCAGGCAATGTTTTCAGCTTTGGTTCCGGAGCTGTAACATGGAGTTCTAAGAAGCAAGATACAATGGCTCTATCGTCATCAGAAGCTGAGTACATAGTAGCAAACGCAGCAGCTCGACAAGCCTTATGGCTGCGAAAAGTTCTTGTTGATTTGTGTGTTGAGCAAGAAGATGCAACAGAGGTATTTTGTGACAACAGATCAACCATTGCAATGGCCAAGAACCCTGCTTTCCATGCTCGTACGAAGCATATAGATGTGAATTACCATTTTATTCGCAAGTTGATCACTGATGGAAAGATTAAACTGAGTTTTTGTGGAACAAATGAGCAGACAGGAGATATATTCACTAAATCTCTTCCTCAAGCCAAACATGAGCTCTTTAGAATGCAGCTCGGAGTATGCAACTTTGAATCAAGGGGGAGTGTTGGTTAATTGATTCAAAATAATCACTGCCATGTGTCTTTAATTACTGCATTAGTAGAGTCTTAAAAGTTGTTTTTCAGTTACAAAAGTCAAGAGTCTTAGTCTGTCTTTTTATCTTTCTTTCTTTCGGTTCATGTTTTTGTTTCCTATTTAAGCTCTGTAATTTCTCAGTTTTAAACAGCAGTGAAATATTATCCATTTTTTCCTCTTCTTCTATTTACAAACAACATTATTATCAGGAACCATTAATGGAAGGGAAATGTAGCATTGTATGTTATATATGTCATATGGTGTGCAAGATTGGTTTCTATTATATATGCTATATGCAGAATCACATATCCTTGTGTGGTCTAAGTAGAATCTAATGAGTGGTTTCCAAAACTGATTTCATTCTTTTACACGTTCTGAATTTGTGAAAATCTAATCTTGATATAACATGAGAAACATAAATTGACACTTGGTGGTGATTGGAGATGCTAATTGCGGTGATGGTGGTGCGGCTGTTAGTAGCAGTGAGGTGGTAGTAGGGTCATTATGAGGCTAAAGGAGTGGCCTCGCCGCTCCCTCGCTAAGCTTATGTGGCATCCTCGCTACTACACCCTAAAAGTTCGCTAAACCCATTTGTTAAATCATGTGCGCCATATCGTTGACGAGAAGAAAAGTGGTCTCATCTCACCTTTTCTTTATTCCAGCTTTAGATGCATGTACTTCCAACTTAGCAACTTGTATACTGTTTTAAAGTTTATGTTATTTAAATATTTAAATAAACATTTATTTAATTAAAGAAAAAAAGAAATTACCTTTTAAACACATCATCACTCCATATCATCATGTTATGCTTAGTATCCAAAAAAATATGACTTGACAATCTTTTAGCACATGCTATCAAATGTTACAACTCCCTTTAGCCTGACGGTGGTTGTGGAGTGAGTGATTAGTGATGATGGCGGTTGTTGGTGATGGTTATTTTTGTAGTGGTGATTTTACAAAAATAGTTCTCATAGTATGGTGTTTTTTTTAATTTATATTTGCTATCAGGACAAATCAACAAAAAGTACCTAGAAGTGAATAAGGACTGATTAAATCCCAATAATAATATCAAAAAAAAAAAAAAAAAAAAAAAAAAAAAAAAAAAAAGATTTTTGAAATGCTACTATCCCATTTTTTATTATTTTTTTCATTTTTTTCTATTTCTCACAAATCCTATTCCATTTATTCTTTTATTTTAGGTAAATAAATAGTATAACACCAAATATGGTGTTATGCTATTCATTTTTTCCAAAATGAGAATGAACTTTGATTTGTCGGTTTTAGTCTATTTTTTTATATATTTATACATTTTAAGTTTATTTTTATCTACTAATAATAATTTAAATGTAATATTTAAAATTATTAATAATTAATATATTAAATTATATTAATTAATTATAAATATAAAGTTTGTTCTTTGTTTATCAAATTCAAATAAAAATTTTAATACATATGGAAACTTTAAAACACGTTAACATATACAAAAACTTATAATTAAGTATTATAAATATAATCTTATTTATTTAATATTATTGTAATGAAAACAAATATAGATTATATATTTGTTAAAACCAAATTACTAGGGTGTTATGATAATTTATATAAGTTGGAAGATTGAAATATATTCGGAATATATTTTTGGTGGTAAAAATTGAGTAAAAAATGGAGTAGTGATGGAGATAAACAATATTTATCTCATTTTTTGAGAAAAAAAATAGAAGTGGGTTGGAGATGGTATAAATAGTTTTTTTTAAAGTTATTTTTAGTTTATCATGACAATTTAAAAATAAAAAAAAATAAAATAAAATAAAATAAAATAAAAAAAAAAAAAAACACTTTAAAAATAAATTAGCTGTGATACGCCTATCAAAGCTTTAAATGTAATCTTATTCCAATATATATATATATATATATATATATATATATATATATATATATATATATATATATATATATATATATATATATATATATATATATATATATTACCAAAATTGATTTGTGAGAGGTTTACTATTCATTTCAACTTTTGATTGTAGCGATTGGATTTCCTTTGCTTCTCAATTCTTTCTTCTTTCTTCTTCTTAACCAACGGTTGAATTCACTTCATTTGCTTTTACTAATGTGAGACCAAAAGCAATTAAATCCATATTAAATTACAACTCATATAAAATATAATATAAGTTCTAAAATAAGTATTTTTTTAAAAATAGCAAATTTGCTTCCCGTAATAAAATATTCTTATATTTATATTTTCTCTCCTAAAATAATTTTGATTAACATATTTTATCCTTCATAATTTTAAACTTAAATTATTGGTAATTTTAAGTTACGTTTCTAGTTCTTTACATAATTATTTTTATAGTTTTTATTTTTTATTAATATTATTTTTATTTAAATGTTAGTTAATATGTTTAAAATACATTTTTATACTTTATTCTGTATGTCTCATTCACGCATAATTGTTTGCTTCCAAACCTTATGTTATACTTTTATTATTCACTTTGAAAAGAAGTTATCCGCCGCAATGTGCAAAAATTTCTCCCAAAAACTTTATCTATGAATTGTGTTTTTCAACATACTAGGTTTCCGCAGCATCGTTCGGACAGTCCAAACCCTAGTTAAACATAATTCTTAACTAAGATTTGTATATGTTATTGAGATGAAATTAGTAGGTGAGCTTTTTGATGTACCACAAATAAGCATCACAATTTTCAACACGACACGAAATAAACGGGTTTAGATTGAGTTTTTCAAGCCACCAACCTGTCAACTTGTTTATTAAACAGATCATATATGAGTTTCTCAAAATATTTATGGGTTTCAAAATATTTACGGGTTGACCCACCAACCCGTAAATAATTTTAATAAAAAAAATTATATATTTTTTTAAATGTATTAAGTATTATACACTATAGAGTTTATATTTTATACTAAGATAGGATATCCGATACCATTGACCATTTGACCCATAGGTAACCATTTACTGATTTGCATTGCAACATGTTTGACGTTTGCCCTGAATAATCTCAGTATCTCAAATACAAAATCGAATAAGCCCTCTTCCGGTCTCCCCTTTGTAATGAACGATAAAACGAACTTATGAAGAACAGTGACATGAATGATTGAATCATTATCGAACGACATCGACGTTCACTATTGAATTTATCTATGTTTGTATTAATGTTTTGGTGTGAAAATGTTTTCATGAATATTTTTAATTTTCATTTGGATGTTTAAGACTTAAGTTTCTAAAATTCGGATATGCTTGCATCAAGAATTTATTCATATTTAATTATCAATGTTGTTTATGGAATCTGACCCACGAACACAAGAACCCAAATCTGACCCACAAAACCGTCAACCTGTGAACACGTATAAATAAGTGGGTTGACGGGTGATATATGAGTTTATGTTCTAAACCCGCCAACCCGTGACCTGTATAGTTAAATGGGTCGTGTTTGGATTGATATATTTTGACCCGCCAATACGCAACCCATTAATTCAAACACGTCACGATTATCAAACCTAACAAAAGGAAAAAGAGGGCCTCGATTTTGAAGTCAAAGTAACATTTACAATGATCATCATATTCATAAAAAACTTGTTCAATATAACTTCACATACTTGTCTAACTGTTGAAATAGAAATAAATATGTTAGATATAGAATAAAATAAATTAAATCTCTGAAATCAAGTGATACACATCACTTTAAAAATTGAGGACTTACAAAAGGGACAACATAACTCATAATCATTCATTAACGTTCCAATACATTCAGTGTGGTAGACATGATTGCACCTGAGTTGAGTCAATATATCGTACTTTTCATATTCCTTCAAGCAAATAAAGCATGTCTCATCGAAAGAACTATGTCTCCTTCGGGTCTGCAAGTCTTCAAATTGAATGATAGGAAGATCCAACAAAAATGTCAAACCTTGAAGATGATCACCATGAAACATGCTGTTCACAAATCTCTTAAATATTCTAATGAGGTCATGAATATTGGTACGAAACAATAAAAATAATATACAACCATAGAATAAAACTGTATTGCTTGGAACACATATCACCATTTTAATGTTTTAGTTTGATTTGTGAAATAAGTTATGTATGGACGTCGTTTATATATATAAAGGAAGTAGGTAGGTTGAGGTGGAAATGAAAGGGATAAAACTAAAAGCACACATTTCCAACTTTGGTTACCAAAATCAATACTTTTGATTAACATGTACATAATTTCTAGATAACATTTCCTTTCCACCAAAGGGTTTGTAGCTTAGCGGTATCCGGTGTTGCCCTCTCTACTTGAGGTTGAGGGTTCAAGTCCTATCGTGGATATAGGTGGATTTAATGTTTAGTTTAAGAGTAGGTTAGATTTTTTTTTTTTAAAAAAAAAAAACATTTACTTTCCAATATATATATGTTTATTTTTTTTATTTGCTTTTTTATTTATTGCCCAATTAAATTGCGACAACATTTATTAAATTATTGCAAAAGTACATTAATACGTCAGCATGTTTCTGAATTTAATAATAATTTATTCGAGCACCAAAATGATCTATATGCTCATAATAATATCAGTTATATTATTTATATTTGAGTTAAATCACTTTAATGAATATAAATTCTCTTTGTGTTGTGTTCTCTCTTGCTGCTTGATCTACGGACCGGTAGAACATTATTTCACTCTTCAACTTCAAGTTATTTATTTATTTATTTATTTTATTGAACAAGTGAATTTGATTAAAACTCAAACTAGCAAGTAGCTAGAAAATAGAAAAACAGGGTTTTTGACCCAAAAATCTTGAAGTTTGAAAAGTTTTGTGAGTTTTGTTGTGTGACGATGTTTGATGTGTTAATGCTTTGTATTTGTGAAGTTTTGTTCATATTTACCATTTAGCTAGTTTTACCTTGGGATAATGACTTAGGATGGTAATAAAGTTTTCATTTTGTCCGTATTAGGTCATTAAAGTTTTTTTTTCCGTACGTGTTAGATCAATATGGTTGTTATTACCGTTTAGAAATAATCATTTTTACCCGTTAAAATTAGTAAAATGACTATTTCTAAACGGTAATAACAACCATATTGGTCTAATATGCACAAAAAAAACCTTAGTAACATAATACGGACAAGTTAAAAACCTTATTACCCTCTTAAGTTATTATCCCTTTTACCTTCTACAACAGGTCACCTTTAACGCATGCAAGATTCTATATAATGTTAGACGTGAGCTTGACGACAATATCAAAGTTAAGCTATAATGTTTTTTAATGCGTGATTATTTTATATACACTAAAAAGATAAATTATATAATTATTGAATTTTATCAAATATATCAAGTTTTTAGAAGTTAATAAAACCCAATTATTTTAGGCCCAATAAAAAAAAAAAAAAAAATATGCATCTTGAAAAAAAAAACTCGTATCATAGCGCAATACGGCGTGCATTGATACGTTATTTGAACGTCACGTTTAACAAACTCGGCTTAGATATTTTCGTAACAGCTACACCACTCTTCGTACCATGATACACGTTACTTCTTATAATCATTAATCTATATGACTATGATTGGGATTTTTACTAATGTGACAGCCGTTTAAAAAATGAAAGGCTTGTACTTAAGAAATGGGCGGTTGGATTTGAACCCACAATTTATGCACTAATTTCATTATTACAAATAGGATATTTAAGGCATATTTGTTTGCCTGTTAAGTAGCGATTAGAGATAGTTTTCAATGTTGGCAAGCATTAGTAATAGTTATTAATTCAAATTTTGGCTAACATTAATCACAAGGGATAGTTTTCAACATTGGCAAACATAAAGTAGAAATTATGGGTATTTTTCGATTTTTATGTATTTGATCATTGTGTTTTTTTTTTACTCACATTTACCCTTCAACTTATTTAAACTATACATATTCAGTTCTTATGACCGACTACTCCAAATAAGTCGAGAAAAATGAATTAATAGGATAGTATATTTATTATTTTGTATACGTTTATTTATTTATTTATTTATTTTTTGCACATTTAGGTGATGTTTGTTTTATCGAAGCGAAAATGTCTGAAGTCTGCAGACAACCTCTACAACCCTTTGTACCAGAAGAGGGGGAACAAACGACTGCAAGATGTAATAAAAAGTTTGTTTGTATTTTAAACTTTGCAGACTATTGCAATAAGTTAAACTAATGTGTGAAGATGTTTGAAGCAGAGGGTTAAGTGTTGCGTCATACAGCACACACGCAACAGTTTTTAAGTCAGAACTCTTCCGAAAAACAAACAGTTACGAATGGTCAAGTATTGCGCGTGTGCTGCGCGGCACAATAATAAGTGGTTAGAAGAGGGTTTTTAGAAAAAATGTAACATCCGATTCATTAAATAAACAAATAAACAAATTAATGAACGAATAATAACCCTGAAATAAATAATTATATAGCAAGGTGTTGGTTTTGGGAAGCCAAATGTCATAAGTTGGTTTATTCGGGGGTTAAAGTATAAATTCGAGATTGAATTTGTAAAGATTTTAGAAGACGGGGGGATATTTGGTAAGTATTAGACTTAATTTGTAAAGTATTTATGGAATCAGGGTTAAAAAGGTAAACTTCAGACTCATTGTGAAAGAATAAGGAAATGGAGGAAACAAAGGTGTTGTTGTGGAGAAAAGTTTGATTGGATACGGGACTATAAACCTGTCATCTCCTCCCAACCCTAACCCTAATGTGCACAACCGCCACTCAAGTTCATCAGCCGCCACCACCTGTTTCTCTCTTGTGTTCCGACTAGATGGAGCTCCAAGGACCGCCACCTGCTGCCTCGACATCGAGATGTCGTCACACCTTACTGCCGGACGCCATCCACGAATGAAGAAACCACCGAGAGCGACTTCTGGGTGGCATGATGGCGTTCTCAGATGCTCCTTCTCCTGCTCCACCTTCAACCAACATCACCGATGTCGCTAGGGTTGTCAAACGCCGCCACGTGTTGTGTATCTGTCGTGGGGAAACCGGAAGACCGACGAATTTAAGGAGCTATGGTGGGTCGGGGTTGGACTGTTACCTCCCTTATCCATGTCTTGTTGCTGACGCTTCATTCCAAGATAACGAAGCCGCTCCTGTCACCGCTAACATCGATCTAAGCATCGTTGTTGTCGGCTATTGCGCCACTACCGCTACCGCTCACCTTATGTGGGTGGCTGGGTTCGTTTTGCTAGTAAAAGACACGAGTGTGTGTGTGTGTATTACAATGAAGTGGTGTTTGGGTGTTGCTTGGCCGGATTTTTCAAAAAGGAATCATCGCCACCACCGTGAGGTGGTGGCTACCACCTTCTACCACCACCGGCCGCCACAAGGGTGGTTGTGTATGTGTTTTATTTTTGGGATTAAAGCTTTGTAATTTGTAATTAGATATTAGAATAATAAAAAGAAAACCCTAACCACCATCGTGAGGTGGTGGCTTCCGCCACCGGCCGCGATGTCGGGTAGCGGTGTGCCTTGTTTGGATTGTGACTCGTTCGAAATGTTGGACAAAGGGACTAAAACCCTGATGGGCCCAATGAAGCCCTAATGAGCCTAATGACTTAACTTTGGGCCTAGTCGGATTGTATTCGGTTGGAAACCCCAATTAGGGTTTGGAAAGCCCTAATTGCCATGAAGCCCTAATTTTGGGGATTGATCGGGACCCGCTATAGATTTCATAATAAAAAATGGAAAATTGGCTATGGAGATTTCGTGCGGTCAGAAATTAATACAGACACAAAGGGCTTCGACAGGAAAGGAGTTTCGATCCAATCCATTCTTCGGAAAAAATCAAGACAAAAAAGGATATGTCAGTGACCTAGCACGGCAAAGCACTCTCCGAGGGCATGGAATGTCTCATTTTTTAGTAAGAATCTCCGCAGTAATGTCTCTGTTAGATTTTCCGGTCTTGATTAATAAACTTAAAATATTAATTTACAACATTAGCAAATTAACCTAAAGGCTATATTGGACTTAATGGGTTAAGTCCCTAATGGGGTATGTGGGAACACTTAACCCTAATCGACATTTTATGTGAAAAACCCTAATTGGAATTGGGTTCTTATTGAGCCACTTATTGACCTAAGTTGCTGTGAGCCTTAATGGGCCATTTAGGAAAATGTTACGGACTAAGGAAATCCTTGGGCCTTAGGATAAGACCTGTTAGAGAGGTTTGGGCCCAATTCGGAAAATTAGGCCATAATTGAGTCATAGTTAGGTCTTGAGGACTATGAGAGGTTGAGCCATGGGAATGCCCAATGTTTGGACTAGAATAATAGGTTGGGCCTTAAAATAAGTCCATATAAAGGTTTGGGCCTAATTTAGAAAATTGGGCCATATGATTAGGCTTTAGCCCATTACTTGGCCTTTGGGCCTTTGGAGTATGATTTGGACCTTGGGCTTGGAACTCAATTATTAATTAGGTACTGTTTGATGTTGAGAATTCGGGATCCTGTCAACCAGCAGCTAGAGTTTTATATGCGGGACTTCAGTAGTGCGAGATGAGTCTTCTCACCATACCAATGGGTCTAAGGCACCAAGACCGACCCATTTTATACTAGTTGGTATACTTGCTATGTAGAGTTGTGTGATATGTATGTATGGATGATATACGGTAGAGATAACCTTTGTGACTAATGGTAGACATAGTCTTATGGCTGATGGTAGAGATAGCCTTTGTGGCTAATGGTAGAGATAGCCTTATGGCTAATGGTAGAGATAGCCTTGTGCCTGATGGTAGAGATAGCCTTTGTGGCTAATGGTAGAGATAACTTCTAAAGCTAGTTGATATGTGATATGTGGTAGAGGTAGCTCGTATAGCTAACTGATATGTATTGTGTGATAAAGATAGCTTTTATAGCCAATTGATATGTGTTATGTGGTAGAGATTGCTTTATAGCTAATATGATATGGTTATGTGGATTGTGTGTGGGGTATGCTCTGGGGAACTCACTAAGCTTTGTGCTTACGGTTTATAGTTTGGTTTCAGGTACTTCATTTTCAAAGGAAAGGAGTTGGCTCGATTGCAATGCATCACACTATGTTTTCCGTACAGTAGGTATTTGGGATTTTACTCGGATATCATTTTATGATTGCATGCTTGATTATTGACACACTGGTTTTCACATGAGATATTATTATGAATGTTTTATACTGATGGTTTTATGTAATAACTTAATTAAAACGAAATTTTTAGTCTGGAATTTTGGGACGTTACAAAAAACAAACAACACCTTAGTCCTTAATATTTTTTTGTTGCAAAATAAGTAATTGTTGTTCTTGTACACATTCAGTACTTATGACCGATTTTTTATGCTTTTTCACGACATCCTATGTAGGAAAATCATTAATAAGGTGTTCGAGGTTCTTGATGCTTATGCCCACCGCGACCTCGACTATTTGGTTGCTTAGGTCTTGTGTTCTGAACATCAAAAGTTCTTCATATGATCTTAGATTTTAACGATTTTTATATCCATACGTTCGTATTTTAATCTACTACAATTATCATTTAGATTACTCCCATCATTTACCTCGGGGGTTAGGTCTTGCGACCCCTAGATTGATTTTAGACACCATTGGAGCAACTTGGACGATTTTGGAGAGCTTGAACCATTCATCGTCTCATTCTGCTGGTATTTTCTAATCTCTTGATGTTAAAACACTTTTATGATCATTATTTTGTTGTCATGAGTGGCTAGATACTTTCTTTAGTTGACTTGGACTAAAACCCCAGAATATTTGTAAGTTTTGAAGGATTCAATTATGTTTGTTATTTAGCTCATGTTTATGATCCATAGTTCTTCATTCTTATGCTTGTTTAATACTTTTGTTCATGAGCTTGGTATTTGATAAGTAATTGTCAGTATTTTACTTAGATTAAGTAAATGATCATTGAATTAGTATAGAACAAGAGCCTTATGATGGTAGAAATCATCTCTAGCTTATGGATCATGACTCATTTATGGTTGTGTAAGCATTGACATCCTCCAAGAATTGAGAATTCCTTCATTCCTAAGGCTAATCATTTTTCTTAGGTTCAATTGCTTCAATTGGATCCTTGACTTTGATTAAGAAGGAGTGTTGCGGGCTTTCCCTACCTCCATACTACCTTTGAGGAATTTTGGCATATCATGCTTCATGATTGCTAGAAATAATTTGGGTTGAATGATAAACTTACATATTGAATCCTAATGATAAACAAACAAGTATTCATGATGGTGAATTTCCTTAGTTGAACAATTCTCTCTCATATTTGAGTATCTTACCATCTTGCTTAATTGCAAGTACTTTGATTCTTCAAGTCTTTTTTATTTTTCAAACAAATCACAAAACCCCCCATTTTAGTTTAATTTTAGTTGTTTAGTTTTACTTTATGTGTTCAACTGGATCGCAATGGTAACTGAATACAACCATTTCCCCATTGATTGATCACTTTTTACCATTACATTACGTTTTATTAGCAAGCAAAATGATGGAATCTGTTTGGTGGCTTGACATCCCACCAAGTTTTGGTGTCATTGACAACCCAATGGTGATACTATCCTCGTAGACCTCCACCACCTTGACCTCGATATGATCATTACTCTCATCCTAAGCATTGAGGACAATGTTTAATTTTAAGCTTGGGGTGTGATATTCTCTATTTTATTTGCATTTAGGTCGTATATAGGTGCATTTAGAGTAATTCATTTATGTCATTAGAAAAATTGCATAAAAAATTCAAAAATATTGCATATTTTGTTTACTTCTTTTTAAATTTTCATACTTTTATTGCATTATAGTTTAGGACTTCATGCATTTTTGTTCTTTCTTTTCTTATCATCCATATATGTACCATAGCATCGAGTCATAAGTATTGAATAATAGTTTGGCCTCGGGTCTTGTTATGGAACTCCTTGTGTTTGACAAATAGGACACACTTTGAGCCTCACATACCACTTTTAGACTACTTGTGTGGGGGTCAGATGCATGGTTCTAATTGCATCTAGATGTAGATGGAAGTGGTTAATCATGACGATGTGTGCAAGAAAAGATTAGCCCGATATGGTATTTAAAGATAAGGATGAGTCACATCTCGGTCAGGGGGAATACCCCTTTGTACCCCTTGAGGCTGGTCCCCCAATTCACATTTTTGGGACCACAACTTTTTGGTAACATCCACTTTTGAGTCATATCCCACCTTTTATAATAGAACTTGACATATTGTTAATGATCAATAGGTGTTCATTTTGGCCTCTACCTAATACCCTTTTTTCATATTTATGGATTAATATGTTGTATGGTGAAAGTCCTTGGACCTTTAAAAATAAAGACATGAAGAAAAGAAAACAAAAAAATGAAGAAAATTGGAAAATCAAAGAAAAAGAAACAACAAAAGAAGATTCCAAGAAATGCAACAAAAAAGAAAGTCAAAGATAAAAACAAGAAAATTGAATAAAAGAATCAACACAACAATAAGCATAAGAGTTCAAGCTTTCTCTCCTTTAAAAACAATAAAAAATTAAAAAGAAAAAGAAAAAGTGGAGAGAAATAAGAAGATCGAAAACCAAAAGTTTAAGAATGAAGATTTAGGATGTCTTGTGTCTATTTCTTAGATTGAGATGGGATTTTTTCTTTTTTATTTTGGTGAGGAATGGTCATGGCAGTGAGATGTTAGTAAAGGATAGTATAATGGAGAAACCCTCAAAACTGGATGTCTTTCCTAGAGGTCTGCGCTGTAAACCCTGTTTTTTTATCATACACTTTAGCATGTCCAATGTAGGAATCATCTTGTATGGAGGCATCTTTCTTCATGCATTATGATTTGCATTGATGTTTTCAGAATGTCCTCACTGGGGGCACATCCTGTGTTTCCTTTTTCTTGTACAATCTAATGATTGCCTCATTCAAACAAGGTTTAATCGCACTTCAAATTGTTCGAGAATGTGGTTTATGGCTCTAAAGTGGGAAACATTTAGAAGACACATATGGTCTATACACGACCAACTCTAACCATCTTGACTGATTTTGACCAAGTTTTGTGGTAGAAGTCATCTCTAGCTTATGGATCATGACTCCTTTATGGTTGTCTAAGTATTGACATCCACTAGGAATAGGGAATTTCTTCATTTTTAAGGGTAATCATTTTTTTGGGGGTTCAATTGCTTCAATCGAATATTTGACTTTGATTAAGCAGGAGTGTTATTGTAACATCTTGTCTTGAGGTACTTTCACTTTTGACCCTTATATTGAGATTTATTACATTTTGGTCCATAAAATGTAAGACTTGTGGATGGTAAGGGATATTATTTCCACAATTGGAATCATGGGGCGGAGCTACATATGTTGGGCGAACATTAGCATACGCTGGGCGTACAGGGTGAAGTCCCAAACCCTAATATTTAGGGTTTGGACCCTATTTGTTATTCATTAACTCTCAAACTTGGTTCCTTTCATCAGCCTCCATCCTCTCAAAAAAAATTTGCAACCCTTATCTACTTTGTGAGCATTTTTGAGCTTGAGTGTGTATGTTTTGTGTCTTTGAAGAAGAAGGACGGAAGTAGAGACCATTTTGGAGGAGTGAAGCACATTAGATTGAGAATCACACCATCATTTGGCATCTCTTGGAGGTATAAAGTTTTGAACTTGGTAAATTTTAACTTAGGTCTTGTTTTGGGCTTGACTTTATGTTCTTTTGGTCCCCTAAGCTTGGTATTATGAGTAGGGGTTACTCTAATCCAATTGAGTTGTCCTTTCAGAGGTTTTGGAGCCTCTTAAGTCATAAAAATGTAATCTTGGACACTAGTTTCTTCTCATGAATGGTCTTAATGGATTAAGAGGTTTGGATCTTTGGTGTTGGGCACTTAATGGCCATGCAAAGTCATAAAGTTGGAAACTTTATGAATCTTGAGGATATTTTAGCCTTGGATATGTAATTGTACGCATTAGGTCAAAGAAATAAGGATTGAATGGGTTAACAAGAGGGCAGGTGCATACGTTGGGCATACCGCAGGGTACACTGCACGAGCACATATATGACCCCGATGCCTCGGATGCTTGTACGCCTCGCGTACCTCTAGAGTACTCCTCGCATACGAGGCCTGAGTCAACTTGGTTGTGTTGACTCGTTGACTTTGACCAAGTTTGACTTAAGAGTATTTTTGGTATTTTGGATTGTGTTTGAGAATTGGTCATTGGATGGATAAGTGTCGGTTAGAGCTGAGATTCAGAGTTAGCGACTCATCAACTATTGTTCATACTCAGAGATGAGTTTTCCTCACTATACTTTCGGGTCGAAGGCACCAAGGCTGTCCCATTAGATTGATATCATGGTTTACCGTATGTTGATATGTTGTAGTGATTTGTTAGATCTGTACCTTAGTTTATAGGATTTGGCTATGAGGCACTGATTTGTAGAACTAATTGTTTGGCTGTTGACTGGTAATATGTTTATCTGTTACGTAAATGTTGACATATTATGTTGGGTTGAGATTATACTGCTTTGTGTTGTAACCAACAAACCCTGGAGCAAGCTAAACATAAGTTGTGGGCCTCAAGGGAAAGCCAGATGTATGTTTTTGGCTCAGGAGCAAGCCAGATATGAATTATGGGCCCGATAGGCAATCTAGACTCATATTGTGGGCTCAGGGGTAATCCAGACCGATAGTTGTAGACCCGAGTGTATTATAGTCCAATGACTGAGTGGACCTGTGGTATATTGGTATTACAGTCCCATGATTGAATGGACATGTTATATATTGGCATTCCAGTCCGATGACTGACTGGGCCAGGGGTAATCCAGCCCGTGGTTGTGGACCCATGGGTATTCCTATGCGATGACTCATTGGACCCAACATGCTTTTCTATATATGATATGTGTATTGTGTACTGTACTTTGGGGAAAACTCACTAAGCTTTGTGCTTACAATTTTAGTTTATGGTTTCAGGTACTTCAGAGGATCGTGGCAAGGTGAAGGCGTGATTGTACACATCCTGATTTTTATGTTGTTGGTCTTGAGAGACTCTAGTTTTAAATAATGTTTTGGAAACAATGTTTAGTTAACACTTTTATTAGTAAATGGGTTGTTTTAAAAAGTTTAAATTGGTTGTGATTTTTGAGTCATTATAAGTTAGTATCAGAGCCCTGGTTTGAGTGAATTGGATGAACATTCATGTGAATCCAAACTCAAACTAAGGATCTGTGAAAGTTTTCAAATTAAATTCAATTTATTTTCAAAATTAACCAAGGAAGGATGAGATGTGTATGATCATCCAGAGAAAAAAAGTTTACCCAAGTTACCACACTGTTGTTTGTTATGATATGATGAAACTGCACGCTAATGATAGACTAGGGATCTTCAAGAATTGCATGATAGAATTGCCTGATGTATTATGCTTGATAGCCTAGGAGGACTTCTTATATGGTAGATGAAATTGACATCAATATTGTGGCCGCTTAGTGTGTGCATTATAGTTATATATTGGTATTCCAACCTGATTACTGACTGAGTCAGGGGAAATCCAACCCGATGGTTGTGGACGTGTGCGTACTCCAGTATGATGACTGATTGGATCCAGGATGCTTGTTTTTATATGATATGAGTATTGTGTGATGGTACTTTGGGGGAAACTCACTAAGATTTGTGCTTATAATTTTAGTTTATGGTTTCAGGTACTTTAGAGGACCGTGGAAGGTGAATGCGTGACCGTACACATCCTGATTTTTTATGTTGCTGGTTTTGGAAGGCTTTGATTTTAAATATTGTTTTGGAAACAATGTTTTGTAATCACTTTTATTAGTAAATGAGTTGTTTTGAAAAGTCTAAATTAATTGAGATCTTTGAGTCATTACAGCTATAGGCTTCCCTTACCTCCAAACTATCTTTGAGAAATTTTGGCATATCGTGTTTCATGATTGTTAGAACCAATTTGAGTTGAATGATAAACTTACACATTGAATCCTAATGATAAACAAACAAGTACTAATGGTGATGAATTGCTTTAGTTGACCAATACTTTATCATATTTGAGCATCTTACCATCTTGCTTAATTGCAAGTATTTAATTCTTCAAGTGTTTTAGTTTTCAAACAAATCAAAAAACCCACTATTTTAGTTTAATTTTAGTTGTTTAGTTTTTACTTTACTTGTTTAATTAGATTGCATTGATAATTAAATACAACTATTTTTCAGTAGATCAATCAATTTTTATCATTATATTACATTTTATTTGCAAGAAAATTGTTGAATTTTGCTTGGTGACTTGACATCCTACTAGACTAAATGTGTACAATTTAAATAAGCTGAATGTCTAAATAAAAACGAAAAAAACATTATTACTAAAGATATACAAATGAAAAAGTTTCTTACCCTCTTAAATCATTATCCTAAGAAATTACTAATAATTTACAATATCCGCATGATACAAGCATTAACTAGGAGTTTATGATAGTTTGTACCCTCGGCAAACATTAACTAGAAATTATAGTAATTTTCAATTTTGGCCGGATTGTTATCAATTTTATATGGGAAAATGACTTATGAAGGTAAGTAACTATTTTGATTGTCCACATATAGGTAATATTCTTTTTTTGTTCTCATTAATGGAACAAACTTGTTAGTTTTGTTCATATTAAGGTAATATGACCGGCTATTACTTGTTTTTGCTTATGTGGCAGCCATTTGGCACATGAGTTGAATACGTTGCACCTACATGGCTTTGTGCTTATATCATCTTCGTTTACAATATAAGAAGTCATTCAATTACACCCAATTTTGAACCCTAGATCTACGATCGCTTCTTCTTCCTCATCTTATTCTTCAAAACGACAAGATGATTTTCAAGCTGATCATCCATGTGATTGCAACTTACCATCTCGTGTGAAGACTTCAAGAACCCCTGACAATCCTGGAAGAAAATTTAGAGTTTGTCAAAACTCGATGGTAAGCTGAATACGTTCCAACTTTCTTCTTCTCCATCTTGTTGAATACCCTTTCTTCTTTTTCATCCTTTAACCTAACATTTTTTTAATTTTTCTTCAAGAATGGAAAAATTCCAAGCTGTAAATTCTGGCAATGGCTGGATGAGGATGAAGGGAGGACAGATGGAAGAAAGCCTTACTGGAGGAAACCAGAAGAAAGCTGTAATTTAACCTTGAAAATTTGCACTTTGGAGAATGAAATCAGCATATGTAGAATGAAGATCGAAGAAGAAAAGAACACCAACTTTGTTAATAGACAGGAATTGGACAAAGTCAAGTGGGAGTTGTTTACTCACAAATTGGCACTGATTTTGTTATTTGTATTGTATGTGAAAATGTGGATTTCATTGTAGTTCATGATGTATTAGGGTTGAATGATGTAGTTCATGATTGAAACATGATTGGTATTAGAATGATGTAGTCCACCTGTTATTATGTATGGTTATGTATGTTATGAATGGATGAAATTTTTGTTACATGTTTTTGCTTCTGAAGTTTTTGTTACATGTTTAGAATGAAAAGTAATTAAACACTAGAATGGTATACATTGAAACATTGGGATGTAATATAATATAATCTAACATGTGAATGTAACATTGGATTCCAGGAAACATTGTTTGCAAAACAGTGGAATTTAACACAGTTACAGATGCATTACTGCCAAAAGGTACACATATTACTAGACAAAAGATTCCCAATCAATGATGCTAAAAAAACAACAAATTATGAAATTCTAATCCAATTCCATTAGTTTATCACAACTACTCCCCTCTTTTCCCTCCCACTTCTTTCTTATTTGAATTTTTGTGATTCTTTCTGATCGTTTCCTTCTTCTCTTTCCCTGTAGAACCTGAAATGCTGGTACTTCCATCATATGCTCCTCTTCCACTGGATCTTGGACTACAGCCTGTCCTTGGTCATCTTGTCCAATTGGATCTTGAATTACTTCAACTTCAACCTGTTCAACTTGATCTACATCTCTAGCCTGGTATTCACCTTCTTCAACTTCAACTTCAACAAGTGCTTCAACATGTTCTTCAACTTCAACCTGTTCTTCAACCCCTCCAACTTCAACCTATTCTTCAGCTTCAACCTCAAGTTGGTCTACATCTTCATATGTATGATTACCCTCTTCATAATCAACTTCATAAGACTCCACCTCACTATCAGGCTCCCTTTGAACTTCATTGTCACTATCACTTTCCAAATCAATTTCTTGATTCAATTCAACATTCACTTTACCTGTTATGAAATAACTCAAATGTTAGAATTAGAAGCTGTTTTATTGTAATCAAAAGGTAAATGAGGAGAAATACCTTTTTTGTTGGCTTTTTTATTTTTATTTTTTGACTTTGGATTTGAGGATTCCCCAATTGGTTTTTGAGGACATTTTGCTTTATTATGCCATGATTCTCTGCATATGCTGCATCTCATAGCAATTCCCCTTTTTGAGACTGTATGCTTATTGCCCTTTAGTTCATTCTCAATCTGATCCCTTTTCCTTTTTGTTGATGGTCTTCCTGGCATTCTTCTCATTTTGGGAGGCAATGGTTTGATGTAATCCACATCAGGCCACATATCACTACCATTTAGTGGCTTAATGGTGTACAAGTAGGCATTACAAAACATTGTTGTGGTCAACCACGGTGATACATAGTCCTTTGGATCCCTATTGAGGTTTGAATTGCAGCATATGCATGTACACAAGGGTAACCAGTTAATTGCCAGCCTCTACATCCACATGTTTTCTTACCAAGGTCTACAGCATATGCATCTTGTAAAAGTCTCACTTCAAATTGTTGATAACCAGATGGTACAACTCTCCAAAATCTGTCCACATACACTTAAATGTAAGTATACACAATTGAATGTCAAACATATAAGTTGTAAGTATATAAAAGGTATTCAATCACTAACCTTTGAAGTGTCTTAATCTTGGACAATTTCAGTCTGATGGTAGGATATATGTTTAAGTCTCCCCAAGAACTCCCCTTACTTTTTTGTATACACAGTCTCTCCATCACATAAATTCTAATTTCCTCTAACATAGTGATTAGAGGTCTCTTCCTGGCAGCTGCAATGATTGAGTTAAAACTCTCAGAAACACCATTTTCATATGCATCACATGCCCTATCAGTTTGAAAGAATGCTTTACTCCAAGTTTTAGGGTCCTTTTCCATTAGATGATCATATGCTAGTGGTTTTATCTTCTTGATTTCATTAATATGTTGCTCAAATTTAGCCTGGGTAGTAGAAGCAACAGCTCTCCAGAAAAGTGTACTGAACTGTTGACCCTTGAATTTTTTCATGAAATTAGCTCATATGTGTCTTGCACATTGTCTATGCTCTGCTGCAGGTACCCTTTCCTTGACAGCCTCAAGTAATCCCTATCAGCATTACAAACAAAACATAAACTTCATATAAATTAAGTATTAAATAAAGAGACCATATAAAATCATTACTTTATGCTGGTCTGATATTAATGTCAACCCATGTCCATTTCCCATTCCAATGTCATCAAGGAGAAGGTCAACAAACCACTTCCATGTTTCCTTACTCTCAACTGCAACCACAGCCCAAACAACAGGGTAGATATGGTTGTTTGCATCCCTGCCTACTGCAGCAAGCAACTGACCTCTGCAAACACCTTTTAAGAAGCAACCATCTAGTCCAATTACCCTTCTACAACCTTTAATCCATCCATCCTTCACGCCTTTTAAACATACATAGAACTTTGAGAAGTAAGTGGCTCCATCAGGCATGGCATCTACATCCATCTTCACTGTTGATCCAGGGTTAGTCCTCCTTAGCTCTTCTCCATAGCTCCAAGTTTTAGCATAGTGTTCCTTTAAAGTACCCTCTATCTCCTTAAATGCATACCTCCTTGCATTTCTGCACTGTCCCACACTTGCAATCAAATTAAATGTCTTGCTAACTTTAGCCTTCAATTTCCTCACACTCATTTTTGGTTTCTGGAGAATCTGATTCATGAAATGATTACCTATCCATTTATAGGTAACAATGGACCCAAACTTGAAGACTCTTGAGCAATTGTGGTTATCAATTAAAGATTTAATCTGGAATGACCTTTCATTGCTCATCCAGGTTGCCCACAACCTGAAGGGACAACCTTTATTATTCTTGTTCTTCTTACCTTTACAACACTTCACGAGTAACCTGTTATGATCACTTTTTTCGTACCACAAGTCATACCCATTCTTCACTGCATAATTAGTTAGACATAGTTTCAATTGCATTGGGTTTGCAAACTTCATACCTAGAATTGGCATCATCTTATCCCATGCTTGGTTCTCATCATGGATAGGGAATACAACTTTCTCATCTTTTCCATCATTAGGTTCATCATCATCACTAAGCTTACCTGAAAGTTTGTTTAAAAAATCGCCACCAACAGTTTTGTTAAAGGTATGGACTTCTTCATCCTCTTCATGCTCATATGCCATAATACCATCCAAGTTATCATCTTCTTCACTATCATCCTCTTCTACATTCTCATCCTCTTCTTCACTATCATACCTATTACCATTTGATAACACCTCATTTTCAGCCCAATCAAGGATTGGATCATTTTGTTGGTCAATGTACACATCCAACTCAGCTTCAGGAGTATAAGTAGCTTCAACAAACTCCCAATAATCAGCATCACTGTCGATTCTTATAATACCCTCACCTAAGGTTTCCTTTCTACTACAGTAGTACACATTATCACAACTTCCATTTGTTAAATTCCTAAGCCACAAAAGAAACTCTTTGTAGGAAAACCCTCCAAAATCGACATCACGCACTGTTATCTTTTCGAGGTCTAAGTATTTCAACGGATTTTGGGCAAATACTCCACTGTAATGAACATCTATAGTTAAATACATACCTGTAGGTGATTGGGACACCATCTTACAGTCGACTTCAACACGTGATTATGATGAATTTGGTGAATCGAATCTAGGTGGATCGAATCTACAATCGGGAGGTGATTATGTTGAAATTGAACGTATAGAACCCTAATTAAATGAGAGAGGGGAGTAATGGCCACGTAAGAATCCACGTAATTAGTTTTAAATGAGTAACACCGAGTAAAAACGATGCAACCGGTTAAAACGGGCAAAAACAGGTAATAGCCGGTCATATCACCTCAATATGAACAAAACTAACAAGTTTGTTCCATTAATGAGAACAAAAAAAAAGAATATTACCTATATGTGGACAATCGAAATAGTTACTTACCTTCATAAGTCATTTTCCCATTTTAGATTGTTGGGTCAAAACTCAAAAGTAAAAGACTCGATTGATTTTGGGTGTCAATCGGAATCCAAATAAAACATTTCTAATGGTTTATATTCATCCATCAATAAGGATGTTTTCGCTAATGGCTGCTCTATTTTTACATCAATAGTAGAATTCAATTCATAAAATAAATAAACTTTATTCACAGGAATTAGTAAACATTAGAAAAATTAAAGAACAAATCAATAAGATTTAACAGAATTATGGAACATTAAAAATCAAGGAACCAAGTATCTACAACAATAAAATATGTTTTGTTTGTTAAATTACAAGATAAACCCTTCCGTAATATATATATATATATATATATATATATATATATATATATATATATATATATATATATATATATATATATATATATATATGTTCAGGTTCATTTGAAACCATCTAATTTTGTGAGACCGTGAGACTAAATCTAAAAAAAAAATTTAAAATGTAAAATAAAAGGAAAATCCAAAAAAAAATTAATTTTTATTTTCGGAACTTTAATTATCTAAAAAAATAAAAAATAAAAGAAATACATTATTTTTTTTGAAAAATACGTGAAATATTCTTATAAAATATTACATTGTAAATATTCTAATGTGATTTTTAAATTGTTAGAATATTATATATTAGATTTCTCAGATATGTAGAATATTCTATTTATTCTACTAGAATATTTAAAAAATATATTTTTTTAATATATTTTTTTGGTATTTTTTTTGGAAAATATAAATTCCGAAAATAATATTTGAATTTTTTTTCGAAAATTTTCAATTATTTTGCATTTTAAAAATGTTTTTTGTTTTATCTATCAAATTAATGGCTAGGATTGTGTGTCACGGTCTCACAAAATTAGACTGTCTCACACGAATCTAACTATATATATATATATATATATATATATATATATATATATATATATATATATATATATATACACACACACTAGTCATGAACCCGTTCAAATCGACGAGCGGGAAATAGATTTTAAGCGGCAGACACCATGTGGGCGCGGTGTAGGAGTGTTTGTTGGGGAATAGCTTCCTTTTGGCAAATAATGAATGGTTCTTTTTTGGTGAATTGTTTCTTTCAACGGGCAATGAAGAGTTTTTTTTGGAATACTTTTCTTTTGGTCCACAACCACATATTGTAGACAACAGAGGGCAATGAATAGTTTTTTTGGAATAGTTTTCTTTTAGTCCACAACCACAACCACATATTATACACAAGAGACGAGGACAAATATTTTTCTACAATCATAATCCAAATCGATAATTGAAATTATACATAAACAATACAATTATATATTCCATGATTCCGACCAATATATTGATAGTTGTGTTATGTGCATAAATAGTGGTACTTTATACAAATATCATTGTTCAACTTTGGAGAGAAAACTTGAATACTAAATAAAATAATCAAAAATTTTGAATCCAAACTTGATAGCAAATACAAACATTCGCAAGAAAAAGTTAACCAAATATGTAATACAATTAATAAGATTGTTATAATTTTCCATTAATGTTTGAGAGTATAATGTTGAAGGTCATCACTAGCCCGATAGAACCTTGTCATTGTCTAGAAGAAGTTAGCATGTTCTAGAATGATCTGGAAGATTCTAGAACATTATGGAATACTATGGAGAAGTCTAGAAGATGCCAGAAGATTCTAGAATTCTCTAGAACGAGATGGAAGATCCTAGGAGGCTATAGAACATTCTAGAACACTATGGAAGGTACAAGAAGGTCTATACTTATCTAGGACATTATAGAGCATTCTAGAAACATATAAAAGCTTATAATTGATATAGAATATGGTAGATAGTTCTAGAATAGTCATGAATGTATGTAGATCTAGAAACTTCCTATAAGGAGGTGGAAACACCTATAAATAGGTGTGGAGCTCATTTGCTCCAAATCAATCCAACATCTAAGTATCCAAGAAAGCCTCAAAGAAAGAAAAGTGTGTAGTAGTCTCACAAAGTGTAAGGTCTTCTTAAGTGTCTTAATAAAAGTCTTGTTGTTTCCCACACTAAGAGTCATGTTCAACAATATGGTATCAGAGCAAGGTTTGTTGATAGTGAGAACGAGTGATTCTCGTTGTGTCGTGAGTAGTTTGTGACTCTGCAAGTTTAGTGTCGAAACTAGCTTGTTTGGTATTACCGAGGTACTGCCAACACGATGGGTGATCTCCAAGTCGTCGGAGGAATCAAGAAACTCAACAGCAACAACTACAAAACGTGGGAAACATGTATGAAGTCCTACTTACAAGGACAAGATCTATGGGAGGTCGTTGGTGGAAGCGAAACTACACCACCAGAGGAAGACGTTAATGGTGCTTTGCGCAGATGGAAAATCAAAGCAGGCAAAGCAATGTTTGCCTTGAAGACCACAATCGAAGAAGAGATGTTGGAGCATATTCGGGATGAGAACACCCCGAAAGAAGCTTGAGACACGTTTGTGATGCTTTTCTCAAAGAAGAATGATACGAGACTACAACTTTTGGAGAACGAGCTATTATCAATCTCACAACGTGACATGACGATTACTCAATATTTCCACAAGGTCAAGTCGATATGTCGGGAGATTACTGAACTAGATCCGCAATCCGTCATTGCAGAAGCTCGAATGAAGAGGATCATTATCCATGGACTAAGGCCGGAATATAGAAGCTTTGTTACTGCTGTACAAGGATGGCCCGTTCAACCATCACTTGTAGAGTTTGAAAATTTGTTGGCCAGCCAAGAAGCTATGGCTAAGCGAATGGGAGGCATCACGCTGAAGAGTGAAGAAGAAGCACTCTACACAAGTAAAAGTCGGAGGAATTTCAAGCCACCTTCTAAAGAAGGATACAAAAATGCTGACAAAGGGAAGAGTCAGCCAAGAACCTCACAACCATGGAGATCTCAAAAGACCGACAATAAGAGTTCTCGGGGGAGGAGGTTCGAAGGCAACTGCAACAATTGTGGAAAGTGGGGCCACATGTACAAGGATTGTTGGTCAAAGAAAAAGTCTGTGGAAAGCAATATAGTAACTTCCAAAAAGGAAGTAGAGGATGAATGGGATGCTAAGGCACTATGTGCTATAGAAGAGAATAAGACTAAATGAGGAAGGCTAATGTTCGTGGATGCTAGGGTAAATGGAGGATTCACCAAGGCTTTGGTAGATACAGGTGCATCCCATAATTTCCTTGCTAAAGATGAAGCTAAGAAGTTGGGCATCAAATACACCAAAAATCCCTGGTCATTTGAGAAAGACGATACCATGCGTATCACCAAGGGTTCAATAATTCACATTGTACCCTTGAAGAGAAATATGATTGGATCCCGCATGCTATCAACTATGCAACTCGACAAAGGTCTCAAGAAGAGTGAGACAGAGTTTATGACAACCTTGAAGGAGGAAGTTATTCCCTTGAAGATGGACATTCCAAAGGAGAATAAGAACATGACGTCACCAGAGTTGCATAAAAAGTCTCATCTTAGACGAAAAATGGAACATGTGATGGAGAAACTGGATAAGGCGAAAAAGAAGAAAAACACATTAATTCGTAAGAGCAAAGTAGAATTTCTCAACAGAGCAACATCTAAACGAGATGAGCAGATCAATAAGGGATCACATCATAACATGTTAATATTGTGGGAATTTTCCAAGGCTTGTAAGAGGGACAACTCACATGCTTACAAGTTTCTCAAAGGGAGGCATAAGAAACTACACAAGATAGTTCAACAAAGTCAGGAACAATATTATGCTGCTAGAAAATGCAACCACGAATGTTGTTGTCAACTACGAAAACAATACACGAAGCAACGACTGCAACAACTAAGAAAAAACCAAGCATGTGGAAGAGAAAAAGTTCTCAAGGAAGAAGTCAATATGCGACAGATCAAGACTGATAAACAAATAGCAGAATTATTCACCGAAGGGCTGAGTAAAGGAAAAAGTGAAGATTTAGATGTCAGCTCAACATGATACGAAGAATGGGGGCTAGTGCTGAGGGGGAGTGTTGAAGGTCATCACTAGCCCGATAGAATCTTGTCATTGTCTAGAAGAAGTTAGCATGTTCTAGAATGATCTGGAAGATTCTAGAACATTATGGAATACTATGGAGAAGTCTAGAAGATGCCAGAAGATTCTAGAATTCTCTAGAACGAGATGGAAGATCCTAGGAGGCTATGGAACATTCTAGAACACTATGGAAGGCACAAGAAGGTCTATACTTATCTAGGACATTATAGAGCATTCTAGAAACATATAAAAGCTTATAATTGATATAGAATATGGTAGATAGTTCTAGAATAGTCATGAATGTATGTAGATCTAGAAACTTCCTATAAGGAGTCTCACAAAGTGTAAGGTCTTCTTAAGTGTGTAGTAGTCTCACAAAGTGTAAGGTCTTCTTAAGTGTCTTAATAAAAGTCTTGTTGTTTCCCACACTAAGAGTCGTGTTCAACATATCATACAGGCCAAGATGTACATGTCCTATAATTACAGTTTTGTCCCTAATGTAGATGGTCTGGAATATTACATAAAAAAGTTGAATTTAGTGTTTTTTAGTTTTGGATGGATTTACCCATAATGTTGGGAGACAAGGATTAATATGGTGCTAAATTTATACAAACATTATCAAAATCAGTTTCCTAATAACATATTCGAGTCCAAATTGTATATAGTTTCATTATAAGATAAAGAATTGAGATAAAATTAATGATTCCAAAACACATAAAAATCATCATGCGACTAACAAACCATTCCTTTCATATTAAGAAAATTAATAATAATGCTTCATCGCCATCTAATAAATCTACTCTATCAAATGTAACAAGAAGCAATAAGGAATGAAAATAACAGAATAAATGGAATGACACTACAAGATGCACACTCTAGTTGGAATTTATAAAAAAAAATGATAATATAAACACTGACTAAAAACTCAAGCCTAGAAAATAAAAATTGATGAACCCTTAACGACATTGATGTTTATGTGAAGTATAATTGATTTGTATGACACTTTGGCATTAGGGTTTCAGAATAGAGACATCTCAGATCCTGAGAGTGATTAAAAAAACACAATTTTTCGTCTGGGAAGAAAGAATGGATGCGAGGAAGTGAGAAACATTGAGTATCAAGAAGTTACCTTGAATTAGCTAAAAGCAAACCAGATCTTGCAGAGGTCTTTAGAAAATATTACTTTTCCAAGTGGGAGTTCATCAGAAAACGAAATGAAAATCATAACAATAATCAATGGTAAATGCTTATGGTAGAACAATTCTTCATCGCTACAATCTTTAAATCATGTAAACCGGTTGAATAGTTCTACATCGCTTCAATCTTCAAATCTTGCAAAAAGTTCGATTGACTCCACATGTATGAGAAAAATCTAACCTGTGACATAGATCAAAACAAAAGTGGTCGTTGTCTACATCTTTAGCAGGTGGCATTGGTCACCGAATGCGAGAGTTCAAAAGGGTTTTAACCGATTCAATTATTGAAAGCGAGGGGTTACAATTCAATCCATGTGACGTGAGAAAGGTGGTGGAGACATCGGTGTGTGGTGGTGGAGACGGCGGTGTGTGGTGTTGTTAGTCACCAGTTAAGGAAGAAAGAAGGAGGCGAGTGGTGGTTGCGATGACGGAGATAAAGGGGCATCAACATTCGATTTTGGAGAGAAAAGATGAGAGAGTGTGATCATCATTTAAGAGTATGAGACGACATATTAGGAAATTTTGTAATTCAAAGCCGAAGTGAATGTAACCATATATCCTTAATTTGTGCTATCAATTAGTGATAGAAGTCATGGTTTGAACAAAGAATAATAACTTTTTATAGGATTATTACTTATTTTATGCACTAAATATTTGTACATTTAGTTTAAAATTTCGGACTATTTAAATTATAATATTATTATATTAATGATTTGTTGTACTCAATGTTCTAGATAATGTAAGCGTGACTTGGCGGTAATGTCAAACCTCAAGCTTTTCCGAGTGTTGGCGAATCATAACGTTTGTAAGGCGTGACTTAAGGCGATAATTTTCTATATAATAAATATTTTTATATGTATTTTCAACTATTATTCATTTTTATACATATATATAAGTTAAGGAGGCATTTTGGCAAAGCTTGGCGGCAGGTGCAAGCCTTGGAGCCGTGACGTCCCATGGCGGAGCCATAGAGCTTTTTAGAACATTGGTTGTACTTTAAGCTTAAACATTTGAACGTCTTAAAAAATATAATTATATTCAAGCTATTTTTAAAAATAATGATATTTCTTTTATAATGTAATATAGATACATATGTGTGTTTGTAAAGAAAAAAACAACACACACACACACACACACACACATATATATATATATATATATATATATATATATATATATATATATATCGATTTTTTTGGTTTTTTGGACCGGTCAAATCGGTCGGACCAGTTGAACCATCGAACTAGTAAGATAGTCGGTTTAATGTATGGTTCGATTTTCAAAACCTTGCTAACCGTATAACAAGACAAAACTGCAAATTTGGTCCTTGTGGTTTGCAAAAATCTTTGGATGGGGTCCAAAAAGTTTCCGACTTGCACATAAGGTCCAAAATCAAGGTTTTTCTTGGTTTTTGGTCCAAAAAAAATTTAAAATTACCTTTTTACGCTTTTAATTTCAGTTTTGTATTTTATTTTCTTATTTATTTTAATACTTTATGAAATAAAAATAAAAAACAAAAAGGACAGACCGCCACTCCACCCCTACTGATACCCTCTCTCTCTCTCTCTCTCTCTCTCTCTCTCTCTCTCTCTTTCTCATTTCTTATCTAATAATAAAAAAAAGCAGCAACAGCAAATAGCCAAAGCTATTGTTTCCACCCTAATTAGCAGATCACCATGGCATCCCCCCCATTTCTGTGAATAACGATCGATCCACCTTGATTGTTTCCTTTCGTTCGTTCTTCCATTATTTCAATCATGCTCCTTTCATTCCAAATCAAATGAAGACGGGAACAAGATATGCTTTCTTCCTCTTTGCAATTGGCCAACATCTTCAACTTCTCCCTTCGTTTTCTTCTTGATTTTAGTTAAGAAGCTTCTCTAGAGATGGAGCCGCATCCGGCGAGACAACGAGGTTGTCAAACATGAAACCCAAAAACCCTTTTCCCATTCATCGAGTTCTTACAAAACAAAAGAGAAGAATAAGAATAAGAAGAAAACATATGATCGGACGACACCCTTTTTTTTGTCGACTGAATCAGCCAAGCACCCACTGTTTTCATCAATCAACCCTCCACCCAAACCTTTCCTCTCTCGTCAAACAGTTGTTGCTTCCCCTCTTTCCTTTCCTCGTCATGTGCTTCTGGATGATAGAAAGAAGAGGCAGCGGAGCTGCCATCGAAAGCCATCCACCACCACTCACTGCCACCACGTGTTGCTGCTATTGTTATTCTGACCGCCAGAGAACCACTGGAGGTCTTGACGAAAGATCAGCAGCCACCAGATCCAAATCACATTTGCCTCCACACTTCCTTCTTAATGCGATCGTTCGATCGTTTTTTGTTCCTTTGCTTGATCAAGAAATAACCAAAGGCACGATAAACCCTAATCTACCTAAGTTTGAGACAATAAAGACATCTACCCCCTCCATTTACAGGGGGGGAGAGAGAGAGAGAGGAGGAGGAGGAGGAGGAGGAGGATGAGGAGGAGGAAGAAAGAGAAAAGGGGAGGGCTCCGGTGGGGTGGGTAAAGAGAGAGATGGGGTGAGCTAAATTAATTCCTTTTTTGCATTAATATTTATAAAATAAATATACAAAAAAAAAAGAAATTTAAAGGGCAAAACCATCAATTCAAATGCTCCATGGACCAAAAATACAAAAATTTGTTAAGTTTAGGATCAAAAACCCAAGAAAACTTTGATTTTAGACATTCTGTGCAAGCCGGAAACTTTTTGGACCCCATCTAAAGATTTTTGCAAACCACAAGGACCAAATTTGCAGTTTTGTCGTATAACATATAAATCTTCATCTTAATCATTTCAAAATTCAACAATTAGATGGATGTTTCCAACTTACTAATGTTCTTAAGAGAATTTGGATAATAGTCATCGACATTGCACACATTGATGGGTCAACCTCTCCATGAAATCCGCACTTTAGCTCCTACATTTTCAAAAATAACAACATTTAGGGCATGGGAAAGAAAACCAAAATATTGTCTCTTTTATGTAAGAAAAACCCACAAAGTTATAGAACTTGACTTACGAGTTTAGTTTATGTGGAAAACTGTCTGTTGAGATTGAGCACCATTTATAGAGTTTTCACAATAATGACTATTCCACTAAAGCACAACGATGCTTGATTTTCCTTATGCCTTAAGTGTGCACAAGAAGGAAGAGAATAAAAAAAATGTTTGGTGAAATCAAATGAGTCGTTAAAATTATAAAGGATAACATGGAGCTAAAGGGAAATTTGAAAAAAAAAAAAAATTCTAACCTTGACATAATCAGTATGTGGGGTGTAGGCCCGTCCCTGACTAGTACTCAGTGACTTTAATTTTTCTGCTATGAATAATAAACCAAAAATGTCTGCATATTGTTTGTTTTGTTTAAACATTCGATCCAGTAAACCAATACATTGATCACCTATGTACACAAAATGCTTGATCGCATATGTACACAGAATATTGAATCCTAAATGATTCTTGAGGTGAAAACTCATGTATCAGTTCTGACGGTCCAAGGTCACTCTCATCAAAATGTCTTTTATTAAATATTATTCTTTTATTATTTTTATGAAGAAACATTTGTTCAATTCTCAAATTAGAAGCTATATCTCTGGCACAATTCAAAGTCTTCTCAAACACATTCTCTCGGTAGTCTTTAAAAAACTCAATAAGTATCCCATACTTTTTATTACATCATCAATACGCATAATCTCAGATTGAAGTTTTGCCTGACGAGATATCAAGGTTCAAAACAGCAAAATGATAGTTTCGAACAAAAGACCAGTAATACCAGCAATCCAATGACACATACTTTCCTTAGATAAATTTTAGAATTCATGCAAGGATACAATTTTTGATTTTTATTTATTTATTTTCGTTAGTTTTCTTTTATAATCAGATTGACTTAAAAATTGCAACTAAATTTTATATTATGTATATACTTGATGGGGATAATTTTCTTTTATGATAATACATAAAAATGTATTTTATGGAAATATCAACACTATAACTATAATTTTATCCTTAAATTCGGAGGCCTTTAAAAATCGGTGACTCCGTGCAACTGCACAACCCGCACACCCTAGGGCCGCCACTAGTGGGGTGTGCTAACGAATAAAAGTTAATGCTGATTATCTATTTAGCTCTAAGGAATGAAACCACAACAAAACGTACTAAAAAATAAAATTTATAATTTTAAGATTGCAAATTTGCAATGACTATAACCATATATATCTACAAATCATATGAACCAAATTTCAAAGAAAATACGTTTCATGGAATGAGAAGTAATCCGGCCCATTATTAGATCCAACGATCCTATTCTAATTATCTAATCTAACCATATCCCAAAGCCCACTGGCCAGCTACTCAAACTTCTCGGCTTCTTCCATTGATACCCCCCAGTCCCACACGATCACATACGATTTACGGGTGTAGTTCTCTCTGCAAGATACTAATCGATCGGAGAATGGATGAGATTGCTACACGATATGAACATCACATGCTTAATACAACTATGGATGCTCAGAATCAACTCATAAAAGGTTTGAATTAGATAGATTTATGTCAGTGTGTTTAGTCATTTAGATGTGTTAGAACTTTTGATTTTAGTTTGTTCCCGACTGAATTTTTTGGAATCTTTGTTTATGTACTCGTTTACGATCAGCAGTAAAAAAAACATTTCATAGATCATATAGTTGATTAGTGGAAATTAGGAATTTAAGGGTTAGACATTTTGGGGTTTTTCTGAGACGAAGGTATGCAATCTCGAAGACACGAAGATTATGCTTCCGAATCTTCTTATGGACGCGGCCGTCGCAACACTGATCACGTTCCAGATGGTTACTTAATAAGGTCGCCTCGCTCGAAGAGGAGTTGGAGCCCTCGGAGAATGGAACATCCTTCTTACTCCGACCGGGTGTTGATTCGTCATAGGGGTGATTCCATGGAGAGAAGAAGGCTTGTGGACGATGGTAGTAGAAGAATTCGATCTAGGTCACCTCCTATTCTAGAGGCCAAAAGAGCACGCCCTTTCTACAACGACGATTGGATTGTTGATAGAAACTTATCTGCTGGTGAACGACAATCAAGATATGAGTTCTTCGATCATATGGACATGAAACGTGGTGATGTTGATTCTCCTACCAGGAATGAGTTCAGTTATGGCCGGGGTTCTTCCAGAACAGCTATAATAGATGACAAATTTGAAGGTAGGAGGATCGACAGTGGGATGGGTGAAATGGTGAGTGGGAAATCAGCATTTACAGGACTCTACAGATCAACCCGAGAAGTGGGAATGGGACCCACCTCCAGACCTGAAAGCAGTAAAGATATCTCATCATCATCACTGAACATTGGTTTAGAACACCCTGATAAAGAAAGATTTAGGTACCCAGATACCCGAGGCTCATTTTCATTCGATAAATACTCATCTATGAAGCAATATGGGGATGATGGGGATAAACATATGGTTCTTCTGAGGGATCCCCCTTACTCAAATTTGCCAGCATCTAGGTCTAAGGAATCAATGAGTGCATCTCACATGAAGGATTATACAAGAACATCTCCACAAAAGTCAAGAATTGATCATTTAGGTTATCGAAATGACATACCTTTATCAAGAGACAACCATCCATTGAACTCTTCAAATACATCACATTCACACCCTTTGTCTCCCTCCAGGTATGAACAAAGGCAGCATTTGGACCATGGAAGAGACCCGTATCTGGACTACAATGAGGATACAGGTCAATACCATCATGACACATTTAGTCCTCCAAGAACCAGACATCTTGACTCTTTACATCTTCAACCACGAATACAAGAAAGAGATGACTACTTATATCCATCTGATGACATGTATGAAAAGATGGATATGCGTGAGAGAGTGGACTACAGGGATAGGGAGATCTTGAAACCAAATATGTTGGAACATGTCACACATCGAGCAGAAGCATCTGATTTTTCTCACAGGAGTAGAACTTCATTGGAGTATCTTTCTTTGGAGAAGCCACCAGCTACACATAACATTGAAAAAAGAGAACATACAAAGTATCTTGATCCAGATAGTGTTCACACACGTATTGGGAGGAAAATATCTAGAGAAGAGGAAATTCCATACATGGGTATGCCACAAGATCATGAAATAGGACATGTGAGAGTAGATTATGATTATAAACATGATGTAGGTATAGAATCTCATAAGGAAAGAAGAAGAGATTCACCAAGATTCTTATATGAAATGGAAAGGATTAGACCTACTGAAAGAACACATAGGATGGAAGAAAGACATGACCTTTCTCCATATGACTCATCAAGTAGGTTTATGAAGAGGAAATACATAGTGGATGATGAAGAAAATAGGATTCCAATTACTTCTAGAAGACACAATCAAGATTTTAGTGATGAGGAGTGGGTAGATGAGGAATGGATAGATCAAGAAACCAGAGGTTCACATTATACTAAAAGAAGGGACCATATCCATGACCATGGGTTCAGTAGAAGGGTAGACAGGATTTACGATGATGAAACAGAAGAACTCATGCATGATCATCATCATCATCATCATCCTATGAAATTTGAAGATAAATATGCAAAAGGGTATTCAAGATCTGGTGGTTATAATTCTAATTCTAATTCACACCATCAAAACAAAAAGCATGCTCTTTCCAAATGGAAGAATCTACCAAGAAGAAGTGAAGTTGACATTGAGAATGACAATGACAATGACAATGACATGTACTCTGGTGGAATCGATCAGTATGAAGATTGGTCAAATGTTGCAAAATCAGAACCACGTGAAGACTCTCAAGAATTCAAACAACTTGTACATGATTTCTTCTTATCTTTCACAAAAAAATTGAATGAAAACTCAAGTGTGAGAAGAAGATACATGGAGCAAGGGAGAGGAGGTAGCTTATTCTGCATCGTTTGTGGCAGAAGGTCTGTGACTCTGTGTTATTATTAGCTCAAAAATCATAAATGGCATTTGGTGGAGTTTGCAGAGACTAAAAAAACGTTTTATCTCTTTCATAGTATTACCTTACATAATATAATATGGTTGAAAATGAAATGATGTGTGTTTCTATGTACTCAATCTCACTTTCCAATTGCTTTTAACTTTGTTTCAGTCTTTCAAAAGAGTTTATGGACACACAAAGGTTAGCAATGCATGCTTTCATGTCAAGAAAAGTTGGATTAAGAGCACAACATTTAGCACTTCACAAGGCGATTTGTTATATGTTAGGGTGGAATGGTTCTTTATTACCTCAAGAAACCATTAGATGGTTTCCAGAACCTCTTTCCTCTAATGAATCTTTGGCCCAAAAAGAAGATCTAATAATCTGGCCTCCACTTGTCATAGTTCATAACATATCAATCTTGAACAATGACTCAAATGCCAGCGGAGTGGGACCCACATCCATTGAAGAACTCGGACAGTTTCTGAGAGGTAAAGTAGTTTTGCAAATTTGTTATCTTTATAAAACGGATTTTATCATTTTTTTTTTTTTGGTGTCAACTTTTTTGTTATATCCAGGTAAAGGTTTGAGTGGTGGGAAAGTTAGACTTGGGAAACATGCAAATTGCAGCATAATGTTGGTGAAGTTTTTGGCTACGTTTTCTGGGCTACAAGAAGCAGAAAAGATTCATGAATATTTTGTCAAGAATAAACATGGAAGGAAATATCTTGAACAAATAATTTCCGGAAAAGGGAAAAGCAAAAATGGGGAGGGTGAAAATGGGAATAATGGAGATAAAGAGGGTGAGAGAGTAGTGTTTGGGTACATGGGTATTGCTGAAGATTTGGATAAAGTTGATTTTGATACAAAAAGGAAATGTTCCATTAAGAGCAAGAAGGAAATTAAGGACATTGCTGATGCTCCTGTGAAACCTGAGTGAAAAAAGAACAAGAAAAAACTCTTCTTTAGAGCTTATTATACTTTTTTTTATTGGCTTTCACTTCATATCTATGCTATTATTCCTTAGTTTTAATCCCACAAAGAGATTGTATAATCCCCACGTTTTGATCTAAGAACTTTGTTTTAATATTATAAAATGGTTTTAATATGTTTGTGGCATTTTTGGTTTGTGGGATTGTTAGTTTTTTTCTTTATATTAAATTTAAGAAACAAACATGTAAACTCTATATAAAAGAAAAAAAAAAAAACAAAGATACAAAAACCTCTATTAATACTAACAAAATCTGGTTACACAAATTTACCAAATGGACACTCTTTAATATCTATCGTTTTTGGAAATTAAGAAATTTGATTCCACAAGCAAAGACAATAAAGAAGAGAACAACCCAAAGAACATGAGCCATGGCAACATAAGGAAGAAAATCATAATCATATCCCAAGAAACTCTTGATGAACACCTTCACAGACATGGAACCAGCTCCAGGAACTTCAACAAGATTCTCATTTTCACCAACTTGAGATGTAATAAGCCCATACAATGTCCAAGCCACCGGAGAACCCCAGTAATACCACCTCCACCATATCGGAATTTGCTGCAAATTAATTATAATATTCCTTCATTTATCACATTTTTCTTCACAAATTTAGAGTTAATAACTTATAAAGTTAGTGTTGAGTGTCAACTTACTGTTCTAGGGATAAGAAAGCCAGAGAACAAGTTCCAGAAACTGAGGAAGAAGGACATGGTAATGGCAGCAATGTGGTAGTTTGGAGTGAGGGCTACAAGCATCATCCCGTATAATGTGAAGTAAGTGAAGCACATACACACAAAGAAGTAGAACCAGAAGAACTTTCTAGCTGACCATGCAAATCCAATCATCAAGAAAAGTAGAAGACTGTAAATGAACGTTTGAATGCAAACATAAATCACCTCGATTGCAACCTGAAATTTTATAAATAGATAGTTAAATTTAAAATTTAAAATTTAAAATCAATAACACATCACAAATTTAACTCTAATTGTTGTTATTACTTGAGCAAATGCATATGGGAGTGGTGAATACATCCCTGCAGCTTTCTCGCGATAGAAAACGGTTCTTTCAATGGATACTACAGCTTGTACAGAAGAAGTATTGGTTCCTCCAAGAAACATAACAGCAGCATACATTGCTCCCAACATGTTCATTAGATCTTGTTGTCGACTCCTGTCAAGAAAATTAATTAAAAGTTAAAACCCATCATCATCGAGATGATATGTGTACAAAAAAATAAATAAAGAGCTTTAAATTCTTGATGTTTAATGCTTACGTTTGTTGGCCTTTGTTCCAGAAGATTATCCCGAAAATAATCCCGATTATGGTTGTCATTAAGAACCGAACAACATTGTATTGTGGATGTCTCCAGTAAGACAAACGTTGTTTCCAAAAACATGCTTTGTATTGTGTGAAAAACGATTGTGAGTACTTTGTCTTAAAATGGAGGTCTCGGGATCCTGGTGCTGGTGTGCTCAGCTCCTTTATGAGCTCCTGGTTCCTCCTGTTTAACAGATTAGTTGAGGTTTAATTTGATCTAAAACATGAAAAAGTAGGGTTGAAGATATAGATTTGGATCGAATACATACCTATACAGTTCTGAATTAGCATAGGTTGTTGCGAAATCAATACCAAGATGAGCTTCAACCATGGAAGAACTGACATCAAGCATCCATGTCGCTGGATTTTGACCATCTTTTATCTCGGTAACCCCTGGAATTGACTGAAAAATATATAGGAGGATGAAGGTGCAAAGAAAGATAAGAAGATGGAGGTTTTTTTTGAGGTGTTGCGATTGTTAAAGGGTACAATACACTCACTTGGAAGTATTCGATTAGTAGGTCGGAATGGTGTCCGAGAGGTCCAGTGTAAATAACTTGACCACCTCTTTTCATCAACAAAAGCTGCAACATATTTATCAAAATTAATTTTAGCAAGTTTTAATTAATTAATAGAAAGTTAAATTAACGACAAGATGTAGTGTTGTATCACCTCATCAAATGCTTCAAAAATGTCGATGCTTGGTTGGTGAATTGTGCAGACAACTGTTCTACCTGTATCAACGGTGTTCCTGACTGTTCGCATGACAATGGCTGCAGCCCTTGCATCGAGCCCTGATGTGGGCTCGTCCATGAAGATAATGCAAGGATTAGCAACCAACTCAACGGCTATTGTGAGTCTCTTTCTTTGTTCAGTCGAGAGACCATCTACACCTGGAAGTCCGACTAGCAAATTCCTTATGGAATTTAACTCGATCAAATTCATAACTTCCTCCACAAACACCTGCACATTTGGTTTAAAACATATATCTAAAAGTATTGATAGTGTATAATTCTTGATGATCCATCACTATACAAATCCCATCATATATATTGGGTGTGTGAGGCCTTTAGTGAAGATGTATGCATATTGCTACCTTGATGGTACATGAAGAACTCTAACTTGACTACGTGCAATTCTTTTTCGTACAAAATGAACGTCCATTTCAGCATGTTTGTGTTGTAATAATGGGTTGTTGTAGAAATATTTTATGCCAACATTACCACAATAGAAAAGTGTGGCTCTCGCCTTTCATGATGGGTCAGGAGCCATCATAACTACTTGCCATCAGAATAGGTTTTTAAGGCAGCCACCACGGATGTAGCTCGAGTACAAGATTTCGTAGTGAATTTTTTTCAGTGACAAGGTTAACAACTCCTTAATATTCCAGATCGATGCTTGATTTCGACAAATTAGGTTGTTTTTTTAGGATCGTGAGATGAGGTTGTCTACAAAGAAGAAACAATAACCGAATGTAGAGGCGTTGAATGACCTATGATAATGCAATGACTTCAATGTATCATAGGGTTGTCAATTGGTTTTTAGACGATGGCACTTAGTTTTGGTTTAGAGTCGACATGAAACTATGAAGACTTATACTCATACATATAGATTTGTTCGACATTGTCTTGTGTGCATTTATTTTGACATTGAGAGAGACTATGGTCATTATGTTGGATGACTACGATGTTGAGAAAATAATTGATTGGACCTAATTTGGCCGTTAAAAATTCTCATCTTAATTTAAAGATAAGTGAGAGACTAAGAGGCATAAGAGTTCCAAGGACGTAGTTAAGATTGTAGTTGATCTATTGTGGATAGAGCAAATGATTCAATAAGTTATGTCTAGCATACATGATTAGATAAGTTATGTCATTTTCCCCAAAGATATATACAAAAAAAGTGGTTGATCTATTTTCCCCAAAGTAACTTGGACTTGCAGGTGAAGATGGTATCGGATCGGGAGCTGATGTAGGTCGTCGCTGCCTACTATACACGTGAATTATTGGCGGCCTTACAGGATCTGATGGCTGCTCAGAGTTAGATGGCATGGGAGACTCTAAATTCAAATTAGGAATAGGTGTAGTGTATACCACCAAATCATCATTATCTCCTTGATTATGGGTGCTAGTCACTGGAAAGAAGGGTCCTTTCTCTAGAAAACTTTCATCTCATGAAATGATATAATGATCGAGTGTAGGAGAAAAACACTTATAACTTTTCTGAAGGCAAGATTATCCTAGGAAAACACACTTAAGGGACTTCGGATCTAGTCTGATGATCTGAGGTCGAGAATCTCGAACAGAACAACTACAACCAAATATCTTTGGTTCGACTGGAACAAATGTTTATTACGAAACAAAACATAAAATGGAATATCACCATCAAGAATTGCAGATGGAATACAGTTGATGAGAAAATAGGCAATAAAGACTACATCATCCCAAAATGTTTTTGGAATGGTCATTTGAAATAATAATGCTCGAGCTACTTCAAGAATGTGATGATTTTTTCATCCAACAACACCGTTTTGGGCAGATGTATCAACACAAGAAGATTCATGGAGAACACCTTGCTGAAACATGTATGATCGAAAGATTTCTAAGGTGTATTCTTTTGCACGATCAATATGCAAAGTTTTCATAGAGATACTAAATTGTATTTTAATCTCAACAACAAATGAACAAAAACATGTGAATACCTTGGAGCGATTTTTCATCAAATACAACCAAGTAACACGAGAATAATCATCCACAAAAGTCATAAAATACTTGAACTCAGTTTTAGAAGTAATAGGAAAAGGACCCCATACATCATAGTAAACTAATTCAAATGGGGACGTAACTTGTTTATTAGCTCTAGGGCTCAAGTGAGCATGTAGATGTTTAGCAAATTGACACGACTCACAATTTATGGATTATAAATGACTAAATTGGGGATATAATTTCTTTAAACTTTGAAGAGCTGGATGACCTAAGTGAAAATGTAATTCAACCGGAGATAATGACATCAATCATACTATGGATTTCAGTATCCCACGTTCAAATACATAAAGTCCACCGGATTCTCATCCTCTACCAATTATTTGTTTTGTTGAAAGATCTTGAAAGACACAATAAACAGAGAAAAACATGACACTACAATTCAATCCACGAGTAATTTTACTAACTAATAACAAATTAAACGAGAAATTTATGAGGCTTAACATAGAGGATAATGAAATAAATAGGGGCAAGATCAACTATGCTAGATCCTAGAACTTAGAACTTGAATGGTACCATTGACAATGGTAACATGGGATGTTGATGTATGAGTATGGAAATCAGATAGAAGATGATGATTAGCTGTCATGTGATTTGAAGCACATAAATCGATGACCCATTTGGAAGCAGAATATAATAAACATTTAGTAGAATTGTTCGTCTCAGCAAAAGCGGCCACCGACGAATGTAAATTTCTGCATCCAAAAAATTGAGCATTCCCTTTTGGAGATATAGTAACAAAATCAAAACCAAAAGTAGAACTAGAAGCAGTATTTTCAGGCGTCATATCAGAAACAGAACCAGAATTAGGAAATTCTTGATGATACACAATCATTTTTTTCAAGGATCGGGACTCGACACACATAGACAAAAGAACCATCTCATAGGGTGCCCAAACTGAAGAACTCAGAAACATAACACTCACATGGTGCCCTAATCAGAAAACTGTTACAGCCCAGGCTCTAGACCTCATCACATGACAAGTGTTGTGCTGGTGATTGAAGAAGCCGTGAACTCCCTTGTAACTTAGCCTCCTATTTACAAGAGACTAAACTAAGCTATTAAACTAATATTACTCTATTGATTGTTTTGAAATTACAACATATCTTATTTTATGAATGACTACCCTTTAAATAGGGATAAACAAAAGACTCAAATCAGGAAACAAAGATTCTAAAATCGACTTAAATAATAAACGATCATAATTATCAGATTTAAAAACAGAAACAAGATAACTTCCTGAAATATAAAATACTTGTTATCTATTAACTTGTAGACTTATCAAGTATGATTCATAACATTACTCCCTTTATTTGCATTTAGCTTGTCTGCTAGCTCAAAACCTGGGCACACGTCAGTTAAAACAACACGATCATCCCAAGTAACATCTTTTTCATCCTCCATCATGATATCGAACAATTTCACACACTTATGGCTGATCGAGAATATCTCATCACAGTTAAAGCATAATCCTTTTGCACGTCGTTCCACCAACTCTATAGCCGTAATGCGTTTCAAAGCCGAGTTCCACACTTCATATTTCATTGTTTCGGCTCCACCACCCGCCGACTCTCGGTTTTTGCTTCCTATTGAGGGTTGATTCCTAGTTGATAAAGGTGCTCCAAAACTCCTTGGTCGTCCCTTCTCCACAAGTTCGAACTCAATCTGTTTGGCTAGGTTCATAGCATAATATAGTGTGGTGGGTCTATCAAACTCTACTTCGTAACGGATAACATTAGTCAAACTTGCACAAAAATGCCAAACACTTTGCTCCAGAGTCACACCCATCGTTTGCCCTAGCAACAACTCAAAGCCTTCACAATAGTCCTCTACTGTATCTGTTTGCCTCAATTGAGTTAACGCGCCTAACGGGTTCATGCTCGTCGGGGGTCCAAATCTGATTTTGCACTCTTTTGAGAACTCGAACCAATTCAAGTGGGTTTTCATTTGTCGTAGGTTATGGTACCAGCCACTAGACCGACCTTGTAGTGAAAAGGTGGTCTGCCTAACCCAAGCTTCAGTGGGGGTCTATAGTTCTTCAAAGAATTCTTCACATCTTTGAAGCCATTCGACTGGATTACCCTACACATCATATATGGGAAACTCCATCTTCGTGAATCTTGGTACTCTTCCCCTACGGTATCCCATATCTCTCGTCTCTTCCCAGTCTTTTGGTGCCCCCTGATCCCTTCTGTTTGACCCTTCTGGTTTGAGGGAATCTAAATGGTGTTTGAAAGGTTAGGGTTCACCTATCCGTCATGATTTAAAAGCCTTGCTCGATGCTCTTCCTGCTTCTTCCTGGATCAAGCCCTTAAATCTTCTAGCCAAGCCTCCTTGGTATGAAAACTTACTGTTTGGATTGGAACCAAAGGTGGTGCCACGTCCTCTTCCACACACATGTTTCGATGAGTCATCAAATCTATTAGACTCGAACATCTTGTCCACGCTTTCATCTTCTTCTTCTTGTCAGTTGGATTTGTTTTGGGTTAGGGTTTGTAATCGCTGCTTGCTTGATCTGCAAGGCTACCATAGCCACCTTTAAATCATTGGTATTTGTATCCAATTTCTTCATTAGCTCTTCCTATTGTTTTGACATCACGAACGGCTCTGATACCAAATTTGTTATGGCCCAGGATCTAGACCTCGTGACAGACCAGTGTTGGTGCTTGAAGAAGCCGTGAAATTCCTTGTAACATAGCCTCCTATTTACAGGAGACTAAACTAAGCTATTAAACTAATATTACTCTATTGATTGTTTTGAAATTTTAGCATATCTTATTTCATGAGTGACTACCCTTTAAATAGGGATAAACAAAAGACTCAAATCAGGAAACAAAGATTCTAAAATCGACTCAAATAATAAACGATCCTAATTACCAAATTTAAAAACAGAAACACGATAACTTCCTGAAATATAAAATACTTATTATCTATTAACTTGCCGACTTATCAAGTATGATTCATAACAAAAACTCAGAACTGTGAACAATAATTGCCAATGGGTGCTTAACATAAAAAACCCTCCAACTCTAAACCTCACTTTAATACCTTGTAAACAAGAAAAGACCGGGGGTGAAAATATCTTATTAATTGTATATTTTACAAGGATGCAGTACAATATATATATATATATATATATATATATATATATATATATATATATATATATATATATATATATATATTAATTACCTTATAAAGCATTTTTGGTCAAATGCTGAATTTTAAATCATACAAACATACAATGCATTTGTACAATCAATTTATGCATTACAAAAAGAGTAGAGTACATATGGTCAACAGTTGAAAATGTCAAAATCTCTTATCCCCTATTCTTAGGCTATTTTGATCCGGTTAATTCCTTATCTCCGTATTTCCCAAATCTCGCAATTTCTATTCACAAATCTCGGATATATATTGCTGACATTTCCATTTCTAGGGTTTAATTCATCTTTCAACATTCAACCACCATTGTCACACCCGTCGCTTGGCGCGAGTAAACGGCTAGTGTGTGTGTGTATATATATATATATATATATATATATATATATATATAGAGAGAGAGAGAGAGAGAGAGAGAGAGAGAGAGAAAGAGGCTGGATCCTAGATCAAGGAAACCCTACAGGTATTACCAAGGCTACTTGGTATACAAGTACACATTGGTAGAGAAGGTTGTTGGGTCAACCATGTGTACATTCAAGGGTAACTTCATCAACATCTATTTGGTGTATTACAACCTTATTTCAACAACCATAACCTCGACCTTTAGAGAAGGAGGCGCTATGTTTTGGCGACATGGTAGAAGAAACCAAGGTGGACATACTTGAAAGAGACTTTTGAGAGTTTTTTGGTTTCTTCAAGAGTAAGCATGGAATGTGCTTAGTGGAATGGATGCAAATGGTCGTCAATGGATGGTGTCGCAATGACACCATCATAGGATTCTAAGACTGACAATGAGTTGTAGTACTAGACATTCGTTGGAGACTCGGGATCCTATGTTGGCAAGTCGGTCGATGATAAGTTTAAGGGCTTGATAGGAGAGTAAAGTATTAGACTAGTATCTCATAGTCTCTCCCATGGTTAAAAGGTGGTGGAGTTGGGCTTAAGGATAATGTATAGTAGATATTGAGAGATAGTCTCGTAGATCTAGCTACTTAAGGACCATGAAGTCAAGTTTGTTCCATATTTCATGGGCATCGACAATGGCATGAGGTTTGGTTGTGATGGATTGTTTTTAGGAAAGAGGCTCCCACACTATGACAGTAGATAATTCGCGATGATCTATTCGTTAACACAACTCGATATATATATATATATATATATATATATATATATATATATATATATATATATATATATATATATATATATATATATATATATATATATATATATATATATATATATATATACACACACACACAAAGTTTACAAGGATAACTATGGGAATTAGCTTATCATATTTCCAACAAATATACAACAAGATTCCTAAAATGTGTGTGATTAGTTCGGCTATTAACTATTAATTAAAACAAGTTATAATCAATTTGTAAAACAAAAATGGGAGAAAACCTTACGTGTCGTGATTCATGAGTTACATCTGGAGGGAGACGTAGCCATGCAGAATACACAAGCGATTCATAAACTGTAACGTGTGGAGAATGGATATCATTTTGTTCACAATATCCGCTCACACGAGCAAATGTTTCTTGATTCTTAGGGTAGCCGGAAATACTGATATTCCCTTCAATGTAGCCACCAGTCTTTCTTCCCGCTAAAACATCCATCAAAGTAGTCTTTCCAGCACCACTAACACCAACTAAAGCTGTCAAAATACCTGGTCTAAAGGCACCACTTACACCTCGTAGAAGTTGTAGATGATCATCCTCAAGTCCTTGAGTTTTCATTTCCTGAGAAACATGCCGATCTTTATATTTTTATCTTCGCTACATATAAATGGTTAAAAGGATCGGACTTACCGCAGGCATATCTACATAGTAATTGACATGATTAAATGCAAGTGACAGCGGTTTAAATGGAAGCACCATTCCTTTCCTTTTAGACCCATTTGCCTTCCTTCCTGACATTTCTGTACCTCAAAATACAATTTCATTAGCATATTAACCAATGTGAAAGTGAACGCAATTCATTTCATCCTTGAAAGAGAAAAAGAACCTTGATCTGTGGGTGACGTTGGGAGCTGAATTTCTTCATCTTCAGTTGGAACAACAGTTTTTGAATCTTTAAGAGCTGCATTTTGTGTCAAGCATACATTACATCAATCAAGAACTTCCACTGAAAATCCAAAAACATAAAACATAAAACATAAAACATGAACTTACGATTCAAGTAAGTGAGTGCTAAAATGAAGAAGATAGTAAAGATCAGCGAATACCCACAGAGTGCACCAACACAAACCCAAAACATATAGTCGTTCATGAACATGCCTCTTGAACTAAGAAGAACCTTGCCTACGGTAGGTTCATTAATTCGTGGGTCAGGATTCGGCTGTATGATCATAATAACCAAAAATCAAATCAATGCAAATAACATAACTTCAGTCGATAAGGTTCAGTTAAGCTCACAGTGTTCCATCTATCGTCTAAAAACTCATTGAGCATGATGGCATTCTGTCCATACATCATGGGTGAAGCGTAATAACCCCATATCATCCATGGTTCAATGTCATCTGTAAGAAATACGAACTTGTTTATATATATATATATATATATATATATATATATATATATATATATATATATATATTCAGCAACAAGATGCATACATACATATATCGCCAATAATTAATCTAATTGGCTTTCTAACCTTTTGCTACGATGAATCCACCGAACACAAAAACTAATAGCAGTGTAAAGGTACCAAGGGCACTAGCAACCACCTGTATTCTCCCAAGTGAAGCAAGAAATCGAAAGAGACACAAAGCCATTTGATGCACGCAGATATAAGCCAAAAGTTGTTTAAAAAACCTGCTAACTGAAGGAGCAAACCCAATGGTGTAATATGTCATAAGAATCCATATGACAGATTCCATGATTGATATTGGAATCTTTAAAAGCCAAATGGGGAGGGCGAACGCCCATGCAGGGTAAAACAAAGAATCTCTTTGTTTGAAGAAGACAGGAAGCCTCATAACTGTGAGTGCCAGCTCAGCAGCACCATTAAACATCACAGTAAGGAGACTAAAGAACAATGCTCCCATATATTTTCCACCATCTTTAAGCTGACCACTTTTCATCGTTGTTCTAAAGAACACAGTGAATGCAAAAATCGACATGACTGTAATCTGAAATGTTTTAAAAACGTACAAGAAGGCGTTGCGCTTCATTAGCAACCATTCTCTCGCTAAATTCACTCTTAGAAGGTCGAAATTTGATATACCATATTTTTCCTTCACCAAAGCAGCAGGATGCACACTGGTTTTCTCGTAATTACTTTCAAGATCATGAGAAAGAGCCTCTCCAAGTAAAGATCGACTGAATAGATGAGCGAATTCAGGTGCAGAGATGAAGCGATAGGGTTCATCTTTCTTGAACCAGTACTGTTCTTGATCTTTTCTTGAAGTAACCTCTTGTAAAAAATCTGCTACTCCTTTCCTTTCTGGACATTTGAATCCGACATTTTCAAAGAACTCAAGAACATATACACGTGGGCCTTGATACACAATTTGACCTTCTGAAAGGAGTATAATGTCATCGAATAACTCGAATGTTTCAGGTGAAGGCTGCAGAAGCGAGACAATCATGGTCATATCCATGATATGAACCATTTGTTTCATATACGTAACAATCTGATAAGTAGTCGAACTATCCAAACCAGTCGAAATTTCATCCATGAAAAATACTTTCGCAGGTCCCACTAGCATTTCTCCTGTAAATAAAAAATCAATTAACAAGATAATCTTTGAGAAAATCTAGATCACACGTAAGCATGATTTGCTTAATTACCAGTAGTGACACGTTTCTTCTGTCCACCAGAGATTCCTCTTCGCATCTCATTACCTACCATGATATCGGCACATATATCTAACCCAAGTATCTGTTCAAAATGGCCTACGATTGTAAATCAGTTGAAGAAGATAACAAAGAACGAAAAAACTAAGATCGTGAGTTAGCTATATATATAAACCTTGAGAACATAATCTGTAACAACACTTGATTCTTGACAACCCATTGCTGTGGCTTTCATGAAAGCATCGATATCAGGGTCTGGTGTAATTCCTGCTATTTTCTCGCGTCTCACAAGTTCAGCCAGAAGATCGTATCTTGTTCCTACACCAAGGCAACATCCAGCAAAATCAAACGTCTCTCTAACAGTCATCTCACCATGGTGGACATCGTGTTGTCTGATATATGCACAAGTTCTCTGAGGAATGAACTCGGACATTTTATGGCCACAGTAAGTAACTTCTCCTTTTAATGTTAGATCCTTTTCATGTACTCCAGCAAGTGTCTTCAGAAAGGTCGTTTTTCCAGAGCTTGGAGGTCCAAGAAGCAGTGTCATCCTGAAATTGAAACCCTTTTTTGGATCATTCAGTTTTCTCATATAATGCTTGATTATAAATCTATTTCAAGAACTTCAAAATGTACATACGTACCTCGATGGTCTAACGATTCCACTCACATCTTGCAATATTTTAAGAACTTGTTTGTTGGATGGAACAAGCCTAATGACTTGGAGAAATCCCTATATATTAGAAGCAAAACGAGTAGAAAATACAATTGGCAATCTGTCTAGAACAAAAGAGTTTTTAAAATAAAAATAAAAATGGGAAACCTCTATGGCATTAAGGGTGGCATTGAACAAAGTTGGAAGTGCCCTCGACCCTATGAATACATCTCCTTCAATCGATAGATTCTTGTAACGAACTTCAATCTTTGGAGTTTCAATCCCAACCCTGGTTAATTGATATGATGTTAACAAATTCTTGAAATTTAATTTTTTGAAGAGAGATACTGATAATGGATAATTGATAGTTCACCTATCAGTTCTTTCTCGAAGACGGCGAAGAAAAGTCTCATTATCTTCTTCGACAATTTTTAGTACGCTTTCCATAAGCTGCTTCTTATCCCGATGACCAATATTGGCGATGTTGGTGCTTCCATTGTCAGGAACTTGCTTCAACATTTGTTTCTTTGATCCTTCATAGTTAGGGAGCCTCTCGATGGCAGCTAATTTGAGTTCATCTTCATCATCTTGTATTCCAGTTTTCTCAAAAGCGTCACCTCCAGGTGCTCCAGCGAAAGCGTCTCTGAGGCTAGCTGAAGCCCAGTTCCTACTTGATGCCGATAAACTCAACCTTTGGCTCACTGACCTCGCCAGCTCATCTCCACCATGAGCTGCTGTCATCTCTTCCTCCTATCCTCACCTAGAAGCTACCATGCATGTGGAAATAGATTACATTTTGTTAGGGAACATGTTGCCATTGGACATATGCGTGTTTTTACATGTGTTGTACATGTTCCATGAAGACCAGTTTGTACATATTATTTACAAAGTCTTGTGTTAAGTTACATTTTTTGATACTTTTGTCTAGTAACTTATTATACTACGTACATATATCATGCATTATAATGACTATAATTCAAGGAGGCATTTTCCACAATTAACAAAAAATTATCTGCAAAACTCTCTCTACTTGTTGAAGTTAGTTTTTAGCTTCAAATGTAACTTTTAAAGATAGTTTTCTTCAGCAAACAAACAAAGAATTCTATGTTAAAACGGTATATAATATCCACATTCACTTGTATGCTGCATGATACATATTGTATTATATTATTTGAAAAGAAAAACCGACTTTTCATGGTATTTCAAAACTTTCAAGAACAACCCCGTTTTGTAAAAATAATAATGAGCATAGAAAAATGAGATAAAAAGACTTACAGGACGAAGAAGTCGGAAGTGATTGAGTAGCAAAAAGAAATCAATGGCGGATTGCCTGATGAAAATTTGGCTGCATGCTAAGACTGTAAGAATATTTCATTTACTAATCCATGAGTCAGTGAATTGTAGGGTGTGTGATTGGGTGTGGAAGAATGATTTGATTAGGGCTTGTTAATTAGGATCGTAAACGTGTTTTGGTTCAACAAAAAGAAGATTTCGGATAAGTACGACAGCTTGTTGGTTACCTCCAAGAGGAGATAATTAAGGAATAAAATGACCGGTTAAGTTCCAATAAGATATTAGACTTTTGTATGAAGATAATGGTTTTTTTTTTTTTTTTTTTTTTAAATATTCACTTATCTACTATAGTTTCTAGGGATATCAAAAAGTCTCGTGGGACACGGAACCCATGGAGCCCTGATCCCGAATGGGATTGTTTGTTTAAAAAATCAGGGATGGGGGCGGGGGCGGGGGCAATGTTAACCCCCGTTTTAGTTTCGGGGGCGGAGGCGGGGTGGGTAGTTCCGTTCCGAACCCCCAATGGGGACCCCGTTAATATATTATTTATATTAATATATATTAATTATAAAAATATAATAAATAATAACAATGATTTTGAACTTTCAAAATTCAATTAAATATCATGTTTTTAAGTTTATAGTATAACGTTTTTAAGATGTTATAATATTTTTATTTTAAATATATAAACTTATGCTATAAATAACTATTTTTATCCAAAATGGTTTCTTTTAGCTCAAAAAACAACTTATTTTAGCTTAAACAACACCTTCGTTCGTCCAAAAAAAAATCAATCCAAACGGGGGCGGGGGCGGGGGAACAGGAAAATTTCGGGGGTGGGGCGAAGGATGCAATCCTCGCCCCGTTTGCCCCCGTTGACATCCCTAATAGTTTCTAATTGAATTGCCTTTTGTAAGTCTCAATTATTTTGGTTTATTGTACTAGGTGGGAGCAATATGTTATTATATATTATCACATTTAAATTGTCCACCTCATCATCATAGTCACAATTTAGTATCATGACACCAAAACTGGAAATAAACAACACCAAATAACATGGGATAACACATTCTATTTTCTATTTCTTTTTTTTTTTAATGTTTTTAATTTCTATTATTCTAATTTGTTTTATTTTTTTATTTACTTCATATATTTCTAATTCGTTTTATGTATTTTTTTTTTATTTATATCATATATCTATAAAAAACATATAAATTAATAAAACATAATTTCATTAAATAGTAAATTAAAAATACCATACAAACTTAAAAAAAAACATTGAAAAAAAACACACGATAGTCCTAATAATGAAAAAAAAAAAAACACCGACAAATTATTCTTCGCCTAAGTATTTGTTCTTGATCTTTGCCTTCATCCTCCATATCACTTCAGCTCGTCTCAGTGGTAAATTTTCTTCGTTTGTTGTAAGAATTGCCAAATACTTCGATATGCGATCTTCTTCGGCTTCTTGACAAAGGAAACTCAAATGCTCCTGTTGCAATTTATATCTTTTATTTGCGATTTCCATGTGGGCGTCAATTTTTTTTTTTTTTCTTTCCATTTCCTCATGCTCTCGAAGCCAACTTTCATTCTCTTGCACATGTTGTGTGCGCACGCTTGGCTTTGTCGCCCCCGATGTCATCAAACTAGTCCGGGATCTCATCGGTGTTCGCGTTGAGGTCGATGTTCATGTGTCTGTCGAAAACGTCAACCGAACCCGAACCACGAAACCTTTTTGATTGTTGTTCCGATGATGTTGGCGTTTTCATCCATTTTGGATCTTTCCTCACATTCTTCTAAACTTTGTGACCCATTTGCGCGTGATATTCCTCCCTCGCGGCTCTAAACACATCAAAATCATTCGCACCACTTTTACGTGGCGAAGAAAGTTTGTTGTATATGAAATTGAATTTGGTGCATTTATAGCTAATTTGAGTCCATTTGCCACTAAGCATATCATTTTGCGATATGTGTCACCCCTGTTTAAAATTGTATGGAATCTGACAATTACGGCATCCCAAAAAGCAAATCTCTTCATATCATTCCCCATAGTTGACTGTTTTGAAGTACCGCACCAAGCCACCGCCAACGCATGCTCTTCCTCCGGAGCCACCATGTTGGAGGTGGTTCCGTTTGATCCACCCCGAAAACGACCTCTCTCATTTTCTTTTTTTGGTCTCCTTTTTTTTCCCGATGCTTTCTGATTACCCCCGGCTTGCGTCTCGACAACGATTTCTTGCATGGGTGGGGGTTGTGTGATTGTTTGGCGAATGGGACCGAATGTGTTAAAAATATTTTGTTGAATGTTTGCATTTTATTGCATAAATGGCGAGGTAGAGAGTTGTAGTGGGGTGAGGCGGGATTGAAAAATTGCCGGAATATGGAATTTGTGGTGACTTTTGAGAGTTTAGAAGGTTCATGTATCCCGCAAAACCTAATGGAGTGGATTTGTTTGTGTTCGGATGAGGGGTATTCGAGTTTTGATCCATAGTTGGTTGATTTTTGTGTTTGAGTGATATAGAAATAGAGATAGATATAGAGAAATATGTGTAGTAAAAAGCATGAGGTATATATAATAATGAAAATGTAATTAGTAAATTTTTTTTTATTAAAGTTAAACGGTTGATTTTTGAAATTGTACCGTTTTTAAACGGTTTGACTTTGCAACTTTCGCTTTTCTACGCGTTAACATACGTTACCACCATTGCGCGAGATAACATAACGTGTAATAACGAGAGGGAGGAAGGGGGCGTGTTCCCCCGTTATGGCGCTGCCACATTGGATAACGCCATACGGGCGTTGCTCACACCCGCCCCTCTAACATATGTTAAATGTCGTGATTACATGCGGCTATGCGCACGACGCACCAATATATTCCCAATCTAAAATCGAAAAAAAAAAAAAGTAACCTTTGGTTATCATTATTTGAAAATTAACTTTTAGCACAATTAATTTGTCGTTAATGGGTGTGATGGTCGCAACGATAGACCCGTATAAGCTACATAGTGTTACCACAAACTTCGAAACCAACCAAACAGCCACAAATTTGCCACAATTTATTTAACAACCGCATTACTCATATATTTAAATATTTTAGGAAATAACTATAATCTAGAATTTACAAAGGAATCATGAGCCAAGCATTCCAAGCTATGTCGGAATTGGAAGCTAGATTATTTAACAAAAATAAAAAAGAATTTAAAACTATGCTATCAAAAATTGATATTTTTTCCTAAACCGACCACCATAAAAAACCACTTAGAAGTATCCAACACAATGTCATAATGTTAAAACAAATAATGTTTAAAATATACAAACTAACATTTTGTTAATTAAAATAAGGTCATTTTGTAGATACATGTGTAAAAGGGTATTTCAGGTAAATATGCAGGGGACAATATGTTCAGTACTTCAGTTTGATCAGGCCCGCTTCTAGATATTTTAGGATCCGGGGCAAAATAAAATAAAATTAGGACCCATATAATTTTCTGGTAAAAGAGGGTGGTGCCTCCGGAAAATTTTATTAATTAAAAAAATAATACAATTAAAGGCTGGGGACTCCCCACATATGGAAAAAAGAGCTTCAGGATAGGCTCTGGAAGCCAAACAACCTAACAACTAATAATAATAATAATAATAATAATAATAAATAAAAGGCCAAAAATGCTCTGAACCATAATACATAAACATAACAAAGAAAAAACTAAAGAAATTTATATTTACGAGTTTTTTTTAGATGTAAAGTCATCAATTATAGAATCAATTTCAATATTATTCAACAATTCTTTTTCAATGCATAATATAGCTAAGTCATTTAATTTTTCTTGTAACATTGATGATGTCAAATAATTTTTTAATAATTTTAGTTTTGAAAAACTTCTTTCTGTTAATTGTTGATGATATAGTAACAAGTATAGTTAATAGAATTTTATATGTAATACAAACATTTGGATAACAGTCTTTACCTTTGGTAAACTCTAAAATTTCAATCGATGATATAACAAAATTTGGCAAAGTCTTTATTAATACTTTAATTTCCGTAATAAAATCATTTAAATCCACATCATATAAATGATTATGAGTAAACTTATTTAAAAAAATAGTACAATTTTTTTTAAGTTTAATTTCATCTAATGACTTTAACCTTTTTGAATCATATAAAAATCCAAAAATATTTTCAAAGTTTGTTAATTGCTCAAATCTACTCTCTAATGACGCAATTGCCACATCAACAATATATATACAATACTCGATTCTGATTATTTCTTCGGGTGATAGTAATTTATTTTCGCAATTAGTTTCATCAAATTGTTTTGTTCTAATAATTTGTCGTTTTTTTAGAAATATAGGTTCAGCATTCATATCTGATGCAATGCCCTAGCATTATCTATACTAAGGGCATAACCTTCATTTCTATAATTTTTAAAAAATATCATCATATTTTTTTAATAAATCAATTGTGGCATCAATACACAGTTTTGGTTTGCATATTTTTACTAACTTTATTTATACCAAATAAAATATCATACCAAATTACCATGCTAAGTAAAAATTCATAACTTTCAATAGCATGAATTAAACTTTCAGCTTTACTTTTAGACTTTGCATCATCACATGATGAACATAATTCTACCAATGTATCCCTTATATGAGGAGCTTGAAACCTAATGACTTTGACATTTTTTTATTTGACTCTCCCAACGTGTATTAGATAAATATTTTACTGTTAAGTTAAGGACTTTATCAAGTAATATTGACCATCCTTTAGTTGAACACGAAAATAATACAAAAATATGTTGCAAAACTCCAAAAAAAGAAATAGCTTTAGCACAAGAATGAGTCATATCACTAACCGTGAGGTTAAGACTATGACATGCACATGACATAAACGATGCTTTCAGATTAATTTCAATTAATCGTTTTTGAAGCCCTTGGTGTTTTCCTTTCATCTTAGAACCAATATCATAACCTTATCCTCTTACATCATCAATATTAAGACCATATCATTTAATTGCATTTAATAACTCATTAAAAAGTCCTAAACCTGATGTGTTTTCTACTTTCAAAAATTCTAAAAAAAATTCTTCAACTTTTATTTTATTATTAGACATGTTTGTTCACACATCGAATAATTATAGTCATTTGTTCTTGATGGCTAACATCGGGGGTGCAATCAAGGATAATAGAAAAATATTTTGATTCTTTTATAATATTAATTATAGAATTTCTAACTTTATTAACTAAAATAGAAATGATTTCCTTTTGAATTTTGTGCCCTAAATAATGAAGATGAGTTTGATGGTTTTCTATGTGTCTAAAATATTCTTGCATTATAACATCAAATTCTACCATCATTTGAATTGCTCCCAAAAAATTACCATTAGATTCCTGAAAAAGTTTTTCATTACAACCTCGAAAAGCCAAATTGTATTCGGCCATCATGCCAAATTACCATTAAATTGTTTAATTTGTTTTTTTTTTTTTTTTTTTTTTTTTTTTTTTTTTTTTTTCATTTTTCAGTTCCAAACATATATTTTCTAGGAGGCATTTTTAACAAATAACAATTAAGATAACAGATAACAAACAACCACTGAATCACACAGATTTACAAAAAAACAAATCAACAAAATAAAGGGAAAGTAAACTACCTGATGGCTAATGTGGCTGCCAAGCAGTTGACTTTCTGTTGCTTGCAACTTGTTTATAACATTATATCCTCAATCCTTTGATCCAAAAGCAATGAGAAATCTGAAGATTAATAATACAAAATAATCTTAAATATTAGAAATTTCGAATTAGCAAAATCACAGAAAATAGATTAAAGTTTTTTTTGAAAAGAAATTACTTGTAGGTTGTAAGCTTGTAATCTTCTACTTAGCTGTTAATAATCTTTCAGCAATCCCAAATCTTGTTATCTGAACATAAAAAATAGTTAAATAGAGAAATCATAAAATTTATTTCATGTCTTATTATCTCAATTCTTAAATCTCAAATCTGATAATCATTCATAACAAAACCAACATTACAGAAGTTTATTTAATCAAAATCAATAAGTCATATTCCATTTTATACTCTTAACAAAATAGAAAAATAGTTCACAAAATATGGGCTGTGATTAATATAGGCTTAAAAAAAATATGGGTTGTGATTAATATAGGCTTGAAAAAATATGGGCTGCAACTAATATAACCCAATAATAGGTATAAATACGGGGCCCTTTGGCGTTTGGGGGGACAGGGCAGTCGCCCAGGCCCATGGGTCGGCCCTAAGTTTGATATGTGTTTGGGTTAACATGTGGATCCTCGGGTTGGAAATGACCCAGATATTTAAAGCTTGGAATTACTTGTTCGGGTCATTATTCAATCGTTCTTCACCTTCCATACACACAAGTTCTCTTTCGTTGTAGAACTCTTGTTATTAGGGTTTTTGGTCTTTGGGTTTTCGGTCTTCGGGCCGGTCCATTCCGGGTTCGGTCCGCTGCTCATCCCAAGTCCTCACGATTCCAAAGCCCCGTTACCATCTCTACTTAAAAACTTTCAAAAGTCTAGTGCCAAACACATTTAGATTTTAGATGTGTCATGAGTCTCAACGAGATACGTTTCTCGTTTCTCGCTAGTGTATAAGTTTTGTTAGGTATATTTGAATCATCAATTATCAATTAAAATTTAAAATTAAAGATAGAGTAAATTACACGAATGGTCCCTATGGTTTCAGATAATTGGACGCTTGTTCCTTAACTTATTTTTTTAACTCAGAATATCCCTACTGTTTGTTATTGTTACACGTTTGGTCCATATTGTTTGTTTTTGTCATGCGTTTGGTCCTTATCTTACGTAAAAAGATAATTATTTAAATAGGAAAAAAAAGTAGGGTAGGTAAGGTAAGATGAGGGAGTGAGGTTGAGGGTGTGTTTATTTAAATAAATTAAAAAATCAAGGGAAAATAGTTTTTTTATGTAAGACAATATCAAGCGTTATAACAAAAACAAACAATAACGACTTTTTGAGTTTGAAAAATAAGTTATGAAGCAAATACAAATTGCCTAAACCATAGGACCACTCAGGTAATTTAATCTTAAAGATGTGAATCTCATATTGGATTGGTCTAATTTCATGACAAAAATAGCAAGTTTATCCATACACGAGTGGACCATAACATTTCTACACGTTACTTAAACTTGCCCTTTACTTTTTGTTCACGTGGAATATCCATCACTTTCATATTGCCAACAGAAGTTACTTATGGCAAAATACTACGTATGTTGATATTATACTTTTATTTTATTTTTAATTCATAAAAGTTATTTTAATTATAATAAAGTTCATTCATAGTGTTTTCATTTGGATCATTTTAAACATTTTTGCTAATACAATATAAAATATTGGACTATGTATTATATTCGGAAAGATATCTATAATGTTCATTTATTGTTGTAAATAAAGAAATTATAATTTTGTCAAAATGATTTTAAATGCTTTTGAATACGAAATATTAATTGTGTGATTTTTCTCAAACGATATTTGAATTTTCGAAAATAGAATTTTCTTATAAAGTGCGGAACGGAGACATGTATGGCCAGAAACAGAACACTAGCGCATTTAGTTCTTCTATTGTTCATGCGTTCAAGTTTTCGTTTTTCTCGTTTTACACTTGTTTCAACCCCATTCTTCAATAGATTGCGCGATATACTCGGAAATCGGCGATTGATTAACTGGGTATTACAGATTGTTACTCTTCCATCGATTCAAGTCTCTGATTTCAGTATCCAACATCTATTCACGAAGGTAAATTTGTAGTATTTTTCCTAAAATTTCTTCAATTTCACAAGATTACATTGTTTTTGTTCAGAACCCAACTCCCAAATGATGTTTCTTACTTTCTCGAAAATGGGATTTTGATGATTTAAGGGAAAAATCTCGAACTAAATCGTAATGTTTGGCGGAATTATAAAGGGGTTTTCTGCACTTGTTATTTAAGTACATGCATCTTGCGCTGAATTAGGTTAAAAGATATTCATATATCGATTTGTTGATTCTGTTCCAATTGCAGTAATGATTTTTTTCCCATTTATATATTGATTCGTCATAAATTAATGCAACGCACATAGCCGAAATACAGAGTTCCCTAAATTTTGTTAAAGGCGATTAAATCAATGCTCTTGTTTTAGGTGTTGCCATGATTTCTTCTGAATCAATTCTTCAAGTCTTCTGTGGGGCTACACCTCGACTCTTCTACCCTAACCCTTGTTCCAACTTATTAACATATTCTCATGGGTCCATCACAAAATGTAAAAAGAGAAGCCGCTCAAATGCCATTCGATTCTTCAGGTGCTCAAATGTTCATACTTGTCGCCAGTTTCCTACAACTCCTAGCATCCGCCATGAAACCATCCAAAATCGACGATCATTTCATCATTTTAGTTGTAAATGCCAGACTTCTGAAAGTGTTAGTGGACTCACTGCTGAAGATGCAAACGATACATGGGTTGTGGATAATCCCAAACAGTTCAACACTATTGAAGACACAAATCATCCACCAAACCTCTCGGATTCAAAGGACATTCATAAATTGAAGAAAGAAAAGGACGATTCAACATCTGACACGATTGAAGACGAAGCATGGGACCTACTTCGTGATTCAATGGTAAACTATTGTGGTAGTCCTATTGGTACAATAGCCGCAAAAGACCCCACAAGCTCTAGTGTACTTAACTACGATCAAGTTTTCATTCGCGACTTCATACCTTCTGGTATAGCTTTCTTATTAAAAGGGGAATACGACATTGTCCGCAGTTTCATCCTTCACACACTTCAACTCCAAGTACCCAACATTTCATCTTTCATCTTCTTTTCTTCTGTTTTTCAAGATCAATCATCATTTCAGTTTAAATTTCTTGTTTCTAGAGCTGGGAGAAAACAATGGATTGCCATAGCCCTGGGCAAGGATTAATGCCTGCAAGTTTCAAGGTCCGTACAGTACCCCTTGAAGGAGACGACACTGCAACCGAAGAAGTTCTAGACCCTGATTTCGGAGAGGCTGCTATTGGCCGTGTTGCCCCTGTGGATTCCGGTAATTACCACTATGCCATTCGCCCATTTCTTTATCTTTTCTAAACACGAACCCCCTTTTTTTTTAGGGTTATGGTGGATTATACTGTTACGCGCATATGGAAAAAGTTCCGGAGATTTATCACTCCAGGAAAGAATCGATGTTCAAACTGGAATCAAGATGATTCTAAAGCTATGTCTCGCTGATGGATTCGATATGTTTCCTACTTTATTAGTAGCAGATGGACCTTGTATGATCGATAGGCGTATGGGGATTCATGGTCACCCTCTTGAAATCCAATCTTTATTTTACTCAGCTTTATTATGTGCACGAGAGATGCTTGCGCAAGAAGAAGGATCGACAGACTTGATTATAGCTTTAAACAATCGTCTTGTTGCATTATCTTTTCATATACGAGAATATTACTGGATAGATATGAAAAAGCTTAATGAAATCTATCGATACAAGACTGAAGAGTATTCTTACGATGCTGTTAATAAGTTTAACATTTATCCAGATCAAATCTCTCCATGGTTAGTGGAATGGATGCCAAATAGAGGTGGATATCTTATTGGAAACCTGCAACCTGCTCATATGGATTTTAGGTTTTTCTCTTTGGGGAATTTTTGGTCTGTTGTGAGTAGTTTGGTTACAGTTGATCAATCACATGCGATTTTGGATCTTATTGAAGCAAAATGGGCAGATTTAGTGGCAGATATGCCTTTCAAGATTTGTTATCCTGCCCTTGAAGGTCAAGAATGGCAAATTATCACGGGTTCTGATCCCAAGAACACGTAACACCTCTGTTCTAATGTTATTCTTTTTGATAAAGTCTACAAAATACCTTGTATTTACATTTACTATGAAAAATTCATAATTCTTTATTGTGGAGTTTTTCAGGCCTTGGTCATACCACAATGGAGGCTCATGGCCTACTTTACTCTGGCAGGTATTATATAAACGTTTCTGAAATGGTATCGAGTTTTTTTTGGGTCAAATTGACTAAATTTCAACATAATATCAACATGAATTGTGTAAACTGAGTTTTTGGTTTTGATTTGCAGCTTACAGTGGCATGTATCAAGATGGGAAGGCCAGAAATAGCAGAAAGAGCAGTGAAGATAGCAGAAGAGAGATTGGGTAAAGACAAATGGCCTGAATATTATGACACAAAAAGAGCAAGATTTATAGGGAAACAATCGCGTTTGTTTCAGACATGGACAATTGCAGGATATCTTGTGGCAAAATTACTGCTTAAGGATCCTACTAAAGCCAAGATTTTGATGAATGATGAGGATTCTGAACTTGTGAATGCGTTTTCTTGCATGACCACTTCTAACCCTCGTAAGAAACGGGGTCCGAAGAGCTCCCAGAAGACGTACATTGTATGAGATTTTATTCGGGTTAAGTTTTATTTGTTTTTAGGTGTAGATTGTATAGCAAGTGTCAGCCATTGAGCCATTTTTAGTCATTTGTGATTGGAGTTTATGAGTCGAACATATTGTTCAACAATGAACATAAAAGTATACTTCGGTATATATTTATTCAAAAACCTGCCAAGGTTTTTAATGCGTTGATAACTATTGTTATTCTATTTTATTTTCCACTCATACTAAGGTTCAACATCTTCATGCTCATGTTTGTTGCTTACACAAAGCCCTCTACGGGCTAAAACAAGCCCTTTAGTCTTGGTTCAAGAAATTTAGTGATGCATGAACATGTATCTTCACGAAGCCCTCTATGGGCTAAAACAATCCCCTTAGGCTTGGTTCAAGAAAGTTAGTGTTACATGAACACGTATGTTCACTAGGTTTTATTTCTAGCAATTATGATTCTGAAATCTTCACCAAAACTATTGATATTGGTACTATGTTTCTTTTATTATATGTTGATGACATGATTATTACAACAGCGATGTTGAGGACATCGCCTCTTTGAAAGACTCTCTACACCAACATTTTGAGATGAAAGATTTTGGACCACTTCACTACTTACTAGGACTAGATGTGCTTGTTCATGATATTGGCATCTAATTGCAAGCCAAATATGCTTCTAATCTTATTTCTCGTGCGGGTCTCAACGACTCTAAGGTCTCCTTTACACATTTTGAGACAAAATTTAGACTCACACCCAACGATGGTTCCCTTATACTTAATACCATACTCTTACGTCGGTTGGTGAGATCTCTAGTTTATCTTATTGTCGCTCGCACGAGCCTATATGTCATATATAGTCTTACTTGGTTTATGGTAGCTCCTCAGACTTCTCATTATAGTGTTGATTTGAAAATTTTAAGAAACATTAAATGCACTATGTTTCATAGGTTATATTCCATTCTGCATCATCTCTTGAGCTTCATATATTTTCTGATGCAAGATGGTGATGCCACTGATTAATGTTCGACGGCATGCTATTTTTTTCTTTCTTGGTGACTCATTTGTTTCATGATGTAGCAAGAAGCATCCCTTAGTCCAAAACCAAAGTATTGAAGCTGAGCATCGAGGTCCTGCTGCTCAAAAACTATTATGGCGATGGTGGCTTCTCTTTGATATGGGTGCCCCACAACCATATCTTATTGTTGTTTGATTCGGCAACCATAGAGCAATCCATATTGCCAACAATGATGCTTTTCATGAGCACACAAAACATGTTGAGATTTGTGTCGACTTCTCTCTGATACGGGTCCCTTTTAGGTTATATGAAGTGTTATGCAAACACATGTGTAGCGTGATGGCATAGCTAAGTCACACGTAAGTAACCATGCTACACCACCCTTGAGCTATGTAAATATGAAGATCCGTGAAGCACGTTGTGTTACAATGAAGAGAGAAAATAAAATGGTCATATGATCGTTTGGGATTTAAAAAAATCAAATAACACACTACCCAATTAATCTATAAACACAAGTTATACCATTTGAATCATACACCACAAAACACCAATTATATCTCCATATACAAAATTATTCATTCGTCAAACATCAAAAAATGATGAGCAATTCGTCATTTTCTTCTTCGTCCGATGACAATGATATGTATTTTCACTCATTAATGGATGCAACAGTTGCGTAATGTGTCAAGAATGCGAAAGTTCAAACACCATCAAGAGGACTAGAAATTCAATCCATAGGAATCATGAGGATGCACACACACTTTTGGTACATGATTACTTTGCTGATGATTGCCTATATAACAATGCTTGATTCAAATGTCGCTTTCGTATCAATAAACGTTTATTCATGTGTATAATGAATGATTTAGAAGCGAATTACAAATACTTTCAATGGAGATACGATGCTAGAGGTAGACTAGGTTTTAGTCCTATACAAAAGTGTACTGTGGTAGTTAGGATTTTGGGATGCAGGAACATCGCCGATGCAAAAGATGATTGTTTGAAAGAACTGTCCAAGAATGTGTATACAACTTTAGTGGGTGTATTTTAGACATATACAATGAAATATATTTGTAGATGCCTATGAGAAGTGACGTTGGATAGTTGTATGTTGCACATGATGTTGGTGATTTTAGTGTTACCATGTTATTTTAAGTAACTGGAATTAACATGTGAGCTAAGGGGTTTCATAATTTGTACTCTAATATATGTACGGGGTTGCGCGGAGTGCACGCATGTATAAGATCGAATTACAAGCTGGTTCGACCGACTAGTCGGGGGTTCGGGGCAACGCCCATTTGGCGGGGTCTAGGGGCAGCGCCCCTAGCGGTTCCAAGGGGCAGAGTTTTGGTAACCCTAAATCTTCATTAAATCCGGATTATCATGACTTGCTTCCAAAGCAACTAATGACGGCCCAACCCTAATCTCGTTTAATATATAAACAACTCTTCCTCTTCATAAAAGGGTTACGATCTTAAGCTCTCGTTTTATCATACTTTCACAGAATCCTCTAGCATATTGGCTTACGATTTCTGTACCTAGAATCGTAAGTGTCCACTTGGATTTTCCTAGGCTGAATTTCTTGTAACACATGCATAGGGTAGAAATATCAGTTCGGAAAGTGATATCACGATCCAAGTTGGTATCCAGATCTCCACCATAAACCCTAAATTTCCCTACACATGAAAGTACACAAAGTTTCCTAGGAATGCTTTGTAGCATTGATTATACATAGTTGGAGTGGGAAAATTGTTCGGATGCATACGAGGTCAATTCACAAAGGGTGGTCATGGAGTACCGACTATAATGTTAAAAGCATTAGTGTTAAACGATCTATGGTTTTGGCATGCTTTCTTTGGCATGGCAAGGTCACTTGACTTGAATGTACTATATGCGTCATCGATATTCAATAGAATTTTGTAGGGAAATCACATGAATTTCCATATGTTGTGAATGTAAATGAATACAAATTTATGTATTACCTTGGAGATGGATATATCCAGAGTATGTTACTGTCAAATCATATATACATATCCATAAGATGAAAAAATGAAATTGTTCAAGTTAGCACAAGAATCTACAATGAAGGATGTTGAACGGGCTTTTGGTATGCTCAAGAAGAAATGACAATATATAAAACACTCGATACGCGCACATTTATGTGAGGAAAAATAACCAAGATGATGGGGACGAGTCGGTTTCCAATTTTTACGTTTTAATGTAATTTTTAATTTTAGCATAACATTTTTTTTTATCGTTTTTGGGTTATTAATGTAATTCTTATTTTCCATTTAGTAATGTAATTTTTATTTTGTTCAATGATAAATTTCCTATTTTTAAAAAATAAAGGTTGTGTTTTTATTAAAGTTATGTAATTACAAAATTATCTTGTTTAAAAAAAGGTTGTGTTTTTATTAACATTATGTAATTAAAAAAATTATGCTGTTTTAAAGAAAAGATTGTCTTTTTATTAAAATTATGTAATTAAAATAAATAAAAAAATAAATTATATAGATGATGTGGAGTGGTAAGTATTTTCTATGTGAATAACGACTAGTACCAAAGGGTTTCTAACCCAACGGTATCCGGTGTTACCCTCCCTCCTTGAAGTTGAGGGTTCAAATTTCATCCGTGTTGTTGGTCACCCGGTTCACCTTCTTTAGGTCTCCAATAATGCCGAGACTCTAGTCATTTTTCACAATCCTCCTTGAGTATGAGGGGGTGTCATTTATAAATTTTACAGGAGCCTATATTAGCAACTGCCCATTAGTTATTCTAGTGGTATATTTGTTTCCTTATATTTTGCCCAATACAAATATGCACAAGAGCATTAATAGGAATCATGGGATGGCTTTTCCATCTTCTAACCATCTATCTTGTTCATCAGCATCTTCGTCTTCTTCACGTCTTTTTTTCGCACTCACAATAATTATCTGCCAAAACGGTAGTGTTACTTTCCTTTTAGTCATACAAAAGATCCCTGACTTTTGATGTTAAATGACACTAAGATCCTGAATCCAACACCTTCACATATTTATTGCTAACAATTGATGAAGATGATCTATCCTTTTGTGTTTTTTCTTTCTTCACATTGAGGTCTTTGATCAAATATTCAAATGTTCAAATTCCTTTGGCCATTTGTTTTGGATATAATAGAATGTTCCCTTAGGCCCTAGTGGTCTAAGCCAAATGGTGTATATGACATGAAGCTCCCAAATCCAACATCCAACATTATTGATTAATAAAAATTTCAATTAAATTTAAACACACAGAGAATAAAGATGAAACCAAGCTTATCTGAGATATCACAACATAAGAATTATGCTGTCATTTATTCTCAAGTTCAAAATACCAAATGTTATAGTGACATAATAGTTTTAGCTTTACATTAATTAGAACAAACACAAATAAAAACAAACTACAGAATGTAATATCAAGTTCCAGAATCCATTGCTACTTGTAGATTAAGCAACAGCAGATGCTGCTTCAACTGGCCAGAACTCGGTTTTCTTCCCTGTCTTGGAAACAGTCTGTAGAACTGCATCTGGCTGCACATTACCCTTCACTGTCACCTTTTGTTGCTCAAGATCAATGTCAAAAGTTTCCACCCCTGAATTATTATTAATTTTATAACAAACTTAGAATCTGATTTGGAATATCTTGAGTTACAAATTTCAAATCTTGATTGTTATTTAGGGAACAAACCTTCCATTTTGCCAAGAACCCTCTTCACAGCCCCAACACAGCCACCACATGACATGCCAACCTTAAGAACAACAGTCTGCATTCCCATTGAAATAGATTTGTAAGTTGTTTGTTAAAGAGAAACTGTATACATAATACAAAGATCATTTTATTTAACAATGTAAAGGATCATTTGAGCTGTTTAAAACCAATTGGCAAAAAGATGGGTTGCTTCTAATCTTGACACGGATCAAGATTGAGGATGACAGTTTTTTACAACAAAAGGTCAATTTTGAATGATATTATCATTGATCATAAGTCTGTGAGACTTGTTGTATTGGAAAGCTCCAAAAACAACATAAATAAAGATCCAGAAATTAGCATCTAATTATTCGACAAAACAATGACAAATAGCAAGATTATTTCTACCTGATTCCATGAAAATTGAATAATAATCCAACTCTAAACCTCGATAACATAAACAGAAACTTAAGAGTGGTTTAAGACCGATCGAAACAAAAGTTAACCTTGATCATAATGGAAAATCCAATAGAAGATCAAATCAAAACGATCGGAGCATGAAAATTAGAAATCAGATAACGTGATAATAGAAAAAACATCAAAGGAACATGGATAAAAACAGCTCAATCGCGTAACCCTAATAACATCATTGACAATAAAATTACATATACCTGAGACATGGTTGGATGAATCTGAAAGAAATCTAAGAAAAGTATTTGACTTTGAAAAGGGATAAACAGATTGATTGGAGGGTATGGGTGAAATGAAGGGAAGGGTGGTGGATGATATTTAAATAGAGAAAGGGGAAACACGTTTTGGATGGGTGTTGGGGGTTTGGTGACGGTGGGTAGTCGTCAGCCATCACGACCGTTTCGTTGACTTATGGTATCCGTTCCGTTGGACGAAAGTTTCAACCTTCGAGTAGGATTCTATATTTAATTAATTTGTTATTAGTGTATTGATTTGATTTATAGAAAATTATAAATTTAACCAAATACACTTAGTTTGTGGAAAAAAAAAAAAAAAAAAAAAACTCAAAATTGCAAATATAATCACTAAAATCACTGATGGGAATAAATCATCTACGATTTCGTTATCTCATTTCTAAAGGACATATATGCTTTAGCCACTTGTATGTTGATATTTTTTTTTTAATTTAAATTTCGCTGTATATATATGTCATATTTCATCCTAAAATCGCATATAGAATATAGATAATGTCTATCTGCGATTTCCTTTGAATATCATCTGTGATTTTTTTTTTCACTACGAAACTGATATTAATAGGGGCATACATATTCAAGATTTGTTTAAAAAAACTTTTCACCTCCCACTAGTTACAATGCAAATCAAATATTCATACATTCTTTTAGAGAGGTTTTCAACAAATTAATTTTCTAAATAAATAACAACAAAATTGATAATTTTTGAAAAAGTTTATATAAAATAAGGTTGTTTCGTTGTCAAATCCCATCAATTTCATAATCAAACTCTATCAATTTCGTCGTTAAACAAAAAAAAAACGAAAAATCGCAAATGATACTTAGAGAAAATCGCAGATGGACAATTTCGTCGTTAAAAAAATAAAAAAATAAAAAAAAAATAAAAAATAAAAAAAAAAAACGAAAAATCGCAAATGATACTTAGAGAAAATCGCAGATGGACTATATCCATCTGCGATATAAAACCATCACCTGCGAACGTACAACGTGCTTTACCCACTTGTACGTTCGCAGATGATATTGCGAAATTGCAGATGACTTATTCCCATCTGCGATTTTAGTAGTTATATTTGCAATTTTGAGTTTTTTATGGCTATTTTCTATAAAGTAATTAATGTAGTTGGTTAAATTTGTAATTTTCTTTTTGATTTATGATCATTAGTTTTTATGTCTTTTATTTTTCATATAGGATGCCGACTACATAAAAAATAAAGTTAATGTGCATGACAAAAATATTATAACTTAATATATATATATATATATATATATATATATATATATATATATATATATATATATATATATATATATATATATATATATATATATATATATATATATATATATATATATATATAACCCAAAACTTTTACTTTTCGCTGTACCGTTGTTTTTTTTTTTTTTTTTTTTTTTTTTTTTTTTTTTTTTTTTTTAATAAGACCCCAATTGAACAGTAAAATTTCATATTTTCCAAAAACAAAATTAAATATATTGCTATATTTATGTGATAATAATAATAATAATAATAATAATAATAATAATAATAATAATAATAATAATAATAATAATAATAATAAACATTGAAAAGGATATATTAGTAAAACCATTGTTAAGGACAAATTAGTCACTTTAACATAATTCCATATTTTTCGATCTCAAACCAAAACAAATCTAGGACGGCTTTCGTCTTTACGATGTTTAAGAATTAAGATACTAATTTGTCGTTCCCAATGTTAATTCTATAAAAAATAACTTTGCACTATTGGATTACACGCACAATGTCGTAAGTTGTTGTATTGGAAGAATTATATTAGATTGTGTTCATTAGCAGTCTAACAATTTTTTCTCACTAAACAAAAATAAAAATAAAAAAAGAAAAGAAATTACAAATCGTAGAGAGTGCCCCTAATCCACATGTCCATTATCTCAAATGATTTTTCTTAACAAAACTAATTTCAGAATAGTTATACTTTAGGAAAACTGAGTAATCCAATATTTGTAAAGACATTTTGAATATAAATAAAAATCTTTATATTTTGATTTTATTGATAAAAAAATTATCATTGATTTTTTGTTATTTATTTATTTATTGCAATTTAACCATTAAAACCGGTTATTATTTGCAATTTGATTCATTTTTCAGGTAAACACATACAATAACAAGTTTCAAGTTTGGATGGTTAAATTGCAAAAATGAATATCAATGGTAGCTTTTTTGTATATATATACTATTTTTTTTTTGCAATGCATAATAATTTTTAACCTCAAGTCTTATCTATTTTATAATTTTTTTTGTTGAAACAACTATTACATTTATTACATTTGTTTGATTTTTAATATATGATAATAAATAAATACATTTTTTTAGTTATACTTCTATTGAAATATATATGTCACAATCTAACGATGAAACTAAATTAAAATTTGATACAAAATATACTTTTATATACAAAATACTTTAGTGAAAACAATGCATGTAATTCATTCATACATCCACATAACAAATACTTTATTAAGAAACATTCATACATCCACATAACAAATACTTTATTAAGAAACACATCTGAAGGTCATCAATACTCTCTAGTCTGATTATAATGCTTCTTAAGGATTCTAGTGATTTATCCAAAAATGAACATGAAAAAACAATTGTTTGCTTACATTCATTTGTTAAATTCAATAGAACAAAAAGCATGAAAAGAATATAACCACGTATTAGACGGGGAAACATACACAAATACATGGTGGAAGAAAGCATATGAGGAAAAAAGCACATGAAAAAACCGTATACCAAAAAAAACATAAAGAAATTGCACAGCTAAAAAAATAAAGGAAGAAATCCCACACAACAAAAAAAACTTTCAATACAATTGATTTGAGCTCTGATTAAAATAGACTTGATTTTCACACTATCAATGCAGATTAATCGATTCAAACCATGGTTTAATCGATTGAAATTTAGTGCATCCCTTGTTTATAGGGTTTGAAGAGGATTTTGTTTTGCCATTTAGAGGGAAATCGTCTCATATTTTGTGATCGTAATAATCTATTTAATGGCAATTTTTGAAGAAGTGAGGAAGGAAGAACAAAGAACGAAAAACGAAGGAGTGCCTTTGTTATTTGGAAACATATTCAAGGTCTCTCTCTCTCTCAATTAAAATAAGGGACATTTCTGCCAATAACTTAGTTTTTCCATAGATGGATAAAAAGCATGAGTGGCAAATTCAGTTCCCTTAAAAAATATTTGTAGATATTTATAGTATATAAATGAAAATGTACAAATGAGTTTATGTAGATTCACGTTTTTAATATGGACCGATATTGAATTCTTGTAGGTGTGATGGAAATTATAAGAGTCTAAGAAGTATAAACTTTGAGTTTAAAGGTTCTATTTCTATCTTATAATTTTTAAAAGGACAATTGCAAACTTATCAGCAAAAGTCATAAAAATTCTTAACAATGGTTATTAATTTTGTGGGGCAGTTGCCCTGCCCTAATGTTTGTCTGCCTAAGCCACAACAACTATATAATCTACGTAGACATCATCCGTGGACAAAAACATAACACAAAAACTAATTAATTTACCACATGTCTTTATAATTAAAATAAAAAGTCACATTGTTATGAATACATTTTTATATATTATAAAAAAAAAAAAAAAAAAAAGACTTCTGCTAAAAAGAAACTGTGGGAAAGACTACCAAATCTACCTAACTGTGAGATGGTAGTTGGGATCTAATGAAAATAAAACTTCAACACATACCTTGTACTACTACGAATGTAGTACACCTGTACTTCCCTTTACAAATACCAAACGGTTTGAACTTTGAAGCTTTTCTAACTAATCCTTCTACTTGTTTATATATATATATATATATATATATATATATATATATATATATATATATATATATATATATATATATATATATATATATATATATATATATTTATATATATATATTGCGTAGTCGTGTTCTACGAATTTTATGTTATTTTTATAATTATAACATAATGTTTAAACAAAAGAGGGAAGAGAGAACATTGAAAATTGTATTTGGAACAATAAAAAACAACCAAGAAAGAAAATACATACATTCACCTTATGATATATTTGAAAATTACAAGATTATTTGACATGTTTCTTTTGTCCTAAAAATATGGAGTTAAGTTTATCTGATAAGGCTTCCATCACAAAATTGTTGTTTTTGATGATACATAACGCTTTCTTTTCACAACTCTTTAAGAAATTTAAATGAGACACAATTGTAAGAATGGTTCATATGGTATATCAAATTTCATAACTTATATGTTTGGTAGTTTGATTCAAAAATTTTGAAATTTTTTATAATGATGAACTTGTCCTTATTATTTTATTTTTAAAATTTCTTTTATTACAATAATTAAAAAACAATTAAAAATAAAACAAAGATAAAATCTCTCTCTCTCTCTCTCTGAAAATTGACCGACCATGTGACAATCGGTGTACTGTCGATGATCCTCCGCCGAAAACTCTCCGCTGATCTTGAAACATTTCTGATGACGGCTTCCAAATCTGAAAGTCGACATGAAGATTCATCACCTTCTCTCAAAATCTGTTTCCCTTCGATTTGAAGATGCTGGAGTCGGATCTACCTCCTACCACGGAGGTTTTAGATCTGAACAAGTTACTGTTTGTAGATCCTACAATGGCGTCTCTCTCTCTCTCTCTCTCTCTCTCTCTCACTTGGGTTACAGACGATGACAATGGATTTTGTTGCCTCCGTCAACGAACACCCCTTCGATGACAACAAATAGAAGGTCTAAGTCGGAGAAGGACGACTCTGATGGTTTTTTACGTCGTCGTAGTTGGTTTGGGTGTTTTGTCATCTTCGTTCTCGCTTCATCCCTTCATAAATGGAGATCGTCGTTTTCTCCTCACCCTGTTCTCACCGATGACGTACAGACGGAGGAAACAGTCCTAGCCACAGACAGAGAAGGGGATAGACGAAGCTATCGTCGGAGACAAATGTCAATTTCTCTTTACCCCATTCAACTCTCATTTTTTTCTCTAACGAAGTCAAAGCTGGATAATTCTAGGGTTCCGACTGTCAGCGGTTGTTTTGGTTTTCCAGCTAGCGGTGGTGTCTGGCTGGAGATGGTGGTTCTATATGACAATATGAAGAGAGAGATGGAGTTATTAGGAGTGAGAAATGGGTGGTTGAGTTAGTAATCGGTAGGGGTGGGGTGATTTTTTTTTTTTTTTTTTTTAATTTAGAAAAATGTTAAATTAAATAAAGAATAGAAAATGAAAATACATATGATAAATTCATAATTTTGAAAAAATTCAAAATAAATTAAACCAAACTTGCAACAAAATCAAAGTATCGGACCATTGGAGTGAGTCCAAATTTTTTGATCCAAACATTTGAGTTTTGACATACAAATTCTAGCAATTTTGTGTTAAGTTATGTTACTTGCGCTACTAGCTTATCCAACCTTTGAATTGTTGATTTTCCAATTAGGCCCTTCAAGGTTACTTGGTTCTATGACTTGGTCTAGGATTGAGCTTTTGTTTGGACGATTTAAGGCATTTTTAGGTTATTATTATTATTTTTATTGACATATATCTTGGTGTATTTCCTCATTGGCAATTTTTTGTAGATGAATGGTTTTGTATCTTTATTTTGGTCACATGAAAGTGATTTGTAACCCTTTTTTATTGTTGATTAATAATATAAGTCGTATGTTTCTCCTTGTGATATGCACCATCTTCCGAATGTTGGAACCACGTAAAATGCTCGTGTCTGGTAAGTAATTTATTTTTAATTTTTTTTTTGTCATGCACATTTCCTATGCCTTGGCATGTGTTGCTCTCACTATTAGTCATTTTATCGTGTTTTCATATTCTAGTTTGTTATATGCTTTGTTGATTGGGTTTTACACTTGTTTATGAGACCAAGTGTTTGATATCCCTTCGGATAACATTAAGATTGCTAAAGTAAGATCCCAACAACTTCAATCTTAACGTTCATCAACAACACAACCATAAACTAATCTTATTGAAACAAAGTATCAAAAAGTTAGTATACAACAATGAGACATAAAATTCGGGCAAATGACATTATGTATAAATACACAAGTAATCAAGATGATCATAGATTCATCCCTCAAAGGAACTCAATGACTTGATGATGGATTCATATACCTTAATACCCTCCAAAAACACCGTTTCCTCCAAATACTCATTATGATCATGAAGCAAAATTTGGGTGTTCTTCATAGGTGAAAATCCAAAAGTCGGGATCCCAAGTTGCCTTATATATCTAGCATCAGTAGTAGAAGACAAAATCTCAGGCTTCTCAAGCACCCCACCACATGCTTCAACAGCATCCTTAAAAACATTCCACCATGGATTCGAATCATTAGTTGCAGTGATCAAAGGTCTCCCCATATAATCTCTCAATGGTCCTTTCTCCACAATATGATAACTCATGTTCCTTGTTTTAGGTGCCCATTCTTCAGCAATCCGTTTCTTCAAAAGATCCGGATCCACAGTTGGTGGCAACCTCACATCATAACCCACTTCCGCCTCAGAAGGTTGCATGTTCATCACAAAGTTTCCATTTTTAGAAGGAGTTCCCGCTTTTAAATAAACCGGATTTGCAGAAACAACCTCGGAGTTTGCTAAAACCCCGGTTTTCACCAAATCAAACTGATTCTCTCTAAATTTTGACACAACCTCGATGCTCTTCATCAAATTCTCCATTGCAGTGTCATCAAACATCTTTGATCCATGTCCTGGTTTTCCAACAGCTTTGATTACAAGATTCCATGGAGATCTATCAGCATAAAACACACGATATTTATTGGTAGTTGAAGCTTGTCCTTCATCTAGAAAGAATCCTACGTTCATTTCTTTGAACTCTTTTGATTCCACAAACTTTTGCATCCCATCAAACCCACCGATTTCCTCATCAGGGACATAACATATATGAAGTGTCCTAATGGGTTTGAACTCAGGGTCTCTTTTTATGATGTTTCTGAGAGCTTCTAGGTATTGGATAGCAATACATTTGTCATCTTGGGCACCTCGAGCAAAGATTTTTCCATCATCGGTTTTGATAGCAGAGAAAGGTGGGTGGGCCCACTTTGAGGGTTCAGCAGGGACTGAGTCAAGGTGGGAGTTGAAGAGGATGGATGGGAGATTAGGGTTTGAGCCTAAGAAAGTGATAAGAAGGAGAGGTTTTTGTGGTGTGGTCAGGTAGAGGGTTTTGGTTATGAGGTTGGGGATGGATTTGGCTAAGACATTGAGGAAGGAAACTGCAGTGGAGTAGTCTGGGTTTGGGTGAGCTGTTTTTATTCTCAAGTATTGTTGGAAACGGGTGATGGATGTTTCAGCGACTTCAGGTGCTTGTTGTGTTGTTAGTGGGAGGAGAGAGATGAAGATGAGTGTACATGTTGATAGGAGGAAGAAGCTCTGGTTGTGCCAAATTGGTTTGACCATGGCCGGCTTTGTCTGGGAGACATAGAGTCGATATGAACTTTTGCACATTTAAAAGATTGATTTTGTATTGAGTTCAGTTAAACAATTTGTGTAGGGTTACAAATATGGTTGTAACATGTAAAAAATCTGGTTTTGGCATTTTAACAAACACCTAGTAGCAGAAAGAAAGGTTCTTGATTTGTTATGCTAGGGTGCTTGCTTGAAAATCAAATTCAGAAAACATGATTCTTGGAGATCCAAACGGTAATTATGATGATCTTCGTTGAAAATCAATAAAATTGAACAAAGAAACAGGGGATGTCATTATATACGAGCCTACGAGGATCGTTTGTAATAAACTCGAGGAGCAAATTTAAACAGCAGAAAACCAGTTAATTTTGGAAAACGAGACTGCCATGGCAACTATCGAAGAGGGAAAAAACAACGAAGAATTAAGAGTCGGTAATGTTTTCATTAATTGTGGTCAACTTACAAAAAAAAAAAAAAAAAAAAAAATCCTTTTATAAGTGTTTCACTTCTCACTATCCCTTTTGATGGATTGATTGTCAAAATTCCTTGTCTACTCAAATAAGAACCTAACAGTGATTCGGGGTAACTCACCTCAGATAAGTGGTCTCCGCCAAACAAGGACCCGTTTCTGGAAAGAGATCACCGGAGCAGCTGCAGATTGAGGGCCACTGGGCCAGTTCAGCAAAAGTGATATCCGTCGACTATTTTGTAGAACCCTAAAAACGTTGTCGAGTAAAATTCATTACCTGATCGGAGAGCTGAGTAGAGCAGGGCTAAGTAGAGAAGAGGTGGCGCCGGAGATCGGAGAGGTGCGGCGGTGGCTAGAGAGTAGATAGTAGAAGATGGGAGATGGAGAAGAAATTGTAATTGAGGCGTTTCTATGAATCGTATCAGGAAACAAGGAAGAGAAACGGTAATAAGTTCGAGCCTTTGAGGGTATAATAGTCATTTGATCTTTAAAAATTAAAAGGTATATATTCTTTCCGCACACAAGATCATTATTCCAGAATTTTTGGGTTTCTTATTATGCTTATGCGGTTCCTTTCCTTTTTCCATCGAATGTCAACTTCTATTTGTGTTTGATGGATTCTCAAAGAAATCTTTTTTGAATCCTCATCTAATATTTCAATACAAAATCTATCATTATACTATATGATTTTATGTTATAATTGTATTATAGACCTCGTGATTAGTTGATTATCCGTGGTAGATAGTATAATGTGTTGGAATGGTAGATAGTATAATGTGTTGGAACTTTGGTCTACAAAACTACAATGTGGGACTTATCCCACATTGGTGGAAGAAAAAACTTTATCCCACTTTATAAGACGTGTTACACTCATTTATTTAAATGGATCAAGTAATGGGTTATGTAAATTGGGTTTTAGTTGTAATGTTGGACTAGTCAAATTGGGTTGGTAAGTATTCTTGGATTATTAAATATTAATTGTCAAAGATATGGCATTGGATTCTTCTTGATTAAATAATATTTTTATATATATAATCCGAATTTAATTAATCATTAATTAATTTATATTTATTAATTATAAAACAAATTCTGTTAGATAAAAGATTAAGTACAGTTAGTTTTTTAACAGTTAATTTCGATTGGTGGTTTATAACCACCATTGCAAGCCTATAAATGGAGGATTTATGACATAATTTAAGAGGCTAATGAACCACAAACACTTTTTCTAAAAAATCGTTCTTGATATCAAAAAGAATCATGGTGAATTTCGATGGATTTAAGATTTGTTCTTGAATTAGTTTTTGTATCCTCAAGATAGAGAAATTTTTGTCTTAGGATACTGTAAAAGCAGACCTCAGTCTATACATATTTGTGATATATTTTCTGTGTAGTCAACATTAATTCAAGCATGTTTTCATAAATCTAATTCTTGTATTATATATATATATATATATATATATATATATATATTTGAATTTCTTTTGTTTATTTCAATTAGATTTGTTGATTGTATAGTTCTTCCCTAACATAAAGTTATCTTTGAAAGCAAAGACAATGGTTTAAAAGAGAGAGTTGCATTTAAAAATGCATTTCTTATTTTTATTTATTTGTGATTGGTACATGTATTGCATTCAAAAACCAGACTAGAATCGTTCTCCAGAATCCAACACTGGAATCGCATTCCGACTAACGAATCGGGAAACAGGGCAATCAGTAGCAAATATATCCGACGTCAAGTACTTGGGTTTGTCACCCATAACTGGCATATTCGCACTAACCTTAATCTTACTCTCATAATTTCTCCCATATGTTTGCCCTAAAACCCCATCCACTTCATCACTTAGATTAAAAAACCTAAACCCTAAATCCAAATGAGCGAAACAATCATCATCTGTGATATTATAACCATGAACTCTTGATTCTTCCGCACTAATCGGCACCACGGTGGCTGTAATCCTGAAACTGTTCTCTACTTCAATTGCAATACCATTAGTCGGGCTTGTTCTAGAGATCTGTAGAGACGAATTACGATAAATCCAGTTTTTCCCTTCAATGGATAGAGGAGTATTGTCGAAAAATATAAAAAGATGTTCTTCGCTATCATCCCATGTCGACGTTCTCTTGGCTTCGACAAGGAGTTTGTGATCGTCAAACAATATTCCAATGGATTGCACCCATGTGAAGTCACGAGTGAGTTTAGGGTTTCGTTTTCCGATGAAGTGACCATTGATGTGAAGGTTGGCGTCGGATACAAGACAGAAGTCTTGATCTTTACGACCATGGAAGTAGAATGTGACACCATCTCCTCCTACAAATCGTGGGTCTTGACACACAGCTCCCGGCATATTGCAACCTTAATTAATATGTACGAAGTAATAAACTGATCAAGTTACTATATGTATAATTTATTGGATTGAAACTTAACTTGTTTATTAATCTCTTTGTGACATGAACAGATGTAATTAAAAACAACTTACTACAAACTGGCTTGCAGGAAACACAATCCATGAAACAGTGGTTTGAGCAATCGATTGGACAAGAATGCCACAGATTGAAGCATAGCGGGAAAAAAGGAAGAAGGCATCTCACTCTTTTCGGTTGTCTAGCCGTGGGGACTTGGAATGGAGGTAAACCTGGTATCAAAGGTTTGGGAGTTGGTTCCCAGCTTGATGAATGAGCCGGCATATCCATTGCATGTTGCTGCCCTGCCACCGGAGATTCAAAGGTCAAAGAGATGATGATCAGCAACAAAGGAAGCCGAAGCTTCAATGAACTCATCATTTTCATAGCAGAAATTAACTATTGATCGAAAAGGAGTAAGATTTGTTACGTTGCTATGTTTGTGTGATTGCTGGTGCATTTGGTTTTTGGTTTGAGGGCCGTTTTATAATCGAACAACCATCGGTTAAAGCAGGAGGAGGTTTATAAAATGCTTGGCTTTCATGTGTTTGACGCCATAGGTGGTATGAAAAAAGAACATTTAAAGGTGTATAAGGGTGCCTTCTTCATCATTGCAAATCGTTACATATGGTATTTTACATGGGTTTATACCTTTGTAACCGATCCTATTATCTTTATAAATAAGAAAGTCTATTAGTGATTGAAAGCACTCTTTGGTGATCACAACAAAGGTGCCATTGAAATTGTCGTTGGTTCGAATTGATGAATAAAACTAAAAGATGGTTGTTAATTAAGGTGGTCACCAAATATCATCACATGTTCATGCATTTTTATTCAATTAATTAGTAGTTAAATTTTGTGAAAACTGTGTTTTAGGCCTACATAGTTGATTCAAAGAAAGATCTATTCATGAGGTCCATGAATATAGTGAAAGCATTTATTAGACCAAATGATATCACAAGAAACTGGTCCATGAATATAGTGAAAGCATTTATTAGACCAAATGATATCACAAGAAACTCATAATAACCGTAACACACAATTGATTCATGAGGTCCATGAATATAGTGGAAGCATTTATTAGACCAAATGACATCACAAGAAACTAATAATGACCGTAACGGGTTCTAAACACCATCTTCTCTACATCGCTTCTCTCCACCCGCACTTGATGATACCCGAATCAGAGATCGATCTTTAGAAAATAATCCGCCCATTGAAACTTGTCAAACATATAATTTATACTTGGCAATGGGTACTTGTTCTTGATGGTGACCTTGTTGAGATTTTGGTAATCTACACACATTCGCATGGAACTATCTTTCTTCTTTACAAAAAACACTGGGACACTCCATTAAGAAGAACTCAGACGAAGGAAACCTTTGTCTAATAATTCATGAAGCTAGGACATTAACTCTCGCATTTCCGAAGGAGTTAGGAGATAAGGAGATTTAGTAATCGGGCTAGCACCGAGAATTAAATCAATGCTAAATTACACCTATCTTGCTGGGGGCAAACCGGGTAGCTCATTAGGGAAAACATCCATTAAATCTCTAACCATTTTCAAATCCTCAAATTTCTTTTTTTCTTTTCTCGAATCCATAATGTACAGCAAAAACTACTCACAACCTTTAATTTTCTTACACACTTCTGAGCTTTAATTGTTGTGATCACACTTTGCATACGTTGGTTCCTCTTCCCGTATATAATTATATTTCTTCTGCCCGATGCTTCCACCAACACTTACTATAACAGACGATCTTGGCATGGTTCTTTTCGATCCAATCCATCCCAAGAATCACATCAAACCCTCTAACACCAATCGACAACAACTAAACATCAAACCTTTCCCCGTCTATCTCTATGTAAAAATCATGATAACTGTGACCTATACTAACATGATCTTCAGATGCTACCTCTATCACATATGTTTCTTCTAGAGACACTAAAGGCTTACTAAATTTTTTACTAAACTCATGAGACACAAATGAATAATCTGCACCCGAATCAAATAAAAAACTTGCAGACAAGGAGTTTACAAGCAGTGTACCTGACACCATTCCCGGAGCCTCCCTCGCTTCCTCGGCAGTCAACTGAAAAACACGAGCTTTGACTTCGGTTGGCTTCACTTTCTTCCCCATATTCTGCACTATAACTTCACTCTTCTTCTTTAGGAAAGCTTTGTTGATGTGACATTTTTCATGACAAGAATAACAATCGACATCACAAACTTTCTTCTTATATTTAAAGGACACGTGGTTAGGATTACCACATTTGTAGCACACCTTGCTTTGGGCTCTCTTCTTCTCTACCCTTTGCTTATTTCTTACCTTCCTCATAATCGTATCCTTAATATTTTGAGCAACCACAATAACATCATCTAAAGTGTCAACTTTCTTCACTTTAACCTCATATTCAACAAGTAATCCTTTCACAAAGAGGCTAATACAATCACTCTCAGCCAGAAGAACATCTCTAATAATAAACATCCTATCCGGAAATTATTTCATGTACTCCTCTATTGATAGGTCCCATTTCTTCAAGTCAAAGAACTCATCAACCATCTCAATATTACAAGGAGCATAGTTCTTAGCTTTTATCTACTAAGCAAATTCATCCCAAGACATATTTGCTTCATCATCATCTCCCAAGGTTTGGCATACTCTTTCCCACCAAATAAGGGTTATTTCCCCTAAGGACTTGTAAAACTTAGATAACTCTTTGATCATCCCGGTATCCATTAGCTTTGAGAACTCGATTTGTTTCAGTGATCCACTTCATAGTTACTTTTGGGTCACGACTCCCCCATACTCATTTGGCTATCATGCCATGGATGATCTAAAAGAACATCCCATCTTGTTTGACTGTGTTGGATGGCATGTAACACGATATGAACCTTGAGTTCGGTATAAGTTTATGACAAACCTTGCACTAATAAAAGATGGGGTACCTTCAACAGATGGTGCACCTACAACATATGATGCACCCACAACAAACAGTGCAACCTCATCAATATGTGAGGGTTTTTTGGGTGCCTCCTAAATGAGCATCCAACAATCTTTTCATCTCTTGATGGTTCTCTTCTTACAGTTCATTAAGAAGCATCTTAATAGCTTCCATAGTGACTGTGTAACATCCCGAATTACAAAATAAAATTTTCATTTTCAAAGTAAAATAAACACCAATTTTATAAAGTTACATCCAACTCAAACCATTTGTTCATAGACCATAATTCAAAATCAGGCATATAAGGGAAAACAATGTGGAATCTCGAATCATAAAACTATAGATGTGTGTGTATGAGTACACTCCCACCTTCACACTCCTGAAAAACAGTTAAATCCACAAACGTACGCTAAAGCTTAGAGAGAATTCCTAAAATACCCCACATATCAATACACATACAATGCATGTACATATGAGCCTTCATTATAACTGTACCACCATACAAGGCCTATAATGCACTTGGACTGCTCTTCTGAGCCTACATCATAGTACTGGACCACTATCCTTGGGCCTATAATATAAATTGGGTCGCCCGTGTATCTTATTCTTCAACATACAACAAGATCGCCTCAACCCAACCATAATATGTCAATGTATTCAAACAAACAGTTAACATTAAAAAACACTTGTAATCATAATAGGTCTACCAATATAACAGGTCACTATAACATACCAACATCCTAAATACAAGGATACATAGTTCAATACAAAATATAGTGAGAAAACTCACATTGAAAGCTAGTTGACAACAACACAACTCATACGAAGCAAAAACAGGCACTACGAGCCACAAAAGTCCAAAATGTGTGCAAGAAGGTGATAAGGAGATTTGCTTGTTGGATCTATGCACCAAGAACATCTTCTTCTTCTTAAATACAACCAAAAACGACCAAAAATCTTCAAGAGGTCAACAATCGAGGCTAGGGTTGCTTTAGGTCGAAAGGGAGGTGATGAAGGCTGAGGGTGAGCAAACCTTAGCCATCATATCCCTTAAACAGGGCTTCAAAATTAGGGAAATTAGGTTTTGTACTATGGCTACCACCATGTCATGGCAAGACCTTGCCACGTCGTGGTGCGTATAAAGCACGTTGTTCAACTTAGTTGTGACCACGTTGTAGTGCATCATCTACCATGTTGTGGTCACCACAAAATTCCATATTATGAAAGTCTAACATGATTCAATATTAAAGGAAGTATATGTGGAATAGGTGCTACAGTTCTCCTCCACTTGAATTAGATTCCATCCTCGAAATCCGTCCTTACCTATTATTCCTTAAACACTTTCTGAACCCCTTGTGAGTTTTGTAAACCCACTCTCCTTTATAGGAAACAACACATCTTCCAACACTTTACTCTACAACCATAAGCATATGGATTCCAAATCCATGTGCATACCCCATTCCTGAGAAAAAACTCCCAAAGATCAAAATCCAATTCATTTAAGCACTTGGAACATTTCTCTAAACAGACGACCATCTTCCGACCCAAATGCAGATTCAATCCTCTAGTGAGAACACACGATATTGATGCCAACTAATGCTAGTAGGAAACCTAACCATTTGAAAACACGCAAGTGGAACAACTACCTTTCTTTCCCGAACTGTAAGACCCAACTCATAGTGATAGACACTCAAACTAGGTAACTGTCAAAGTTGGATCCGTTGACCCTTTCCGTCACCATGCTCCACAAAACCAGGAACCCATCAGTCTAAACTTTGAATCTCTAAAGAATGACTAATGATCATCAATTTTTCGTACCTACCCCTACTCCCAACTATAAAATCTACTAAACCGTGTAGAGTGAACACCCAATCAATCAGATCGTGAAGTCCGACCCATCCCAAATTTGGAAATCGTGCCTAGAAGTCCTCCAATACATACTTGACTTCATGATAAGTCATCACTAACCAACTGCTCCCAAGAGCATAACATTGGCCAATCCTAAATCTCGTACTGAATCATATAACCCATAACAACTTAGGTGTACAACCCTTTTACAATTCATTCAAAAGACCGACAACAAAACCCATCACTGGTAGTTAACTCTCACGAAACCACTCTCACAAAATGAACCAGAATCCATAAGAAAACTTAACAAGGAGATATTGATATACAACCATAAATTTTTCCTACAAGTCAACATCCTACCAAAGCCTGACCTAAACCCATCATCTACTGAGCCACTCGTGGTATTTTCATACTGCTTAAACACCCAACTACGCCAAAACAACTAACGAACCAACACAAGGGTTTCCATTACACAACTGTCGGGTCTAACTTGCGTATGCGGAATATGATGGAGAATAGTGCCCATATCCATAACAAGCCCGATAATATTACTATAAATAGTAATGTCCTTTTAGGTTACAATCAAGAACAAAATAAAGCAGAACTAAAAAGATATTTATTTGAGGGACTTTGTTTTGTTAATTGACTAATAGATTAATTAATTAGTTATCAAACATGGAGAATATGGAATATTATATAATGGTTTGATTCTTGGATAATTATCGAAAGTTTAGATAATTACTAATAGATTTGGTAATTATCTTTAGGGTTTCAAAACACATCCCTATAAATAAAAGAGTCAAATCCAGTTTTTGATGGATGAAAACTTAGCCTTCTTACTACAAAAGTCAGAACCCATGAGAAACCCTAGAAAACATGAAGGCTCTATCTCATGATGTGACACCTCTTCAGTCACATCGTGACGATGAATAGTGTCGTCGATTTAAGCTTGCATCATGTTGCTTCGTGGCTTCGTGGTGAGGTGTTCAGATCTGCTGAAGTTTTGCGTCTTGGGTGCAATTATAAGAGAGGAACTCTACTTTGGGTTCTCTAGTTCAATCAGCTGGTCTGTCAAAAGAAAAAGTCTATGGTGGAGTCAAAGGTTTGTGTCTTTTGACATATAGAGTTCTAAATAAGTTGCATATATTAACATAGATTATATCTAATTGTTTCGAGTGTTAGATCAAATTTGTTTATTGTTTCCGCTACTATTTTATTTGATATAGTGAGGCTCGAAACCCATCAGAATCCATGATGGTTCATGATACATCATGACACTATGTAACCATTAGAATGAAAAGCTCATGGTTCTACATCGTTCTTACCATCATCTGACCACATGCATGAAGACTTATGGCCAACACCCAATGGGCCTATAGGAACACGATCATCATCTCATAGACCTGTAGGATCCCACTTAACACCCCATTCAATAATTGCTAAAAACAACAGGAGACATATAATTCTATAACATAAAACGCTTCCATATTCCAGGTTGCCACTGACACATCATCAGACGAAAAAATGGTTGTACATAACCAGAAAATAAGATAGAATATTAAATGCTTGTTCCAATTCGAAAGAAATAAGTCAAACAAGAACCATGCCATAAAGTCATACCAAGTATGATCAGGCCATCTTATTTTGTTCACATACACTCTTTATAACAATAATTACTGAACTGTCAAGATTATACACTCCCCATGTAAACGCACATCACACCTCCAATCGTCTATGTTCCTTCTTCGACACCACTTTACCCAAAAGATGAAATTTGACTAGATCTAACTATATATGTATTTCCTAAACCCTAAAATCGTGACTTGTGAATTCCATGAAGATCCTAGCTGATTTTAGGTTCATAACTTGTCTCTCATATTCATCTAATTGTTCATGGTGTTTGTGACTTATTTGAGGCATCACATTTGAGGTGCTAAGCTCTTGGAATGCCAAATTCTACTTGGTACAGATAAGAGGTATTCTTCTAACTAGTTCTTTGATTCATGTACCAAATTTGTATGCTAGATAGATTTCATGCTTTGGATAATTTTTTTGTTGCATGTATAACTTGAGAAAACTTAGATCCAATGCATTAGGGTTGTATATGCACCATAGGAGTGTTATAGTAATTAAAAACTCACTTTATGCCTTAAGACGTCTTAATGGACTCAGATCTCAAGTTGCATGTTGAAATCCCAAGTATTAAGCACTTAACGGTTAAATGTGCACATCTTGCTTGTACGTCGTGTGTAACTTCACGCACGCAACACGTACTGCTTGAAGGGGTAGTACACTAAGCGTACTAGAGTGGTACGCAAGGTGTACACTGTAACGCCCCAATTATCAGGTATTGTTTAAATAAGATATATTGGGTTAAACTCTACTCAACGATTTGGTTGACCTACTCGTCGAATAGCAGCGGGGTGGGATCGTGTGTTAAGTGACCTACTCGACGAGTCCATATTGGGACTCGGTGAGTAGGAGTTGGCAGATGAAACCCTAAATTCCGGGGTTTGCACCTCTATTTAAAGGAGCCTTATCCTCCTTTGGCCTCTTTGCAATCTTTGAGAGCCCCTTAAAACCCTCATCTTCTGGAGGTAACCACATCGCCTTTTTCCTTGTGAATCTCTTCTATTGGTTGAGTTTTAGGGTTTTTGGTGAGATAATAAGTTGGAAAGATGAGCTATGGGCTAGATCTGAGGTTGGAACTTCAGATCTGGACCCTTCTTGGATTCTAGAAGCATAAAGTTTCAGTTTTGGTCATGATTAAGGTCCCTCTTGAGCATGAAGTTCCATTAAGAACTTAAAATAGGCATTTAGAGCCTTTGATAGCCATGCATGCACGTAAAGTTTGCACCTTTATGTGAAAAGCATGCCCTAGTAGCTTGGATCTGTGATTTGGAGTCGCTGCATGGCTCAAAATAGATCCGTATGGAAAAATGATTGAATGGACTCGGCGAGTCACATGAAGATGACCGTGAACGCGACGATTTGGATGAACAATTCGGCGAGTCTGATGCAGATTACCATAAGACTCGACGAGTTGAAGAATAACTATGCGAGTCGGGTGAGTTTTCCCTAGAATATGTATGCGTGTGTATCCGTCGAGTTGCAAGGAGGGAACTCGAAGGGTGGCCTTAAGTTTGAATGAGAATCGAAGGAACTCGATGAGTCACCCCGATGACTCGGCGAGTTGGATTGTACTTCAAGGAACTCGGCGAGTAGCCGAGGGTACTCGGCAAGTTGGGGTCAACATGGACTGTTGACCTTAACTGAGGGATTTGACCTTGATCAGGGGTTGTTTAGGGGGTTATGGAGTACCTTATAAGGTTAAGGACTTACATGTATATTGTACTATGATAATAGGTGGTGGAGGCGGTGTCAAGTGATCTGAGAGTTGGAGTTTACCTTCCGTACCGACATCTGTGAGGTGAGTTATCCTCACTATATCGATAAGGTCTACGACACCAAGACCAGCCCTTAGTTGTTATTGTTATGGTATGCTATATGTGGTTATGATCTGTTAGATCGAAATCAGGGTACACAATATGCTATGCTCTTATGATCTGTGGGGATTGGTATGTTAGTGGCATGCAAGGTCGGTACTCTAGTTACGAGAGAATTCTATGATTGATGACTAGTGATAGATATGCTTGATGTTTACATATGTCAGTATATGATAGTTATGCGCACATAGTATTTGCTTGATTGGTTGGGTTGAGGCAGTCCTGCTTTGTGAGGTAGGCCAACACACCCTATGAGTGGTCCTGGGAGACTGTAGGTCCACGTGGCGGACCAGTCATGTCGAAGGCTCGGGATAGATCCAGATAGACTATAGGCCCTGTAGGGCGGACCAGTCAGGTCGATGGCCCAATATGCATGTTGATTGATTGATTATTACTGATATGTTATTGTCAGTGTGGTATCGGTATTTTAGGGGTAGCTCACTAAGCCCTTGGGCTTACAATTTTCAGTTTATTGTTTCAGGTACTTCAGGAGATCATGGCGAGGTGAAGGCGTGACCGTACCGCTCCTCATCCTTGTGTTATGATTTTAGGACACTCTGATGGATATTGATTTGAAAACATTTTTGTGAACAATGCTATTTGGTTTTTATTTACGATTGAAAAGTTTAAATTTGGTATAAAATTTATGGATGTTACAAGTTGGTATCAGAGGCTTGGTTTGAGTGAATTGGAGGAAAACTCGTGTGAATCCAGTCTCAAATCAAGGAGATTTTCGGAAAGTAAGTTTTAAAATGGTTTTCAAAATAAAGGATGGAGGATGCAGAGGGTACGATCAGCCGGAGTCTGTAAGTAAACCCCAAAATACCATGCTGTTATTTGATATTTTGATATGTTAGAACAACATGCTAATGCTAGGCTAGGGATCTTCAGGAATCGCATGATAGGTTTGCCTGAGTACATGATGCCTATTAGCCTAGGGTTTCTTGTACGTGGAATTGACATCATAACTGTAGATATTTAGTGTATGCATCGCGGCTGTGCATAATAAAGACCTTATAGCCTGAGAATGTTGATTCGGCCTTCGGGTAGGATTGGATATTCGAAAGTCTATAGGGTCCAACGTTATGTGCAGCTACTGTGCACTGGAGCTGCAGGGGACGATTGAAGTTTCATGGATGTGTGAGTTGTGATAAGTGGTGAGTCTAGATGTGAGATATTTGGTATTCCCCTAAAAGTGGGGGTTGAGCGCATTTCCTATGTTGATGATATTGTTAGGGCGTTGTGGTGATACTTGAGACAAATATGGGTAGGTGTGGAAGGTAGTATGGGACCGTACTACTGAAATCACAGGACCCATACATGTAGCAAGGAAATCATAACCCCTAGGGTTTGTGGGTTTTGATCTCCCGACATTATGTTATTTATCTGTTGACTTGTATATATATTTCAGTATGGTGGTGACGAGACATGTTGCTTCGGGATCCGGATAAGGATCATGATCAGGATCGGGGTCGGGAGACGGAGGGTTGGAGGTGCCGGTAGCACCTGAGCCCATGGTTCAGATAGGGACCGAAGAGTTGGATGCCAAGATCCAGGAGATCATGCACGATGAGATTGCTGCTGTGTTCCGAGCAAAGCTGCCAGGGATGTTTGGGTCGATTAAGATCGCGATGGTGGAGTACTTCGATGAGTGATATGCAGCTCTAGCAGAGACAGTTGTCGCTGCAGCCACTTTGGCTGTAACTGCGGCATGGGTTGGAGAAGGAGCCGTTAGGGCTTTCCAGTACCGGGAGTTCGATAATATGAAGCCCCCGACATTTGATGGTACACAGGATGCGATCAGGTCTATGTGGTGGTTGTCTGACGTCGAGGGTTATTTCTTCACATGCTCATGTCGTGCTAACCAAAAGGTCAGGTGTGCTCTGAACTTGCTTAGGCTCAGGGAAAAGGACTGGTGGAGATTGACGACAGGTTCACATTCTGCTGATCAGCGGGTTGCTATTACTTGGGAGCAGTTCTGGGATATGTTTCGAACCCGCTACGTTCCGTGCGTGGAATAGGAGCGGCTCTCTCAGGAGTTTTTGACATTGAGACAGGATGGGGAGTCTGTGATGGAGATCACCCGGACGTTCACTGAGAGGGCTATGTTTTTCCCGAAGTTTGCATCAGAGCAGTCTTAGATATCTCGTTATATGAGTATGCTCAAGATGGATATACGCTACACAACATTGTGATACCCTCCTAGACCTTCAGGAAGCCGTGAGGCAGCGTGAGTTGGAGATAGAGCTGCAGCTGAAGGAGCAGCGTTAGGCACCGACACAGTGTCAGTCGGTGCCTAAGCGGTCTAAGACCGCTGATACACAGTCTGGGGGTCATCAGAGATGAACATGTGGAAAGTGTGGCAAGGCTCATGTGGGGGTTTGTCGAGCAGGAGGTGGGTCCCACAAATGTGGCATGGAGGGGCACTATGCCAGGGACTGCCATCAGTCCGCCCCTCCATCAGATATGAAGATTTGTTACCAGTGTCATCAGGTTGGTCATGTGAAGACCAACTGTCCGCAGCTCACCGCCAAGCCAGCGCAGGGTTACGCGCCAGCTACTGTGAGCATTTGAGATAGGAGGCCTGTCAAGGTGGAGCCCCCGAAGGCTCAGGGTCGCGCCTTCCAGCTCACGGCCGAGGAGGCCATGTCAGCACCGGATGCGATTGCTGGTACGTTTCTATTCTCTGTCTCAGTTATTGTATTTGTGTTATGCTTATTGATTATCTTTGTGATTAGGTACGTTTTAGTGAATTCTTTTCCCGCTTTGGTATTATTTGACTTGGGGGCGAGTCAATCGTTTGTATCTCAGACCTTCTCTAGAGGGTTCGGTGTGCTGATGGATGATCTTGAGTGCCCGTTACGAGTTTTGATCGCCAACAAGCACAGGGTTTATACTTCTTCGGTCTACCGGGGATGCAAGTTGGAGATTTTCGGGGTGTCCTTCCCGATAGATTTGATTCCTATCTCCATGGGGGATGTATGCATGATTGTAGGGATATATTGGCTTAGCCGTTTTGGCACCATGATCGACTATGAGGGGCAGTGGGTGGTGGTTTAAAACCCAAGTGGGGGAGAACTTGTAGTATATGGTGAGGGCACCAGGTTGGGATCAGGGTTTTGCTCGGCAGCCAGGGCTCGACAATATATTCAGTGTGGGTGTGCTGGTTATTTGGCGTATGTGGTAGATACGCCGGTTATAGAGCATCTCTCAGTTTTTGAGGTCTCGGTGGTGAGGGAGTTTGCTGATGTGTTTCCGGAGGAGTTACCCGGAGTGTCTGCGGAGAGGCAGGTTGAGTTCGGATTGACCTAGTGCCAGGTGCGGCCTTATCGCCAAGACGTCGTACCGATTGGCACCGACTGAGATGCAAGAGCTATCATCTCAGTTGTAGGAGCTACTGGTTAAGCAGTTTATTTGTTCGAGTAGTTCACCCTTGGGAGCATCGATCCTTTTCGTCAGGAAGAAGGACGGTTCACACAGGATGTGCATTGACTACAGGGAGCTGTACAAATTAACAATGAAGAACCGTTATCCACTCCCGAGGATAGATAATATTTTTGATCAGCTGTAGGGTGCATCTTGGTTTTCCAAGATTGACTTGAGATCAGTATATCACCACGTAAGGGTGAGGGAGGAAGACGTGGAGAATACTGTGTTTCAGACTCGTTATGGTCACTACGAGTTCGTGGTGATGCCGTTTGGGCTCACCAACGCGTCAACAGTGTTCATGGATCTGATGAACCAAGTCTGCAGACCGATGCTCGATCGCTCGGTCATTGTGTTTATAGATGATATCTTGGTGTATTCCCAGACCCGAAAGCAGCATGAGGAGCATCTCAGGGAGCTGCTGGAGGTTCTGCAACAAGAATGGTTGTATGCCAAGCTCTCGAAGTGTGAGTTTTGGTTGCGAGAGGTCCAGTTCCTCAGATACCTCGTTAACCAGGAGGGGATTTTGGTCGATCCAGCCAAGATGGAGGTAGTTATGCAACGGGAGACTCCGAAATCTCCTTCAGACATCAGGAGTTTCTTAGGCTTAGCAGGGTATTATCGAAGATTCATTCGTGATTTCTCCAAGATTTTCGTACCCCTCACTCGTATAATAAGGAAAGGGGTGGATTTCCGGTGGGGCCCTGAGCAGCAGAGGGCATTTGAGACCCTTTGGCGATGTTTATGTGAGGCGTCGGTGTTGACACTACCCGAGGGAGTTGAGGAATTTGTGGTATTTTATGATGCGTCCATCACATGCTTGGGGGAAGTCCTCATGCAGAGGGGACGAGTGATAGCCTACGCATCGCGGCAGCTGAAGCCACATGAGATAAGATACCCTACGTACGATCTTGATTTGGGAGCGGTGGTTTTCTCTCTAAAGATTTAGAGGCACTACCTGTACGGGGTCCGTTGTACTATATACACGGATCACAAGAGTTTGAGACATAGCATGGATAAGCCGAACCTGAACATGAGTCAGCGTAGGTGGCTGGATGTGGTCAAGGACTATGATTGTGAGATCCTTTACCATCTTGGTAAAGCGAACGTGGTTGCGGATGCTCTGAGCCGCAAGTCAGCTGGGTCCTCGACCCCAGCCAGGTGTATGAGGATAGCGGTGGATTCCCCGTTGGTGGGTTTGGTCAGGGATGCTCATATTGAGGGTATGAGACTAGAGAACTAGAATTTGGAAAGGATTAAAGGAGAAAGCGCCCAGTTTCTTCAGGATAGCCGCAGGTTGTTGACCCGTTACGGTCGGGTTTGGGTTCCGATGTCCGGAGGGGTCCGACAGACAGTGATGGAGGAGGCTCATAAGTCTCGTTTTTCGATTCACCCGGGAGCCATCAAGATGTACCATGATTTGTGTTTGAGTTATTGGTGGCCTGGCATGAAGCTAGATATCACTTGGTTTTTTGAGAGGTGCTTAACCTGTAGGATGGTCAAGGCCGAGCATCAGAGGCCGCATGGTAAGCTGCAGCCTCTGGAGATTACCATGTGGAAATGGGAATAGATCGTGATGGATTTCATAATGAAGTTGCCGAAGACCGCAAGGGGGTTCAATGCTATATAGGTCATCGTGGATCGATTGACCTAGAGTGCCTATTTCCTATCCATACGGGAGAGTTCATCGGCAGAGAAGTTGGCCAACCTGTACGTCAGAGAGATTGTATCTCGCCATGGGGTTCTAGTTTCTATCATTTCAGATCGAGATGTCAGGTTTACTTCCCGTTTTTGGCAGAGGTTACACGAGGAACTGGATACGAGACTGCATTTTAGCACAGTGTTCCATCCACATACTGATGGGAAGAGTGAGCGGACCATTCAGACCCTCGAGGACATGTTGAGGGCGTGCGTCATTGATTTCGATGGGAGTTGGGATTCCCACCTACCGCTTGCGGAATTCACCTACAAAAACAACTATCATTCCAGTATTGGCTCCCCGCCTTTCGAGCTGTTGTATGGGCGGAAGTGTAGGACCCCAGTCTGCTATGGTGAGGTTGGGCACAAGGTGATGGGTTGGATAGAGGTAGTTCTGCAAACTATTGAGATGATACAATAGATTAAACAACGACTGCAGACCGCTCAGAGCCGGCATAAAAGTTATGCCGACCGACGCCGATCTGAGTTGTAGTTTCAAGTGGGTGACATGGTTCTCCTGATGGTCTCACCCTGGAAGGGTGTGATCCACTTCAGGAAGAGGGGAAAATTGGGTCCCCGTTACATTGGGCCGTTCAGGATTGTTGCCAGGGTTGGCAGGTTCGCTTATAGGCTAGAGCTTCCGGAGGAGCTTATCCAGATCCACAACACATTTCATGTTTCGCAATTGCGAAAATGCATTATGGACGAGGAGGCAGTGGCATCGTTGGATGACATTCAGGTCGACGAGTGCCTGAACTATGTGGCTATTTTGGAAAGGAAGAAGAAGATTTTGCGGAACAAGGAAATACCTTTAGTAAAGGTACAGTGGGAACATCGGAAGGGATCCGAGTGTACATGGGAGCCGGAGGTGGAGATGCGCGAGCATTACCCGACATTGTTTATTCCAGCGGACTTCGAGGGTGGAGTCTAGTTCAAGTGGGGGAGAGTTGTAACACCCCGATTCTCAGGTATTGTTTAAATAAGATTTATTGGGTTAATCACTACTCGACGAGTTGGTTGACCTACTCGTCGAGTAGTAGCGGGGTGAGATCACATGTTAAGTGACCTACTCGACGAGTCTATATTGGGACTCGACGAGTAGGATCTGGCAGGTGAAACCCTAAATTCCAAGGTTTGCACCTCTATTTAAAGGCGCCTTAGCCTCCTTTGGCCTATTTGCAGTCTTTGAGAGCCCCTTAAAACCCTAATACGCGTGTGTGTGTTCCCATTTTGTGTTTGAAGCTTGAAAAGAGGATCTTTGGAAGGAGAAGGCTTGGAGGAGAAGGAGATTGGAGAGAGTAGAGTGTGGGAACTAACCCTTATCTCATTTACTAACCCTTGTGGAGGTAAGCACATAGCCTTTTTCCTTAGGTAAAAGAGATTATACTAGAGCTTGTTAGTTTTTCTCAGTACCAACCTAGATAGGACGCAACTCAAATAATCAGATTTGGGTTAGTTGCATGATTAGGAAAGTCGCAGCAGAACTGAAACCATTTTTAATATTTATTTTTGTTTAATTTAATATCACTGCATTTTTCGTTTTTAGTTTAATCAAAATCCCCCTTCTTATTAATTTATGTCATGACTAGATTGTGCCTGATGCAAAAAGGCATTGACCATTAGGCTGTGTCCCTGAGGATTCGACCTTGCTTTCATGTGCTATATTTTTAGTACAACCAGCAGTGATAAATTTATTTGTTTAATATGCACACGAGAGTGTGTTAACAATTACATTGTTGTTTCGGGTTAAAATCTAGGAATTTGGTCTAGTAATTTATTTGCATGTTTGGTTTATAGAGTATCAAATTTTAATCTTGAAAAACACCTAGCAATATACTTATTTGTGTGTTATTAAGGGAAATCTTGATAACTAAAGTGTTTGTGTGACTTGAAATAAGGAAATAGCATTTTTTTTGGCAAATGTGAGTTAATCGTTGTGGAATTTAGGTACTTTGTTAGGGGTTTCAATATCTTAGAGGGATTGGAATGAACCTAGGTTGTATAGGTTTCATGTGCCCCTATTATAAATGATGTTTTATTAGTAATGATGATTCCTTTTTGTGTATAAGAATTTAGGATGCATTATATTCTAGATTCTTAATTTCTTTTTATGAGAGATGTGTGTTAGTTCCATGCTAGGAAAATGGTTTTGTGTTGTTTATATGTGATGTATGTATGTTATAATTTCTTGGAAATATTTGTCTATGTTGCTAGGAAAAATCATACTAGTGTTGTGATGTGCCATAATGATGATGTGATGTGTATGATATTGTATGTTGATATGAAATGGTTAACTTGTAATAACTAACTCGCATGTCTTCATAATGAGTAAATTGAGAAGTGATATGATCTTAAAAGTTGATAATAATTATGCATGATTACTTAGGGAGGTTAAATGTGTAATTTTCTTGTATAATGAATTAATAACTTATTAATTAACAAGGGGAACACACTTAGAGGGTCAAGGTTAGAAACATAGATTACATGTTTATCCTATCTACATTATATGATGATCTAGTCGGTTGAAAGATACCTGTAGGATAAAAGCTTAAACCAACACTGACGTCGAATGGTTTTTCTAGACAACCACTTGGGGCATGATTCATGGTTTACATGATTGGAGTGGTGTTGATGATTAATGGAATGTTTGTGCAAACACCAGTGGGATTTTGGAGTTGTAACATGATGAAATTGGAACCGCTTGTGACAATATCTAACGGCAACCCATGTAGTAGTATACGCAATGTTAGAGTAGCAAACACTCAATAATCAGGGATAATGTTATGGGTGGGAGCCATACCTCACTTAGTGCATTGGTTCATGCCGATCACGTTAGTAGCGAATGGGATACTTATGTTGGGGTTACTGATTGATATATAGACCAGTAAATATGAAGTATTATAATAACAATTACAAAGGTGATTAAGAGGAAAGTAATTGTTAATGATGAAAATGAAAATTAATATTATCTTATAATATTATATCGATGTATGAAGTAATTACTAGTTAAAAAGAATAATAATGAAGTGTAACTAAAAGTTAAGATTCTAAAGAAGAATAACAATTAAGCTTATTGTGATGATTATATAATGTACCAATTTCCATGATATATGAGTGTTTTAATGCATATTATATGATGTTTAGTTTGACCCATTTGATATATGTTCATTCCATAACATTGTACTTATGATTTTCTCAATTAGCTTATGCCAACACTTGTTTTTTTTGCTTGTTGTTTGCCTTGCATTGGTACATATAACATTGTCTGATGGCTTGGTGAGGATGGGTCTCTTGGGTGGTTACATTTAGTCTATATTTAGTAATGATACCATTTTGGTTATTCCGTGGAGTTTTTATTACACCTGGTTTTTGAGAACTTTATTTGAGTTGGTTTTATGAACTTTAATTTTGATGAAGGTTGTTTTTCGTAATATAGTAACATTAGTTATGTTTTTCATAAAATTCAAAATCACACTTATGCCACTGTATTCTGGTTAAAAAGCGCTTTTGAAAAAATAAAAAAAAAAGTTGGGTGAAAAATCATGATGTTACAAGTTGGTATTAGAGCCATGATGTGAGCGAGCTGAATACAGAGGCCGGTGTTCAGCCTCATAATATAGACTAGCTCAATTAAGTGTATTAGACTCCTAAGGGGGGAGAGTGTGTGTATTGAGAGTTATATGTTAATTGATATATGCCTTTAGGACACTTATTTCTTTTTGATATCGAAACATCTTTTCTTATTTCTCCCAGATTTTGTAATCGTAAATATCACTTGACGTTAGGGGAATCGCTTATGAACCATAAGCTTAGTTATCAGAGCATTCACAGTTTGAATACTGTTGCACATGTCGAGGAAATGGAATATCATCTTGGGGTAATGACTGGATTGTATGTATTCGGAACGCCTTGCAAGTTGTTGGTTTATCATTGGTTGATGGTAGGTTGGGAAGAGAAGTTTTATTTTAGTCTATGGATTCTAGCATGTTATGGAATCTCGAAAGAGAAATAGAAGTACCAATCTTTAACCTAAATTTGTAAGATAGGAGGCTTTGTGGTAATGCCAAGAGCAGTTATATATAGGCGTGAATGTTAGTATGGGCCAAATACTATCATAAGCACATGATATACAATTGGGACTAGAGTAACCATGAGGAAACCCATGGACCTGGTGGTTGGTACTCCAAGTTGTAATAGTTGTATGTATGGTAGACCTTTTGTGTCATTACTTCCTATGATTAATTTTTGTTAGGCATTGATATAGAGGTAGGTAATTTTGTTCCAGTTTGGGAAAAGTTTTATGGGTGTTCTATTATTGTTAGGTACACACTTTTCCTTTGACCTTGATTATGAATGGGATCAAGTCATCCGATGTTGTCATTGATATAGGTTAGCTTTCCAACAATCGGGTCGAAATTCCTTGCGCTAAAAACATGTGTGTATTCTGCTTATCGAGGGAGCATATGTCTATGCCATAAGGAGAAAAATCTAGGGTCTACTCCAATCATTTATGTGTTGACAACATGCAAGATTATAGCAAACATGTGTGGTTTCTTCTTGGCTCATGTAATGGAGAGCTTAAGGGAGGTAGTGGGTTACTCTAATGTGGAGTTTGTTAGGGAATATAACGATGTTTTCCCTGAAGAGTTATCGGTTTTATCACGGTCACATTAGGTAGAGCTCTCATTTGACCTTGTTCCTGGTGTGGCTCCTAAAGGCAGGTCACCTTTTTAGTTGGTTCATTCAGTATTGAAGGAAATGTTGTCATAACTTCACGAGCTATTTAAATGCAGGTTATTCGATCAAATTCCTCATCTTTGTAAGTTCTTGTCTAATTTGTTAAAAGATAGATGAAACGTGGGGATTGATATTAGTTATCTAAGATTGAAAAAGATCTAAAAGAAGGAAAATAAGTATCTACATTGTATTCTTGTTTGGGGTATGAGAAGTTGCAACAAGGGGAGGTGATTGTGTACGCTTCGCAATGGACAAAGATTGATACTGGAAGACTCTCCTTGGATAGAATTTTTTGTTTTGACAATCGAGACAATTCTAGAGCAATTGTCTTGTTGATAGAAAATGTAACACCCAAACTATCAGGTAATTTCCTTTCTAGACTCAAAGTATCATTTATTACAAAAAGGTCCTTACGCCATGCGTACTTGGGGTGTATGTTGGGCGTAAGCCATTTAAAAGCGTGGGTGTACTCATTTGGTACATTGGATGTACTAGGCTAGTGACCAAACCTAAAGTTTTAGGGTTTAAGCCATATATAATGTTATCATCTGCCTTGAGACCCTCCCACCTCCAGCCTCCATCCTCCCAAACGATATTCTGCAAATCATAATCTCAATTTGAGAGTTTTGAGCTATTTTGAGTGTTTTTATATTCATCCTTGATGGAAGGAGTCCATTGGAGAGCGTTTGAGGAGCATCAAGCTTGTGGATCTAGAACTTTTATCTCATTAGCAACCTACAGAAGGTATAAACTTTTGGACTTGAGGAATGCTTCATTAGATCTTGCTAGTTCTTGAGTTTTTGTGCCTTTTGGTACCATAATCTTGGTATATATGAGTATGGCCTACTGTAGACCAAACGACCTTTCCTTTAAGATGTTTTGGAGTGTTTGTGGTCATAAAATCTTTTAAGCTCCATTAGAATAGAAATAGTTTACAAATCGGGTCTTGTAATAGTTTCTCTCTCTAAACTAAATCTCACATCAAATGGGTTCCATTATATGGTTCTTTTATAAATGGGGGTAACTCACTTTCTATTTATATGAATGACTCAACCCATTACACATCACAAGAGGTTAAGCCACATCCAATGATATCTTTTCACCCTAACATTCTCACCCTCAAAGTTAGGATTGGATGTCCCAACTTCAATTTCCAAAAGAGCTCTAGGCGATCAAGACCAACTCCCCCTTGAAGTAACACCGGTCTTCAACTCTGCTTTTAAAAGGAATATCCGAGAAGCTTTGAATACCCATTTCTATATTCTCCCCCTTTTTATAAACAACAAATAATTATTAAACACATAAAGGATGAGAAGCGCTCAACGAATAAACGTGACGAAACTACCCTTCAATGTGTGACAAAAATGCAACCATAAAAATTTTGCACGAAAAAAATCACTCAAAGCCGAGAAAATTTCCAAATTTTGTAAAATTTTATTTGTTCGATGAGATTTGCAAGAATTTCGAAAAATGGGTAAAAACTATCATTTTTGCAAATTTTACAGGGGACCGTTGCGACAGATTAGCTTTAAATGCGAAACTTTATCACAAATAAAAAAAATGGGCATAAAGTGTCAATTTGCGTCAACTACTGGGACCACATTCAAAATATTTTCCCACTTCACAAAAATATATCCCCAATTTGAAATAGGTATATTCTGCCAAAACTCTTAAACTTCAAGGACTCAAAATGAAACACCTTCACTCTTCACAGAAAAGTACCCTAATTCGAAATTGTGTAGAAATAGCCAAAATACTGAAAGATTATGGACTTGAATGTGAATTGTTTTGTTCTTCTCCAATTCGTTTCCAGTACGAGACCAAAGAACGTGACCAGTCGAATTCGATGTCGACTCCAACCAACACCGTCAACACACGATTCGAACAACTCCAAATACATGCATTTGACTTGGACTCAACAACCAACACTTAGTCACAAGTGATTTCAACGCCAAGAAAGTACGTTTGACTCCAAGCAATTGTCATTCGACCATGAACAAAGAACATTACTCGAAATTGAGTTTGATTCCAAGGATCTGAAAAATCGACTCTAATTCTACCTTCCTTATAGACTCAAACGAACACACATACTATAACACCTTGAAACCAGAAGGCTAAATAAGGAAAGAAAATCTCCAAACAAGAAGTCAACTCGTCGACTTAGAACGTTACCACACGTGTTTTTGGAAGACCAACAAGACGAGTTGGAGGGGATCAACTCGACGAGTTGGACTGGGTTTGGGAAACCCTAAATCTGGGATTTTACACCCTGTTTATACATCTTAAACTCTAGGGTTTCCAACCTCCATTTTCCAAACCCTGATTCTAGAAATCCTAATGCTAGTTTGAGTGTTGTGAGTCATCCTTGAGAGAAATCTACTGTGTTGAAGCTTGTGGAAGAAGGAGAGGCTTGAGAATTCAAGAAGGATATTAAAGATCCAACAACTTCGTTCCAACCTCTTCATTTTCTGGTAAGAAAGTCTTAAACTTTCTTAGTAGCTTGTTAGATCTCCTTGTTATCACTATATGGGGGGTTTTTGGTCCAAGAAACATGATTTTCGGGACATGGACGTCCCAAGCGCGTAGACCTTCAGATCTGGAATCATTAAGGGCTGTTATGGCATAAAGGCGTAAACTTTATGCCATTGGAGTCCCCATGCAAGCTTGAAGATGTCATCCTTTCATTTTAAACCCCAAAAGGCCATGCATTGAGGAAAAGGTAGAAGCTTTATGTGTGAAAATGATTCCTAAGGCCTAGATCTCTGTTTCTATTTGTTAGTTTGGAGTATGGATGACTTATGGACCAAGATCTAAGTTCTTGGGAGTTAGGGTTTGAGCCAAACCCATTAAGTAAGAGTATTAATGGGTAAAGTTTGAAACTTTACCATCAAAATGATATTTTCAGTATGTATGTGAAGTATGAAGCTTAGATTTGAAGTGTAGGGGCTTAATCCACTAAGATGGCCCAAACAGACAAAGGATCTCGTCGAGTCCATAGGGGAACTCGATGAGTTGAGTCGATTTGTCACGATGCTGTACCAGGTATAACTCGACGAGTCCGAGGAGGGACTCGATGAGTTGACTCATTTTTTCACGACTACGAGTAGCAACGGAACTCGACGAGTCAGGGGGATGACTCGACGAGTTGAGTCAACTCGGAGTGTTGACTTTGACTCTAACTGGGTGTTTACTTTGACCTGAACTTTGATTTTGACCAAGTTTGACTCGGGAAGGGGGTCTTGAGAAAGGTATGATATCTAAGGGGTTATTAGATTGTGACTAAGTATTATGTTGGTAATGATAGCTTGGGGAGTCGAGAGATCAACAATTTGGGCACCTGCCATCTAACAGCGAGAGGTTTATTCACGAGATTCTACAGTAAACTTGTGAGGTGAGTTTTCTCCTATAAGAATGGGTCGAAGGCACCAATGTCGACCCATTTATGTATGATAGCATGTTCCATATTACGGTCCGATGCCGGGCGGGGCCCAAGGAAGGTTTATATGTATGTTTCTGAACTACGATTCGATATCGGGTGGTACCCGATGAAGGAATGCATGATTAGTTATACTTTTTGTTTTCCTGATACTTCTATGTGCATGGTAGGGAAGTGAGTGTGGGTGGGGTCCCGTATCTCATCACTAGCTGAGTGTGGATGGGGTTCCATATCTCTTTATTAGCATAGTAGGGGCGGGGCACATGATAGGCGGGGCCTTAAGACTAGTAATTATAGTGTTGTGTATGACTTTATGTAATAACATGATTATATGTTATCATTTGTATGTGCATAGCGGGTGGGGCCTAGAGACAGGCGGGGCCTGGTAAAAACAGATTTGTATACCGAGCGGTGCTCGATGCCAGGCGGGGCCTGATGCCGGACACTGTCCGATGCCAGGCAGGGCCTGAGGAAGGGGCGAAGGCCCAGTTTATGTGATTGTGTGTATGGTATGTGGTAGCTTGGGGAGACTCACTAAGCTTCGTGCTTACAATTTTCAGTTTGGTTTCACCATTTCATTTATTGATGGGTATTTTCCGATCACCGGTCTTCTTGTTTCTATGTCTGGTTTTGGATTGTAGAGAGGGTAGGAGGGTTTTTTGATGAGAAAGAGAAAGAGGTAAACCAGTTGTTTGGATTGTTGTAATCGCTTATGTTTATGTGGCAATGGAAACTGGCTACAATGTGTGAAAGAGATTAGATTGCTAGGTTACAAATAATTTGTTCCCTAGTAAAGCCACAAAAACAAAATAAGTTAAGTGATTGTATGAGTAAATCTTAGAAATTTAATAGGATATATATATGTGATTTTCCCATAAAAAAAAATTAACAAACATTTATTAAAATGATTTCATGCACTCTTTACAAAGTTTTTCATTGAACACACAAAAAGATTGAAATCAAACACATGTGAGGACGAAATAATTTTTTAGAGTGCAATTACTGCAATACCTTTTCTATAAACGATGTATCCCATTGATAATTAATGTCACATTGATTATCAACTTTCCAGCCTCTTAATAACAAGGAACGTTCGTCCATATGTAAAGGGCCCTGTTATAGTAACATGTGACCACAACGACAGGACAACCACCAGCATGCAGTTCATGTGTTCCATTGTTCACCATACGTTAATTTGCTTATTACTCAAAAATTTCAGGTGGCCAAAAATGGCAAGTCACATGATATGCATGTCGTTCCTTTTTTACTTCACGTGATGCAACACATGTGGTCCTAAAATTAACATTGTTCCATGTAAATCCTACTCAAATATCTAGATTTGTGTTATATGACTTGGAGCATATCTATTTAATAAGCAGTTGACACATGTATTAATTGGAGCATATAGTAGAAACTTGTTCAACCTCAAATATAAGTACTTTCGAACCTTAATTAGAAGGTATGAAACCCACGGATAGTCCAGATAAATTAAGATCTCGACAACTCTTACGTCATACTCATGGCAAGTGGCCTATGGCGGTTGCACCTAATTAATCATCGGCCCAAATTTGTTGTTTCACTTATTACTTTGCTATTATTAAATAATTTTTCTGTACCATTACATGCTAACTAAATGTACGTTGCATGTAATTTGGCTTCCATTCTGGATCATCGTATTAATATTGTTTCTTTATCTTAAAACATGGTCACAATAATAGGACATACATGGCAAGTTGCTCAATATGTGTAGAAGTACGTTTAAGCACAACTTTGATACAATTATATATATTTATTAAGCGTGAAAAACAATACAAATGCTTATATATATATATATATATATATATATATATATATATATATATATATATATATATATATAGAGAGAGAGAGAGAGAGAGAGAGAGAGAGAGAGAGAGAGAAATCAATGACTTGCAACACTCCTCTCGCTAACAATGACTGGAAGCCCATTCTTCACAGTGGCCGTTAACGCCGGTTCAAACTGAAGCTCACCATCGAAGTTTACAAGTCTAAAGCTAAACCGGGGTAACAAACATAGTACCACCGTTTTCATTTCCATCAATGCCATTTCCTTCCCCAAACAAGTCCTTAACCCGGCTTGAAAAACTGGGTACTTAAATGGACTTTCTTGATTGAAGATCCCACCCTTCAACCACCTTTCCGGTTTAAACTCCTTGCAATCCTTACCCCATATGGTTTCCATCCGAGCCATTGCATATGGATGGAATGTGACCCTCGTTCCCTTTTTAACCAGGGTTCCATCGGGTAATTTATCGTCTTCAACTGCGAATTTGGAGTCAAACTGAATCGGCGGGTAGAGTCGCATGCTTTCGTATATTGCAGCTTGAAGATAGTCCAGCTTTTTCACTTGTTCGAACGTTGCAAATTCTTGATTCTCATTCATCAGTTGATCAAGTTCAAGCCTTAGTTTGGACTCGACTTCTGGGTGGTTTAAGATTAGCCAAAAGAAACTTGTTAAGGCTGAGGCAACTGTATCTCTTCCTGCAAGAACGAAGTTTATGATCACATCTCTAAGAAAGGTGTGGTCGTCGGATACCACCATGAATCTTGATAAAAGGTCCTGGTTCTTTGTAAACCCAACTTTCTTCTTTTGATGAATGACTTTCTCTATAAGAAAGTTAACATTTTGAACTGCTTCTTTGAGCTTTCTCTCCGATCCCATATTCAATATCCTATTCGCCTTCCATATCAGTGGAGAAGCAGACAAAGCTCTCCTGGCCGACAATGTTGTGGCTAGATCAAACGAATCAGAGAATTGAGAAATATGAAAAGGTAATTTGGGTGAATTTAGATCTAAACCCAAAGAAAATCTACAAATATATTCAAATGAAAATTGTCTAAAGAGTGATTGTAGATCCACTAAACCTCCATCGCTTTCTCTAGTAGCCGAAGATAGCAACGGGAGAAGTCGACTTTGAACGTGGCAAGAGACATTCGCGAAGGCATTCGACACATTTCCAAGCTCCAAACTTGCCATCTTTCTCTGAAATAACCATGAATCACCATCGACATTAAAAATGCCGTTGCCAAGAAGATCGCTAAGAATCATGGAGAACTGTTTCCCTTTTGGGTAATTATGGAACTTGGTTTTGAGTATGTGCTCAACGTTGGTAGGGTTAGCAGTGATGGTGTTACGTAGCACATGAATACGGATTGTTTGAGATGGGGACTTTTGGAGAAGATGAGTGTACCAATCGCACAGATTGTTATAGTTTGTTGACCATTGAGATTTGAGGTAGCAATGGCAGACATCACATGTGCAGTAAAGTTGCCTTTTTAAAAAGACTAGGAACAAGAGAGTTGAGAGAGATAGTGCAAGAAATGTCAAAAATGACACCATTTGTGTAATGTGCGAGGGAGATGATCATAAGTTTTCACTCTATATATTCTTGGAGAGAGAGAGAGAGAGAGAGAGGAACTGTTCACTATCCGGATAAAATCGAACTGTCCAATTCGACAATTTGGTTCGGATAATCGGATCTTTGGATTGGTTTTCAACAAAACCGAATTACTATTTTTTATTTTGGATTGGTTTTGGTTTATAAAATAAGAACCGAATAATCCAAAAAAACCAAATAAACATTTATTATCTATTTATTTATAATATACATCTATGTTATTTATTAATTTTGTAATTTATTTTTTCAAATAGGTTCAAAACGTTTCACCTGATAAAAAAAACATTAGTATGTATTTTCTCTCAAAAAAATTTCTATCTGAAAAATATTTAATTATAATATATCATTTTATTAGTTGTTTATAAATTTCAAATCACAACTAAATAATTTGTTTTCACATCTTGTGTAAAATTGATGAATATAATAATTGTATGTCATTTTAAAATGTTTTGGTTTTTGAAAACCGAATTATAAAAACCGATCCAACCGAATTGTAACTGGATCGGATCGGATCGGATTTGATTTTGGTTTGGACTATTCGGATCTATCTTTTGAAAACCGAAATCAATTTGGATTCACTTGATTGGATCGGATCAAACTGATCCATCCAAACGAACACGCCAAAGAGAGAGAGAGAGAGCAAAAATGACAGAAACAGTCCCTACAATATATATCGTGGAAATAACAACTTCATTCAATTTTTCAGGTGATCTCCACCAAACATATGATTTATCCTAAAATGCCCTTTTTTTACTTATCAAAACCGTCAATGTTGTTTTCATTGATTACAGTTTTGTGTCTAGGTCTCGTTTACGACAATAGAAGATTTAAAACGTTTTAGCAAAATTAGTCTATAATTTTTTAATGTATAACAAATTATTGAAATATATACAATACATGATATTTGTATAAAAAAAATTAAAAGTGAAATACAAGGGTATTCTAGTAAATTGGTTATAAATAATACTTGACGTAGCAAAAAGCTTTTGGATTTAATTTTTTTTTAACTTAAAGATATATTTATGGTTGTAATCCGGAACGAAGCTGTTTCATTTATTGGAACTTTTTCTTAAAGGCTTGTAAATTTAAGCTTTCATAAGTCGTTGCTGAACAAGCCCCTAAACAAATTCGCTACTACTTATTATTTCCTTAAATTTGTAACTTGGGAAGCAAAGGTTCTATGAAAAACTTTAGAAATATATAGTAAGGTCGTTGATGTCTTTGTTTACAAGAAAGTTAATAAGAATGGGTATAGGTTTAGTTTTATGTAACATCCCAAACTTATGGCTAGATTTTTGTGTTTAATTAATTAGGAAAATAAATCAATAATTAAATGATTAAATAAATAATAAAAAAGAATAAGAAGAAAAAATGTTGAAATTACAGCATTTAGAAATTAGTGACTAATTATGTAAAGTCATCAAAAGTGTAATTGAGGAAGGTGTTGTATAATGTCCTAAATTTCATACAAAAATTTCTTTTAAAACATAAATAAACAACTTCATAAAAGATAAAATACCAAATTGTTTAAAACCACAAAACTTAGTCATGAAAAATAATATAACATAATCATCATAAACATCGAAAGTCTGAAAGCATAGTCAACTGCAATGCGGGTACGATACAATTAAGTTGGAGTCTTCCCACAATCAGATAAACTACCTGGATATATTTAATCAACAACTATAAGCACAAAGCTTAATAAGTTCCCTAAAATACCACATACTGCAATACATATACAATGCATACAAACAAAGGCTCTCGACTATATTTTTGATCCACCTGATTAAACATCAACTAACAACTTTGGTGCATGTCTAGTCATCAACATCGAGTAACGACTCTAGTACATGTCTAGTCATCGACACGAGTATTCTAGGCTCTAGGTTCTAGTTTGATCAATCATCAACTCCTCAAACGTACATATCAACATATCATATCATCAAGCAATCAACATAAAACATACTATGTTACCCTACTTGTATAATCAATATACTATAGTACAACAATATAATATCATGCAAAGGATATATAATGTAACACATACTATAGTAATATAACTCAGCTGAACTGAAAATTGAAGAATCACAACTACACGCACACGCTCATAGGAATCTATCTTACAAACCACCACGATACCAATTAGAGGTCAAACATCAGTCTACAACTTAAACCTTCTAAGTTTAACTAAAAATTATTTTGGTCAAAAAGTCAACAACCAAAGTTAACGGCAGATACGTCGTGACCAAGACTAGGATCTCTGCTTCACACTACTTGACAAAATAGTCAAGAAACCTCAAGAAGCAAGTCCGACAGTTAATATGTGCGCCGTGTTGTATGGATTAACAACCTCTGTCTATTCAGCACTTAATCCGAAAAGTCAAAAGCTACAAATATCATATCTGAAACTCCTCAGTGTCGTGATGGTTAAAGTTTCCAACTTTATCCATCCTCACGGCTCAAACTTCTCTAAACTCTAACCCTAATTCTAAAATGACCATTACTCAAGCATTACACAATGGAAATGCTTGAACCTCAATCTTTCCTAATAAAAAACATTCATAAGACAAAGAATACAACCATAATATTATATAGTTCTTTAAACTCTAAGAATGCCATGTAAATAGGCTAAAAGGGACCAAAATGCACTTAAAGTTTAGATCTAATGAAGAAAGTATCAAGGTAGCAATTTTTTTTACTTGTAATGGTCCAAATATATGATAAAGAAGTTGGATCTAAGCTAGAACAATCTTCCTTACACTGAGGAGAATCTTTATTCTCCTCCAAGCTTCACAAAAATGATAAAGAAGCTCAAGAACACAATACATGGGTGTTATGGTTGCAAAGGAATGTTCCCTGGAGATAGGGGCTGAGAAAATAACAAAACCCTAGGGATTAGTGCCCTTAAATAGGGCTCAAATCCTAAGGCCTGGGATTTGGCCCATTAGCGAGAGCGTGTCGCGCATATTTAAAGTTGTGTCGCCCCTACCACGTAGCAAGCAAACCATGCCCCAAAATCAACGTGCCACACCCAACACAAAATCCTAAATTCTCAAAAACCAAACACTTAAGCAATTAAAGTACATATCATAAATTTGGGTGTTATAACTCTTCCCCAAATCCATAAGCATCATTTGACTTAATAGGTTCACCTAGGTTGAATCTACTTGTCTTACTAGTCACCCATAAAATCTTAAACTTAATTTGAGCATTAAACTATCTTTGTTTCTAATATTATATCCATGATTCCTAAGTTCAACAATAGAACTGTGAGATTCAAGTTCACATATGTCAGTGTGAGTTAAAATAGTCCAATATGTCTTCTCAAACCTCTGAGTTTCATTTAGGTTGCTAAGGCTAAAAAGTATTTTATCAAAAATTTACTTTTTACGATAAGCGGAGTCGTGTTGGTTTAATCGCGAAAGTTCGACGGGTCATAACTTCTTCGTTATAAGTCGGATTTTAGCGTTCTTTATATGTACGGAATCCTTATGACATATACTATACTTTGGTTGAGATTATTATCCTTATATCAAAAAGTTATTTTTAACACTTACTATCTTTAAATTGACTAGTCTGAATTTGAGAGCATTACAAACTCAGTGTTATGATTCCAATCATTATTAAAATGGTTGTGTGGAAACACCCAAAACCTTACCCTAGTTCATGTTACGAAAACCAGTCATGTCGTGAAAGTGTATTTCACTATGAAGGTGTTCTTAGGGGGTTTTTGTTTTATCTTTTAAACCAACTTTTAGCCTTTATCTTTTCCTAAAAGTTAAAAATGAACCAAAAGATGTTTAGCAAAGGGAAAAGATCTTTTAAAAGCAACTTTTCAGAAAGAAGGAAAATGAGCATTTTGAAAAGTCACGGGAACGTGACTTTTTGTAACTTTTGAAGCCCTTAAAACTGAAATTACTTTTATACCCCCAACTACCCTAATCCCAATTACCCTTTTTAATCATTTTACATGTAAAAGTTAAACCAAACACTTTTTAAAAACAACTTTTGACTTTTACTTCTCAAAAGCTATTCCAAACACATTTTTAAAAACATCTTTTGTAAAAAGTCCTTTTACAAAAAAAATCCTTTTACAAAAAGAACTTTCGAAGGTAAAAAGATATCCCAAACACCCCCTAATGTGATGGTGATCATTACTATGATGATCATATTTTGCTTGAAGTTGTGAATGGGTAGTTACAAAAGTACTAGGAGACAGTTTTTTATTTTTGTTACAAAAATGATGAGCTAGAAGGCAGTGATTAGGCCATTCAAAACGTGATGATGAGTGTATGTTTCAAGATGATTATACAGACGTGGGATTGGACTGGCATTTAATGCATATTTTGGCGGTTTTTCTCTCTACTTATTCCGGGCTTTTCGAATTCAAATTTGAACCGTTTACATTCCACTTTTGATATAAATACCCAATTCTCTTCCCATTCACCTATTTATATCATCAAACAATACACATAAAATCCTTTGATTATATGAGTGTTCTTATGCTCTGCCATTTGCAATCATCAATGGAAACTTCAACTAATCATGTTATTGTCATGGACCAATCTGCATCAACCATCACTCTAGTTGTCAAGCAGAATCAGAACTTAATCGTTGATCTTGATTTCTCCAAATACCCTGAAGTTGTTCAACCCTTTATTATGTGTCTTAATCATTCAGTCCTGAGAAAGGCTCTTGTTTACTATGAGCAAGTTCCTTTATCAGCGTTGATTTTGGCTTACTCCACTGCCAGTTATAACAAATCAACATATGTGAAGAGCTTTGAAATTCAAGGAAAGAAGACTGCAATCTCAAAGGCAAGTTTCTGCAAGCTTTTGGGATTACCTGTTGGTGAGGGTTATTCCAATCCTGAACATGTCTCATATGCAAATATTCTCTAGGTATTACATCGGATGGGTTATTCTCTAGTTCTTCTTTAACTATCCAGATTTAAGAAATTGTGCTTGCTAGCTTTTTGGAATGCAATGTTTACGATTTTCATTAAATGTTTTTCGAAAAGGATGTGTGGATATGATAATGCGAGCAAGTAATTTCACACTTTGATGTATGGTATTTATACCGATGATAAAACTAACTTAGGTCAATTATTGTGGGCACAATTTTTTCATAGTCCATCTTCATCGACAAAGGATTCCGAAATATTGTGTGCTAGGTTTTGGTCAATAGTAGTCAATCATGCTAGAGACCACTACAAAGTGCCTTAAATGTCTCGTATGGTTGAGATTCAGAAATTGAATGTTGCGAATTTTGTATTCACTTCAGATACCAATCTTTCTTATATTGGTAACATTCCATAGGCAATGCTTGCGAAGTTACCATTACCAAATGAGGTGATTTATATTTACAAGAAGATTCATAAAATTGACAAGAGGCATGTTCCAGTTGAGCTGTAAAATGTTCTTGATACTGGTGTGAATATGAGGAGGAAAAGAGGGGGTACTAAGGGAAAAGCCAAGGTAATTGAGGATGTTTTCGTTGTGAAGCTAAAAAAGTAGAAAAAGAATAATAAGAATATTTATATTAGGTATGATGATTATGAGGTGGAGATCCAGGTTGAAGATTATGAGGCCACCATAAGCGATTTTCATATGGATACAGATATGGATGATACTGTGAGGTCATCAGAAATTCCCAAGACCACTACTCCAACAATAATAGTTGTGATATCAAATCCATCTACAAATCTCAATAATTCACATCTGTCACACCCTAAAACCGAAATGGCGGAAACGTTCGGGAGTGGAGAACGTCATGTATAGTATCACAACAAAGCATAGTAGTAAACAAGCAACAGCATCATCCATTTCATTAATAATATAATTTAATACAAGTGTGTTCTTTAAAGTTTATAAGACACCAAAAATGTAAATCAAAATAAGAGATGAGTCTTGAATGAGCTCCATCTTCTCAAAACCTGGCATCGGTACCTGTCTACTGATGATCAGAGAATACAAGTTATTTCGAAAGATTTTATCAACTTTAAATCTGGTGAGTTCATAAGTAGTTTAGTGTCATTGTTTGTATGAAAATGTTTGTAAGTGTCTGATGTATAAGTTTGTAGTAAATGATTGATGTAGAAGTTTGTAAATGTTTGTATCTCCTAGAAAATCCTATATTTTCTACTAAACGTAACCTTCTACCAAGGCATCAAATGTTATGTATGTTTGTTTCTTGTATGAGTGTGCAGTTTCCCAAATGAGACTACCATTAACCAAAAATATAGCTTTTACATTACCGTTCATGTGAGAAGATCACAATGTGAAATGCAATGGGGAAATAATAATAGTACCGTAATGTTGTATGATAGTAACTACTATTGTACTAACTACCTTAAACCAATTGTTATTTAAGGTATAATGTGATATAATTGCACCATACTATCGACTAATAACACGACGATGAAAGATGTCGGAAGAAATGACATTTGGCACTCGTAGACTTGCAAGTCCCACTGTAGTGAACAGCAAGGTGTAGGATAGTCAATCCAGTATACATCTATACACAAATTCACGCTCTCCCTCTAGGAGACTCTGGCTACAAATCGAGCCATGATAGGTGATTCCATGCCTCGAAACAGTGGTTCACATTTATGTTATAGGATACTTGTATTTGTATTGTATGTACTAGAGTATTATATGTCCTCTCTGTCTAGTATGTAGTATGTTCTGTTTCTCATATAGTATGTTCTGTCTCATGTATGAACTGACTCTTTGTATGCTTCATTGTACTAGAAGTAATGAGTAGTAACTCCCTAAACTATACTTATTATAGTTTACTAGTAGAATTGTTTGTATAACCGAATGTATTGAACTGAGATAAAAGCCTTTCTGTCTTATACATATATACATAATATATAACTAAGGATCCAACGACACTCGGACAAACAACAGGGTACTCTAAGTCCACAACCAAACAAGGAACAGGAAATAAAGTGTGTTATCAGTCCTAAGTCCTTCAAACCTTACTTATATAACTATCTATGCATTAGACATGGTTTTGACAATATATAAGTTTAAAAGAAGTTTTGTAAAACCTTTTGAAGAGTTTAATAACAAATATTGATAAAGAATGTAACATGTAAAAAGAGTTTGATAAACCTTTTGAAGTGGTTTGTTTGATAAAACAAATGAAAGTATAGTAAATCCATTTGTTTGATAGTTATTAATCACATGTGATTGATCTAAACACTATAATGTTTCAACTTGTATCCCCCCCCCCCCCCATAAAAGCATTTAAAATCATGTAAAAGGTAGATTAAGGGGGTATGAAGTCACCTATAGTGAGTCGTTTGGATGGAAGTGTTGGATAGGATGCTAAGTGTCAAGTGAAGACTTGGAGAACACACAGATCCTATTTTAACATATAATGACACATATATGTATCTAATTAGTGATTTAATAACTAATTAAGCAAGTAAAGACACCCTAGGACATGGAAAACACTTTAATTCAAGTGCTAGGAGTACAAAGGGTTGCATCTAAGGGTTGTAGGGCCTCACATTAGAGTTTACGGCCCAAGTGTAAACCCACATGAGTTTACGGCTTGTGTCATCCCTAATTTCACGGCCGGAAAAGACCGATTTGTTTATGCTTTGTTTTAAAATCAGAGTAATCCTTTTTAAGGAAAACAGTTGCGGAATTTGTCCCAAAAACAAAATATGATAATCATTTATCAAAACATTTCTCAAAGAGAATGTATTTTCATTAAATAATAAAACCTTGGGATCTCATGTTCCGATATAGACCAAAAGCATAAACAATATAAAATATATCTTACAACTGTTATTTATAACTACTGATCTATAATCAAAATTCTCTCGTCAAGTCCACCAACTTATACCCTTGTGCCATTACCTGTAATGCAAAGAAAACTGAGTGGGTCAGGCTTGGGAGCCTGGTGAGCATATAGGGTTTTCAACCTACAATAATATAATTGTTATATTTAATCATCAAACAATCAACCCAATTACCCATCCCCATTATCTTCGTTTAATCTTCCCTAAAGATATTATCCTAAGGGTCATCTCTTATATCATATTTACCTCTCATCTCCTTACATCTTATTTCCTTATATGTTTGTTCCTAAGAACTTTTACTAAGGATGATCGCCTACATCGCAAGACAATACTAATTCGGGGATCACTCCCTCAATATGTGTCTAGTAAGGGTCAGGGTATCATCGCATGATTACGCAGCCATAACATCACCTGGACTCGTAAATCATAATAAGGGTTAGACTATCATCGCATGAATACGCAGCGACAACATCGCCTGGACTCGTAATTCAAAATAAGGGTTAGATTATCATCGCATGAATACGCAGCCACAACATCGCCTGGACTCGTAAATCATAATAAGGGTTAGACTATCATCGCATGAATACGCAGCCACAACATCGCCTGGACTCGTAATTCATCACCTAATTAGCATCACCTAATTATCATTACCATTATATCCTCACCTATCTCTTATCACATTATTTCATCACACGCCAACTATTTCATCTGCCCATGTTCTACCCAACATATTTGTATATATAAATTACTTATACAGTTTAAAACTATTTAAAAACTCGTATAAAACATTCATTCAACATCCATCTCAAGTAAACAAACAATGTATAAACACATAGCACGTATTTCATAACAAATACTTCATATCTATGTGTTAGAAGAAAGTAACTACACACTCATACATATAAACAACAATATATATACACATAGCATGTATTTTATAAAATACTTCATATATATGCATAAGCTGAAAGTGACTATATACTCACACATATAAACAACAATATATATACACATAGCATGTATTTTATAAAATACTTCATATCTATGTGTAAGCTGAAAGTGACTATACACTCACTTGATTAGAAGATGGTCAGACAACACTACGACTCTAAGAGTAGTAGTCTTCGGTGAAACTGGGATATCTTCACACACCGGGCTTCTTGCAGGCAGAGCTTCAGTTCGGAAACTCTTTTCTTCTCGGGATCTTCGGGCTTTGGGACTTGCTTCGGGTCACGGGATGATATCAGGGCTTTGGGGGTATTTCTTTGCACGTAAATCGATGCAATACAGGTGAGAGATGAAAAAATGAGCAGCCAAACTCAGCTGGCCCTTGAAGAGGTAAAGTAAAGACTTCTTTCGTGAATCAACACAAAGAAGGAGATTGTTAGGTCTCGCAGTTCTTAGGTGTTGAGTTTGAGTCTTTGTGCGAAAGGTTCTGTTTTGTATATCTTAATTCTTCATTTTAATTGCAAAAGTAAATGTTATGTTTTATAGTTATGTATACTAGGCTTCACAATGGTTCCTTCTTTATTTTAGATATTAGTTATCATTTATTATAAAATCAACGGATTTTGACATAAAAGTCCTTAAGTTTGTCAAGTTTTGACGGTTTTGTCTCTGCAATGATTTTTGGTGCGTTAATAACTAATATTTGTGATGATTTGGTCACCACCACCACTACAAGCAACTATCACCCCTTTGCCGATTACCTGCTTGTGCAGCTGTAATCCGACTATCGTCAAGCTATAACAAACCATCGTCATTTTCGGATCTGCACACACTGCTGGAACCATCACCAAACCCCACCAACCATCATTGTCTTCCGACCACTAAAGCTACATACTCCACCTTCCTCCCTCCGCCAGAAAACCAAAAACCTTTTTATCTCTCTCTTTTGATTTCACCATAACCCCTACCACCACCACTTTCAGCTACTACCGTAAACCCTAGCCACCACCTCTAGCTATCGCCACCAACATCATCTACGCTGTAAACCCTAATCGCTCATGTCGCCAGTACCACTTCTAGCCTCCGCCACCTCTAATATGTGTTTTAATTTCAGATGGTGGTGGTGGTGGTGGTGATGTCGTCACTGCCATCTTTGTTATGTCTTTTTATTTCAAATAGTGATAGTGGTGGTGGTGATTTCCAAGTTTGTGTGTGTTTTGATGATTTTCAGAGTATGATGGTGAGTGCGGCAAATAGTGGTGGGGGTTGCAGGGGCGGGCCTAGGGGGTCCATGGTGGCATTGGCAACCATTGACTTTTTTAGCTGCAATGGAAAAAATTTCAAAAAAAAATTTCAACTACTGTGTAACCTCTTATTTTCCCGGGCAACCCCTACTGTGAAATTTTGCGTCCACCCCTGAGTGGTTGCTTCTGGTAGTGGCAGCATGGCAGATTGTGGATGTGGTTATCTACTATATAGGCAATTGTGACCTGTTGTAGAAGGTAAAATGACAAAATCATCAAAACTTAACAAATTTAAAGACTTTTATGTCAAAAACCCTAAAATCAAATAAATAAACTTTAAGATATTCAAATACAAATTGTGAGAATGAATGATAGTGGGTCCATTTTCATGATAAATGATGATAAAAATCAAATAAAAAATTATATATTACTTAACTAACTCGTATCTATAATCTATCTATTATAACATAACTCGTTAAGAATCCGAGAAAAAAAACTGAATATAATAAAACAAATGAAAATATTGCAATACCTTACTAGACTCGGTTCAAAAGTTGTACAAAAAAAGGCCAGACAAAAAAAAGAACTGGTCGAGGACCGATAAGAACAAAGACCAAAAGATCGAACATCTCGAGACCGTTTTATGCACCTCTATGTTTGACCTCTGCTATAGTCCGCACCAACGGCACAACCATTGCAATCAAGGTACGGGCTTCATATTGGACTTGAGCTTAAGCTTGGGCCTTTTGGTATGATGAATTGTAACAGTATAGTATTATCTCTTATAAAATAACTAAAATCATCTCTATCTACTTATAGTATAGTATTTTCGCCCATAATTAACAAAAATTTCCAACAAAATGTTCAGTTGTAGTTAAAAAGATTTAAATAAATAAAAAATGGTTGGAATTCGGATATGGGTTTCGAAACTGCTTCTATGCTAGGATTAAATAGTCAACATTAGATAATGAACTATGATGAATCGTAGTAAATGACACACCATTTACATTAATTACCAAAAAACTTCTAGCCTAGTGGTATCTGGTGTTGTCCTTCCTCCTTGGGGTTGAGGGTTCAAGTCCTGTTGTGGATATAGGTGAATTTAAGATATAGTTTAGGAATTACATTAGTTTTCATTGTGTACTATTATGTTTTTTTAAAAAAAAAAAGAAGAAGAAGAAGAAGAAGAAATTAAGTAGTCTAACTATTTTTTGGTATGTATTTGAAAAAAATAATCCAATTTTTTTATTTTTTTGCAAAAAACCACTTTGTCCGGAATGAGACATTCTCGACCAAGAAAAAACATTTTTTTACCAGCTTTAGAATGACATTCTGGATGCCGAACTAAAATTTTGGATTTCGGGAAAAAAAAAAAAACTTTGGAATTTCAAGAACAAATCCGAAATCCGAAAAACAATTTTGGAATTTCAAGAAAAAAAATCAATTTTTTTCTTAATTTAACAAACAGAGTAATATTAACTATATACAATATGAGTGCATAAAATTAGATATTTTATTGAAAACGTTGATATTAAACATTACGAAATGTAGCATTCGGAATCCCAAAAAATGCAAAATAATTTCTTAAAGAAAAGATGAACAATACTTCGGAATTAAGCATCTTGGAAAAAATGGTTATTTTTCAAAAACTGAAAAAATATGGTTATTTTCTTTGAAAACCTCGTTTATAACCGTAGTAACTTAGTTTACTTAATTTCCCTTCAGAAGTAGATGTTTACCTTTATCTTTAATTAGTTAGCATGTCTATAAAATTAATTACCCTTTGAATGAGAAAAGTATATATGAGAGCATCAACAATATATAGTTAAATGATATCTAGTTGATATTCAATGAATTAAACCCAACCATTATAAGATATCATTTTTACAACTAGCTAGAATTCAATAGATATAAAGTAACAGATATTAAAATCTTCATGGAGAAAACAAACTTTTTATTCTTAAATATGTCGTAGTTTAGGTTTTGTAAAAAATGATTTTTTTTAAATATGTTTTATTGAATTTTATTTAGTACGATTTTAAGGGGAAAAAAAGATAAAGTATATAATAATAAGCGTATCAATCCATTAAACTCTATAGAATTCAATGTAGTTTAGGTTTTGTAAAAAATGATTTTTTTTAAATATGTTTTATTGAATTTTATTTAGTACGATTTTAAGGGGAAAAAAAAAAGATAAAGTATATAATAATAAGCGTATCAATCCATTAAACTCTATAGAATTCAATACACTGATAGGGATTCCCTTACATATATCCTCAAGATTACCACCTCTAAATCGGATATAGAATCTCTAGAATACGCAACAAACACCCATATCAAGTCTTCACAACCAACGATTACATGCTACAGAAGTTGGAGAAGAGAAGAGCGTAAATTTGAAGAAACTGTATGCCACCCTTGCTGCGAAGGGTGTATCATATCCCAGAAAAATGAGTCACTAACGTTTCCACAAACATTATATTTCATTACCCCGGTACCCTTTTCGACATTTCCACAAAAGTATTCTTTAGTGACACCTTGGCAACACGGTCTTAGTAACTTTGAACCCCCTATAAACAATCACAATATCAATACCTTTCTCTTTTACTATTGTAATGTGATCCTTAGCCAAGTAAGTTGATAAAGATTAACTGATGTTTTTCATGCATTTTAATCAAAGGTAAAATGAACGATATCAAGCATTTAAGTTTGTGTACCAGCGGATAAATTTAGAGCAGACAAGAAAGCTTGGTAGACATCTAAAATCACAAATGGTGATGTGTTGTGATTATCACTCTCATTGTTCAACTTCTTCACGCTTTCCATGAGCAGTTGATTATGGAACTTAGCTATAGAATTCGCATTGTTGCTACAGTTCTGATACGATTCAGACGATGTGAACTGAGGCAAGCATCCGAGTGGTTGCAATGTAGTGATTACTATCTTTTCAACTCCCAACTCATGAATGCGTTTCGCATTCAAAACTAGTTGGTTGATTATTGATTGCGTTAACCCTGGCAACTCCTATAATTATACCATATTATGTTACTTAATCTGATTAAAACTTGGAAACTTAACATAATGTGTAGTTGATATATGTATGATTATAAAAGAAAAATGACCTTGAGGGTGTGATTTGATGTGCAGTAGGTAGCATAGTCATTTCCTGCTACAGAAAGTAGTGCAATGGTTGATGAATTTATATGCAAATCTTGATGTGTTTGTTGAACAAGGTGTTGAAAGTAATCGATTTGGGTGGTCATATTTGGTTGATTCACGAATGTATTGAAGATACCTGTTCCTCCATATGCAAAATTCATCCCATATTTCATTGATTTTTTCTCACCAGATTTCCACCCTCTATATGTTATTGGAGACTTCGTACCCAAAATTGCAGCTGCATTTAAAAATATATATATAATTTGATATAAATAATGGTTATGTATTGGAAGTTTCGTGAGAGAGGTTAAGGGTTAAGAAAGGCGCACCAATGTAATCAGTGAGTACACGGCCATCAGAAAACCTGCCGGAGGGAGTACCCGGAAAAGTGATACCATACGGTTTTCCCCATGCACCGCCGTATGATTTTGGCCAGTTTCCAGTGTCGGCGTATGAGTCTCCGAACACAAAGAGCTTTAATTTCTGGCGCTTGTGATTCCTCACTTTCGTCGATTTGCTAACTACAAATCTTGCATCCGAAATGGAGCTCAAGAGGAAAAAGAAAACCATAAATAATGCTTGCTTTTTCATCGGAAATGGTGACTTATATGGAATACAAGTGAATCTTGAGATTACGAAGCTAAAATATATAAATCATGTATGATCATATAGAGGAAAGATTTTGGTTTTGAATTTGGTTGTGGTTGTGGTAGTTGTTGACTATTGACTGTTGAGTGGTATTTATTGTTTTCAAGGTATTTGGTAAACAAAATTGAATGAACTGTTTGTAACTTGTGATATGTATAAAGCATAAATTATTCATCTCTAGCATTTCCCTTGGACAGCTTATATAGGAAACAATTTTTCAAAAAAAGTTTCAATGCATAAACATAATATGATATTATATATTCGTTGCTGGAATTCATGAGTACAATGCTGGGTATCTTATTTCATCAACCATGATGCAATGTAGACCAATTATATATCCACCTCTTATTCCAACAAATTCATTTTAGTATAGAAACACATTTCATGCACAAATTTTGGCACGATATACTTATTTATATTGCCCCCCTAACCAAAGACACCAACTCTTTTAATTTAGCTAGACAATGATAGCACTAAAGCCCACCAATCCGTATTTCCAAGGTCTTTTAATTTAGCTAGATCATGATAGCACTAAAGCCCATCAATTCATATTTCAAAGTCCAGTATGCATATATATGCCTAAATATGCCTATACATCATTTTGATGATAAAATGTAAAGTATATTTTATACCATTTTAACCGGATAATAAAATATTAAACAATATTAATATTTTATTATCCAACCGGTATATTCAAAACCATGGGGATCGTGGTTGAGTTGGACCACGATCACGGTGGTGCACACTATCCCGGCTGGTCGTGGTGGATCGTTCTCCGGACAACAAAACCAAACGCCCAATAGGGCTCGACTTCTTTTTTGACTATTTGACTAGCCGTTGAACGGTCAAATTTTTTTAAAAATTGTTTTTTTTATATAAATTTTTTACATACCATTTTCACTTATAAATACCACATTCTAAACCATATTTTTTACATCATTCTTTTCTTATACACAAAATACCCACAACATTTTCACAACCAAAACCATGGATCCCAACCAAAACACCCTTCTAAACTATAGAAATCGCAAACCCGATAATGTCTTTGCGTTAGACACAACTCATTGTCAATTCCCGACCATGGAATCACCAAGGTGGTTTGTCAATTTGCTTCAAACCGGTTCACCTATATAACAAACAACGCTTTTTTAACAACAATGTCAAACTTTCCCGGCCTTCCAACAACAACAACTCCAATAATATCAAGCTTTCCAACAATTCCTACCATAACCATCACAAATCCCTCATTCGCCGGATTTTATTTCGGAAACTCAACATTCACCACCACCTCAACCTAAACATAAAAAAGGGAAAAAAAACGGTCCGACCCAACACCACCCAAGAAAGGGTCCCATAGATAAAAGAGGAAGAAGAAAAGTTAGCCGAGGCATCAACAATCGGACGGACGAACACATTTCGACATCAACGATGATCTGCTCGATCTTGAAGACGAGCAATCTTTTCATTGACCCGTTGGAAGAAGTAAAGCAAAAAAAAAAAAAAGCGGCTTCAACGGCCTCGTGATCTAGTGTTATGGATCAATTTGGAGAGAAATTTGATCATTATGTGCACATTCAAGAAACGAATGCAAAGATATTGAGTCAGGTAGAACAAAAAATGATAGAAACACAATCGGTGATTCAAATAAAAACCGACACGGAAATCTTGAAAATTAAAGCGAACAGCCTCGAATGCGAAGATTTACAGCTATTTCTCACGATAAATGAGTCCGTTCGAGTCCGACGTAGGAATTGGGGATAGCTTTTTTTTAGTTAAGCTTGGTAATTTAAGGTATTTTTATTTATTTTTTTTAATTAATTTAATTTTTTATGTTATCTTTTTTTTTAATTAATGTAATTTTTATTTTTAATGTTATTTTTATTTTAATTGATGTAATTTGGTATTTTAAATTAATGAAAACTAGTATTTTTTTTTTAAAAAAAAAGTTATATGATTTTTATGTATTTTTCATTTGAATTTAATATAAAAAATGAGGTAGAGTGGTGTGTTTAGTGGTTATAGTCAGTGTTAAAGAATGTAGTGATGACGTGATATCCACCACTATAGTGTTAGTGGTTGATATAACCAATGGTTTTATCATCACTTCAAGACCTCAAACAAGTCTAGATATATAGGATAGGTGCACAAAAAATCATTGCAACATAATTTATAAGACTATTAGAAGAGGTACCGGAACGGATACAAAACTTTAAACAACTGTCTACAAAACTTTAAACAAGTGTCTTTACGAATAAGCAATCATTTACATGGATCTCCAACAACACTCAAAAAAACCTAAAATCTTTAAAATTATGAAGCAACCTTTAAATTATATGAATCGTCACTTATGGTCATTTGAAACTTTTAAAGATTGATTTTTGCAAAGATCAACATAGCTTTTGTTTAGATGAATATTTTTTTTTCAATCTTTTTTTTGAACTTAAAGACTACTATATTACGTGATTTAGATGTAAAATCTACCTATCTTAATAAAATAAAAAGTCATTTTATACATGTGGCACTTTAAAATCCTTTCTTTTGTATGTACATGTTTTTATATGATATATATATATATATATATATATATATATATATATATATATATATATATATATATATATATATATAGAGAGAGAGAGAGAGAGAGGGTTAGGTTATTAGGTTTTTAGTAACTATTGTGTGCTAGAATGCACAGATCTGGACCATCGGATGGAATATAATCAAAGGTCATGATCTGAGGGTCTATGATAGTAGAATATGATAACATATACCATATAATCACACAAATTTCAGCATAAGGGCATTTTAGTCAATTAACCTATATTAAAAAAGGAAATTTTCGGATTTTTAGGGATAATTAATTCCTTTATTTTTAAAAATCTGAATATTTTAAATTAATTCAAAATTAAAAATTCGATTTTATTCTGTCAGAATGTTAGAATGTTAACCATAAACTAGTAAATATATTTTTCGATTTTATTCTGTCAGAATGACAGAATGGCAGCCATAAACTAGTAAATACATTCTAAAAAGAATACACAAAATCAATTCTTGAACTAACAATATACCAAATAATTACATTGTATGATTGTGATTCATTGAATAATAACAACATTCTGAAAGAAAAAAAGAAAAAAAACATCACAATCTAACAAAAATACTAATCTATTCTGATAGAATATTATTTTTTAGCAACATTTTATACATTGTAACATAACACATTCTGGTATAATACACTCTCATTCTCTATGTTCTCTTCCTTCTCCACATCAATGTTAGTCTCTTCAAAACCTAAATCCACAAAGAAAACACAATCAAGATTCAAAAATTAAAAAATTCAATGCATTCTAAGATAATAAAAACTATAAATTCTGACAGAATGTACTTGTTGTTGACAATTATTCTCAAACATTCTAACAGAATACATTTATATAAAATAAATTCTAATAGAATACATTACATAATTCAAGAGGTGTGATTGTATACAGAATTCAATAGATGTGATTGAATCATCAACACACATGCATTCATTCCCAGTCATGAATTTAAGAAACAAACACACATTTACATTATCAATTTAGAAATATGAACACCAATTTTGACTTTTTCGAAACAAAATCCAACTTATGACTGTGAAGTGCAAGTTGTATCAGAATATTTCTTCAATCGAACAAAAATAAACCATTGAAGATATCAAATTTAATAAGATGATGAACACAATCTCGATCTTGAAAAAAAATCGAGATAAAATCAATCTCGATTGAGGTAAATAATTTCCAGTTATATCCCCTAATTGTTGGATTACCGGACCAAAGAAAGAAGAACAGGAGGCTGCCAGAGGATACCTCCATCCAAGTACCTGCAATCGTTGGGATTTCCTCACCGTTTGCTCCTCGCTTCTCATTCGTGTTCATAAACCCCACAACAGCGCCACTGCTCCTCCGCATCCCCTTCTTCAGCCTCATCGACCCCATAATCCATCATCGATTGCGAGACGAGAGTATGTGCTCCCCCTTGGATCCGTCGATTGTAGAAGAAGTAGAATCGGTGATGGTGATGGTGTTAATGTCGATGATGAAGTGTTCGGCCGCAAGCATATCTAGGTCAAATATATTTAGTTTAATTCCTTAATTGAATAATTAGTTTATTTCCTTAATTGAATGATTTCAATTAAATAACTTCCTTAAATAAAAGTACAAAAGGTCCAAAATACCCTTTAATGATTTATTTAATTATTTATTATTTCTTGAATTCTCATTGGTGCATTAAGGCACACAATAGTTGCTAAAAACATTTGAACCTAGCTCTCTCTCTCTCTCTCTCTTTATATATATATATATATATATATATATATATATATATATATATATATATATATATATATATATATATATATATAGGGTAAAGTGAATATACCTAACAACCATATATAAGCTTAGGTATCTAACTCCATAATACTACATCGGTTTGTATCATATTTACATTGTAATTGCCTAAGGTTCTTAAACTTCAACCCCATAACTTGATTACTTCCAAAATCTTTGGACTTTCACCAATATCTTTCTTTTACATCATGTCTTTCTATCGAATACCAGCTGATAGGCTTCATATCCTACCGATAGAAATGTAAGGATGTAGGAGAAATATAATGATGAATTTAAAAAAAAAAAATTTGAAGTAAATCAAGTTTAGGAGGGTGTTTGGGAGTGCTTTTTTAACTAGAAAAGTGTTTTTAGATAAAAGTGTTTATTTGCTTATAGTGGTGGTAAAAAGAGTTTTTTAAAAAGTGTTTGGATTAGCTTTTACCGTAAAAAAAGCCAATAAGTCAATAAGTTAAAAAGTGTTTGGCTTAAAAAGTGCTTTTTGAAGTTATTTTGGCTGAAAAGCTATAAGTAGTTTCAAAAAGCCACTTTTTTTGGCGCAGCTTGTTGCCCGTTTGCCTTCAATCGATATGTATTGATATTAAATTTTAGTAGGAAATAGAATTGAATAAAAGCCACGTTTTCCATGCTTATTAAAAAGTGTTTATTGAAGCTTATGGAAAAGCCATTCTGAAAAGTGCTTTTGAGTTTGCCAAACACTTTTTTTGGCTTATTAGCTTTTCAAAAGCCAATAAGCAAATAAGCACTTTTCAACCGCAATCCCAAACACCCCCTAGGTATGAAGTTTAAGAACTTTGGATGATTGCAATGAAAATTTAATGCAAAATAACGTAGTTTGATGAGGTTAGATACCTAAGCTTATATAAGGTTGTTAGGTATATTCACTTTACCCATATATATATATATATATATATATATATATATATATATATATATATATATATATATATATATATATATATATATATATATAAACACCCCCTAGGTATGAAGTTTAAGAACTTTGGATAATTGCAATGAAAATTTAATGCAAAATAACATAGTTTGATGAGGTTAGGTACCTAAGTTTATATAAGGTTGTTAGGTATATTCACTTTACCCATATATATATATATATATATATATATATATATATATATATATATATATATATATATATATATATATATATATATATATATCAATACTAAATGTGTACAAAATAATAAATATATTACCATGTTAAGTCATTTTTCCGGCTTACTTTGAATATATATATATATATATATATATATATATATATATATATATATATATATATATATATATATATATATATATATATATATATATATATAAAATCAATACCATGGGGGGCTTAGAGGGAGGGCAAAGTGGGCAGCTGCACAGAACCTAATTTTTTTATTATATATTTTTATTTAAAAATACAAAATTATAATAAAAACAAGGGCCCTTTTTTCTTGTTCGTCCTGAGCCTTTAAGAATATTTCATTTTTCAGGACCGGCCCTGATCAATACTAAATGTGTACAAAATAATAAATATACTACCCTGTTAAGTCATTTTCCCGGCTTACTTTGAATAGTCGGTCGTAAGGACTGAATGTGTACAGGTAAACAAGTTGAAGGGGCAAAATGTGACCAAATATATAAAGTATATTATCCTTTTAAGTCATTATCCTATAAAAAAAAACTACTTTTCTTTTAAGTAAATTAGTGGTCCCTATCGTTTTGGATAATTTGCGCTTTTGATCCCTAACTTATTTTTTAACTCGGAAGGTCTCTATTATGTGTTTTTTTACGCGCTTGGTCCCTACTATTTGTTTCTGTTACGTGTTTGGTCCTTATTTTACCTAAAAATACTATTAATTTAGTAGGAAACAATTATAGTATAAGTACGGTAAGGTGGAGATGAGTTTGGGGTGTTTATTTAAATAAATTGAAAAATCAAGTGAAAAAAATATTTTTAGGTAAGACAGGGACCAAGTGCGTAACAAAAACAAAAATATGGACTCTTCCGAGTTAAAAAAATAATAAAATAAAATAAGTTAGAGGTCAAATGCACAAATTACCCTAAACCATAGGGACCATTCATGTAATTTTCACTTTTTTTTTTTTCCTTTTTGACATACTACCCAATCTCTAACCATATTATAATAATTCCAATCACAAAATTGTAAAACCATGTAAACATTATCTCCTCTAATTTACAGTTTCGTGTAACTATCACTACATCATCCTATAACACTAACAAGACACGTCACACGTCCACCAACATTCTGCTATTATCATGCAACTCAACTCTACTAATAAAAGTAAGAAGACTCGACAACAATACCAAAAAATATATATATAACTTGGAAATTTGACGATTCTACCCCTATAACAGACATTACTGTGGTGGTATAGGACGCCCTCTGCTGTACTTTGGTGGGTTTGTTTTGGCAACATCAACAACTATCATCCAACCATTTATAATCTGTACATAGAAATAAAAACAAGTTAAATAATTGCTTTAAATAATTAAATCAAACTCTAAAAAATGAGTCATGTATTTTTAATTCGTTACCTTGCCATTCATTTCTTTAAGAGCTGCACTTGCAGCTTCCTCAGTAGTATACTCAATAAATGCAAAACCTTTTGACCTTTTTGAGATCTTGTCCATTATAATTTTAACTGTAACATGAATTAACCAATTAGATTGTTATAGATATGAGTATAACACTATAACTATCAAGTATCAATTATGTTTCATGTTCAGAGTGAAATGACATAATTACCCTCAACAAGCTCTCCAAAACCTTCAAATGCTGCACGTAATGTTTTCTCAGATGTATAGAACGACAGACCTGTCAATTGTAAAGAATGTAAGTAGATTGATATTATGAGTAAAAGAAAATATATTGCCTATAATATGTTGTTATTATCTACAATTTGCCTTTAATAATAACTACATTTGATAACATTTCTATAAAATATGTGACCTACCAGTTACAAAAAGCTTCTTTGTTTTGATATTTGTTGGTTGATTTGTTAACGAGGAATCTTGAATATTGTAATCTGAAAATGATTATAGATTGATATGTGACAAACAATCAAGAATTAATATAACATAAATTGAAAAAAGAAAACCAAAATATGAAAGATATTATAATACCTCTATAATCTTTATCATCTGAATCGAAAGACTCATCTGGTCTAACAGATATAACACCAGGAACACCTGCAACAAACTTGTAATTTACAAGAAGAAAAAAACAAATATTGTAACATGAATTTACAAGATAACTTACTGGATAATTCCTTTGCATACTCATCATTGAGTTCACAACAGAATCCATAGTCAGAGTGTAAGGAAATATGATATATACACATCTGTGCATCCTTCTCACTGTTTTATTAAAATCAAATTAAAGATTATAAGGCCAAATAAAGCAAAAAAAAAAGGTATCATTTTTGCAAGAAAAATATAAATACATACTTTCCCAAAACTTTGGTTAGTATCTGAGTATAATAATCAACTAAGTGTGCCCTAGTTAAGACTCCTGATGCTGGCATCTCTACACGAACAAGCCAATGCTTTGAGCTTTGGGAAGGAAATAATGGAGATAAGATTTTATTGAAGGAATTCGATTCAGTCTTTTCATTGCTATAACCCTTTTGTACAGAGTTGAAATCTGGATCGGGTTTGATTGATAATACCTCTGGCAAACCTGTGATTGAACACAAATAAGAAAATATTTTTCTTTCTTGTTCTTCATTGTTTTAGAATATTGATACGATAGTATAAGAATTCAACATTTTCTAATTGTAAATTTGTTTGAGTTGAATTAGGAAAGAGGGTACATGCGAGCTTTTGGGAAGTTTCTTCGTCCATATCGCAGCAGAAACTAAAATGGGTGTCGCAAGAAGCATTGTATATGCAGCCTTGAGCCTCCTTCTCACTATTTGATTCAACAGAAGAACAAAAACAGAAACAAAGAAACTGAGTGAGCTACACTTTGAAGTTTGAATTTTGATATCAAGCATGGTTTCTAAAAAATCAAATTTGAATTGATTTATGAACGCAATACACAGCATTGCATCTGGGAAATTTATAGAAGCAACATCAATTTTGAAACCCATTCAAAGCCAAAAAGAAAAAGGGGCTTGTTCGAAAGAGGGAATAGAACAAACCCACCTGCCCAAAACCCTCTCCAAAATTTTGACATAATAATCAATAACATCTGGTTTAGAAACAGCTTGTTGCGAAGGAGGAGCCTTAACTACTACAATCCAGTTTCGTTGACCATTTGATTCGGCTAAAGATGGCGCAGTGACAGCGAAACTTGAATTCGTTTCTTCTGCTGCATATATATTTCCTGATTTCAAACAGGTGATTGCCGATAGGGTGATGGTGTTCTTCTGCTTGAATTTGGATATGGGTTTGCGGAATTTGAAGTTAAATTGGAGGGAAATGGACGTCTGAAATGAAGGTAAGAAAGTGATGATTGATGATTTTTGAGGGGTTGAGCAGAGGGACGAAGATAGAGCGGGCGCCATGGATGATGCCATTAGGATTTTACTATGTTTATGGGGCTTTTTGTTTGATCTTTTTTTTCTCAAGGCCCTTTGTGCTTGGTTGGACTAATGCTCGGCGGTTAAAAAATGATTTTTGATCAAACTAAATATGGAGTATAATAACGAAAAAAAGATTAGATCGAATTTTTTATAATTAATAATTATTATATTTAAAAGAATTTAAAAAAAAAAAGTTTAATAAACTCGTAGAAATGTTAGTTAGAGTAGTTATTTTAAATTGACAAAATTGCAAAAATGGTCCTGCGGTATGCATATTTTCTCAAGGTTTTATCTAAACCTCGACTTTTTAAGGTTCATGGTTCTTTTGGCCTGGTTTGTATGTGGAAATGATCCCCCGACTTAACTCCCGTTAAATTGCTGCTGTTAAATCCATCACGTGTCTCCCATGTGAGGAGGGCATTTTCGTTTTTTCAAGTTTTAGGAAGCATTTTTGCATATGGAAAATATCATACCCTTTGAAAATATCTTATACCCTTTCAAGTTTAACGGCGGCTGTTTAAGAGTCGTTGGAATTGAATCGGACTCCAATACATAAGAATTAGGTTAAGTTAATGATAGATTTCAACCCACTGAATCGAATCTGAAGACGCAGAAGCGACTTCTAGGGTTGACGAGAGAGACAGAGTGAGTTCCGTGATTGATAGAATCGGAGAGATTTACGTTTCATCTGAAATTTCATCAGAAGGAGACGCAGCCGTTGCGGTTTTGGAATGGGAGATCCTTCTAGCTGTCAACAACCTAGAAAGAGACCTCGAATTTGAAACTGAAGGAGGTGAGGGTTTTGTTTACATAGTTGAATTCGATGGTTTAATTGGTCAATTTGTGGAAACTGTTAACCCTATAAGAGGTAGTCCTCCTGCTTCCAAATCCAAATCTAATGAAAGTTCTGGTAGGAGACACGAAAGAGACGATGATAACAACATAAAATTTGAAGAACCAAAACCCACAACAGCAAGTAGCAGAAGTGGGTCACAACAATCAGTTTGAAGTTTAATTTAGAGATATCGAGACTTAAATCTTCAAGAAGCTTCATCAAGTTACCATTATGCCCCTCGCCATGAATATGTTGAACTAGTTCATAACACAAACGATCTAGAGGCTGAAGATGATCGAGATGAAGCAGCAAACGAATGGGAAAATGTGAAAAGATACGGTGAGATCTAGCTAATGAACAAAAAAATGACAGTCTTTACTTATCGACTTACTCATGCTCTCCTCGCTTCTCTCTCATACTCAGGCATCAAGGTCAATGAAAAAGAGCATAATTAATAGCGATGGCAGTTGAAACATTTTTTAACTGGGTTTATACACCACCATTAATATAACTGAAATAAAAGTTCTTTTTTTAATTGAAATAAAAGGGTCTCTCCTTGTTTCCATCTCAAACTCCATGTGTATGTGTTTTATCTATCAAAGGTATGCGTGGCTTGAGTGCAAGTGAATTAGGAAGAAGATGGTTATGGGTTTTCAGGAGGTTCATCTTCTCCATCCACAAAGTTTTCAGAGCAGATTAACCATTGGTGAAGGGGTGATTTGAGAATGGATCTTTATATCTCGATTTCTTGAAGGTCCAATCTTCAAATCCTCATATCTATTTGTAGTTACTCAAATTCTCTATACTTACGCTCTCATGATTTTCAGAAACATTCACTTAAAGGCATTATAGATTTGGGTTATGTATTTCAAAGCACAACAAGCTTTAACCATGGTGACTGCATCCTGCTTTAACCATGGTGACTGCATCCTGCCATGGTTAAACATTCGTAACACATGCCATATTTGCCAATTTGAGTTGCCTACTGATACTGATGATGTTGAGTATGAGATAAGCAAGAACAAAGTGGATTATGATGATGATGATGTTGAGCTTCAAGTTGGTGTCTTCATCGCAATGCAAGAAATTGCTTTTGTTGTGAAATTTGGTATCGTTTTTCACCGATACTTGTGTAAGAGCACAAGAAGAAGGGGAAGAAAAAAGTCGTTGAGGAAAACGTTGGGGAAGATAGCAACGATGGGTACATTTAAAGGGTATAATATATTTTCCATCTGCAAAAATGGTCCCTAAAACTTGAAAAGACAAAAATGTCCTCGCGTAGGAGGTACATGATGGGGTTAACAGCAGCAATGTAATGGGAGTTTAGTCGGGGGACCATTTTCACATACAAACCTGACTAAAAGGACCATGGACCCTAAAAAGTCGAGGTTTGGACCAAACCTCATAAAATATGCATACCATAGGGACCATTTTTGCAATTTTGTCTTTTAAGTTATAGTGTATAGGTTTGCTATAAGTATTTTTTTGGTTTGTCAAACATAACAAACTTAAAAAACTCGAAAAATAAATTAGATTATAAGTTAGTTTTGGCATACCAAACATAGCTTTAGTTTTTCTTAAATTACAAAGGAATTATGTTAAAAAGACAACGAGCTATTAGTAATGCATGGTTTTATCTTGCAGTATGGATGGACATGGGATGGAGTCAAAAGCGACCCAAGAATCCATAGTACTGAAATAGGTGGAAACTCAATACCGAGTAATGAATTGAGCTAACATTACCTAGAATGGTATCAGTTTCTGGTACTAGCATCAGTTTTGATGGTACCGAATCCCGAATTTTACGATTTTAGAGTACCGAGTACTATTTCATATGTTTAAATTCGGTACCGATATGGGATCGGGATTTGGTACTAATTGTTCATCCTTATCTTGCAGCAAAACTAATGTTACATATTTAATGGTCATGTCCCAAGTAAGTATGAATAAGTTATTAGAGTTGAGAGTAGCTCGTATGATAACCAACTAAGCAACTCGATCGACATTTGTTGCCATATGTTCACCACCATAGTTTCATACCTACATAAAGATCTAGAAACCAGAGAGGCATATGATATCACAATGATTCAAAAGGAGATCTTTCGAAGCATGTCACAGGCAAGCAATTCAAAACCACATGAACTTTACATTCGTTCAAGATTGCAGATGACACGTCTCCGAACCCCGTGTTTTGAAAATGACAACTCATATTGACTACTCTGACCAATTTAGAACCACATGGGGAGCCATGTCCGTAAGAGATTAACTATATATATATATATATATATATATATATATATATATATATATATAACACCCGATCCTTGCAGGCAAATTCCTTTCGTTATCTTCTAAAATGAAATGTTGAATTTTGATCTACGCGGGGCATAGATAGCCTTCTACGTACTACGTAGAATGAATCTTAGAGTCGAGGCTTCAATGATCTACACAGGGCGTAGATCTTAGTACACAAGGCGTAGATCTTAGTACGCATGGCGTACTTGGCCAGATCCCAAACCCTAATTTTGGGGTTGTGAGCCCTATTTAAGGACTTAAACTTTCATGAAACCCTTACATCCTCAGCCTCCATTCTCCCAAACGTCTCCCTGGAAATCCTAAATCCATTTTTGGTGCATTGTGAGCTTAAAAAGTGTTTTTTGGGTGATTTTGAAGAAAGAAGAAGGTCGTGGAGTTGCTTGGAAGCTTGAATCGGCCTTGGATCTGGAAGTCATTTCCCTTCATTCACCTCTAGAAGGTATAAAGTTTGTACATTTATGCTTCCATTGTTAGATCTATTTTTAGTGTTAAAGTTATCTCCTTTTTGTCCCTCAAATTAGTCCATTTGAGTGTGAGTTGTTCTAGATCTTGTAGAGTGCTAGGTGTATTTGAGGGTATTAAGTCATAAAATGTGGTTTTGGCCATTCCTAACCATCTATGCATGAGTTTTGGCCCATAAAAGTTGTTATGAGTTTAGGGTTTGTTCTTGAGCCTTGATAAGCAATGCAATTGCATAAAGTTTGGAACTTTATCACTTAGGACATTTATTTAGACAACATCTGCGAGTTAGACGTGGTGTCCTTCTGTATTAAGCTCTTAATGGAAAGTTTGGCTTCAGCATTAGTACGCATGGTGTACTTTTGGCTACGCAGCGCTTAGCCTTGTTTTACCCTATAAAAATGATTTTATGCTCTACGCAAGGCGTAGAGTTGTTACACATGGCGTAACCTGGCTGATGTTGACTTTTAACTTTTGACTTTTTGACTGTTGATTGTTGACTTTGACCAAGTTTGACTTTAGGTTAAATGGGGTAATTTGAGTGGTAGATTGAGGCTTGGTCCCTGTTTGATGTTTAGGTGACATGTAGAGCCGATATTTGGAGCAATGGTCAGTTCAACTATCTTTTGGGCATTGAGGTGAGTTTTTCCTCACTGTACTCGGGGATCGAAGTCACCAATGTCGGCCCTCTAGATTTGTATGTATCTTGGTATAAGGAATATGGTATGTTGTAGGAATTGGATAGTAGGTAGATTTATATGGATACCTAATTTGTTGGTTATTATTTTTTATTTGATTATGTGTATATGTCGATATATTGTGATGCTTGGGTTGAGGTGGTCATGCTTTTTGCTGAAGGCCAATATATTGGGGCATTCTGGATAGACTATAGGCCTTGCGAGGCGGTCCAGTCAGGTCCTAGGACCGCAGAGCGGTCCAGATAGGTTGTAGGCCTTGGGAGGAGGTCCAGTCACGATGAAGACTCATATATGCATGTTGTTATCTGTTTAGTTTTGTGTGGTATATTGAGGGAAACTCACTAAGCTTTGGCTTATAGTTTTATTTTACGGTTTCATGTACTTCAGATGATAGGGGCAGGGCAAAGGCATGATTATGCACATCATCCTCAAATATTATATTAATAAAATGATTTTGGGATACTCTATAACATCCCCATCTGACACACATATCATAATATTGTCCGCTTTTGTCTCCTGACACGAAAATTTCCTAGGGGGTCATCCATCCATGAATTGATCTTGGTCGCGCACGCTTAACTACAGAGTTCTTATGGGATCTGCTGCTCTCATGAATTTAAATGTGTTGTGACAAGGAAGGTATCGACACCCCTTATAAGGAAATGTTTCGTTTTCCTTCCAATTCCACACCTTGGAAAATCCTTATAAGGAAACTTCCCAGGGGGTCACCCATCCCTTAATTGCTCTCGCTTAGGCATACTTAACTACAGAGTTCTTATGGAATTTGTTGCCCTCACGGCTTTAAAATGCGTTGTGACAAGGAAGGTATTGACACCCCTTATAAGGATGTAAGTCCTTAATTTGCCTGTGTATCAATCATATCCGTTTGATGGTACGGAATCTCAATCAAACGGATGATGTCAGATCAAATAGAAGAGAAGGAGAAGAAGAATAATATGAATCTTTGTATGAATTGATTAGAATTAAAGTTTCAGATACAAAAGATTCACACAAAAAATGTTCTCTAGTTTCTCTCTTCTCTCTGGTCGTAAACTCTCTTCGTGTACATCAATCAGTTCCTCACACCCTAACACCTATATTTATACAAAGGGAACATGGGCTTGGTGGACATGGGCCGTAAATGGGTTTACGGCCCTAAACATGGCCGTAAACACCAAGTTGTTTACGGTCCAAGACACAAAAATACATTTTTCTAGAAAAGTAAAGTATAAACCATATTTTTGACCCAACAATATCCCCCTTGGTTTATAACTTTCTTTTCTAAATGACACAACAAGATCCCCTAAAAAAAATATCTGGCTCTTCTTGTTAATCTTCATTGGGAGCTTGGCTTCAGCTTTAACCTTCGATTTTTTCACAGCATCAGGATGAACATATGAATCTTCCATGAATGACTTCATCTTGAGCCCTTGAGCTTTTCTTCAGAATGTGGCATTGAACGCACATTGGGTGAGGAGGCTTCTTGTACTGATTCTTGAAAGATGGCGCTTTCAGCTTGAGAATCTTCAGAGAGAACATCAGAGAGAAATAATATTCTGGATCGCTTCAGCAGATTTAAGATAGCAGCAGACTGATTGGGGAGGCTTAGTTTAGTGGTTTGGTCTAGGTTTTGCAGTTTAATGATAGGGATGTGTTGGTAGCTAGCATTAACTATAGTTTACGGTTGTAAAAGAGTTTACAGCCGTTAACTCTTCTCGGTCTTGAGGTGTATAAATAGTGGGTTTGTCAGATGTTTTTGGTTGTTGATGCCTTTTGTATTCACGGTTCCCACCAAGTTGTACCAGACGTTTATAGCTATAAAACGTGTGCAAGCTTGGTTTGTTATTTCTCTGTGTTTCTATTTGCTTTGTGTGATTGTGTTTGCTTTTGATCTCTGGTAAGATCCGTTTTTGGACCTTACAAAGGAAATGTTCTGTCCTCATTCCAAGCCGATGTGGGATCATGTGCAACCCACCTTCACCCCCCCATTATAGGGTTTGACGTCCCTGTCGAACACGTCGACCCATGCCCTAACTTCGATACCATTACTTGAAACATCCCAAAAGCCCGGGCTTATTTTTATCATTTTAAAATAATATAACATCCCTTCTTAATAAAGTTACAACCATTTATTCATAAACCATTATTCCAAAATCAGAGTTAATAAGAAGATAATACGGAATCTCAAATCATAATTTGTTAATGTGTGTGTACAGTCCCACCTTTTCAATCCGATAAGTACCTACAAAATATTTAATCCTCGACTATAAGGACAAAGTTTAGTGAGTTCCCCAAATATCACATACAACACAACACAAATAATAGCTATGACTACTCGAAGTCTCAGTAGACAAACACCATGCCCTATGGGTTATCAGCAACCCTAGAGACTACCCGGAGTATTAGTACACATAGTAACAGCAAATAAGACCCAGTTAGTCAACACATATATACTCCCATACAGTCAATTATAGTGATAAGACTCACCTGAACTACTCAACAGAAGCCCAACAGCTACCTCAACATCTGAACAACCAACCCAAAGACCAATCCTTAGTCAAATACTCAATTCTACCCAAGTTTTCCCAAAAGTCAAACTTGTCAAAAAGTTAATGGTCAGCTTAGTCAAAGTCAACATCACGTCGTGACCATTCCTTGGTCACGTCGTGATAATGAAACGACAAAACAATCGCGATTTTGTCCATTGTCACGTCGTGATACATCTTATGTCACGTTGTGACTTCTTATTAGCAAGTCAAAATCCTCATTAAGTGCTTAATCACTTCAGACTAAGTCTCATAACATCATATCTAGTTCCTAATTAGCTTCATAATGGATAAAGTTTCCAAATTTATCCATTAGGATGGTCCAAACAACCAAGATCTAATCTTTGAGTCTCTAAAGGACCAAGAATGCATATTTCTAGCTAAATCCATTAAGTCCAAGTCTCCAACCTTCAGATCTAAATCAACATCATGTATAGATGGATAAAGTTTCCAACTTTATCCATAATAATGTCTTAAGCTTCCAATATCTAAAACTTTAATAGCCTAAAATGACCTAAATAACCAAGATAACTTGCATGGCTGAAAGGGAAGGCAAAAGATCAAAATTTTCGTAGTCCAAGAGGTCCATGAAAACATTCTAAACTTATCAAAAGGTTTCGGAGTCCATATCTGAAACATACAATGTTCTTGAGGCCTTGGAGAGTAATAAACTTGCAAACTTTATTCCGAGTTCTCACTCAAAACTCATTAAAATGTACCAAAACACCAAATACACTTAGATCCAAAGATGAAATGGAATAAAGCTTGGAACTTTATAACTTACAGAGGTCTAGAAGGTATATGAAAGTTGAGATCTTCAATTACCAAGCTTTAAGGATCAATCTTGCATGAAAACATTGCTCCAAAACCACCAAACACTCCAAAAATTGATGAGAGGTGAAAGGGGAGGCTCAAATATTGAAATAGAGATTAGGGTTTCTCCTAAGAGGTTCCACATATGATGGAGGCTAAGAAAATACCCTAAAACATGAATCCTTACCTTTAAATACCTTGAAAACCCTAAACATTCCATGGGCTTTGGGTTGCACATTTTCTCATGTCGTGAGAATATATTCTCACCTCATGAGGACTCTCATGTCGTGAGAATTACTTCTCACCCCGTTAGAACAGGTTTTCACCCAATTTGACTCTAACTTCAAACAATCATAACTTCTTCGTTTCAATTCCGTATTCAGTGTTTTTATATGAACGGAAATGTATTGAGGAGCCTCACAACTCTATCTAATTACATTTAACTTTAAACACACCGAACTGAAATCATTGATTCATGAAAGAAACCTGAAACATCATTTTTTCCATTTTACCCTTAGACTCCAAAACACAAACCAAGAGCTTGGAACACATAACCAATATTATCCACATCCAATAAGGTCTAAACCCTATTCCATTGAAGCCCAAGGCCTCTACTTGATCCATTTATTATTTATAATCTCAAAACAAGAAACTTCTCGAAACAGGATGTTACATACTCTGATTCATGACTATGGCTTTTGGAACACATGTTTTGTATGACTTATGAGTTATTATATGGTTTTGAAAATGAAAATTTTTACTATGATTTTTATGATGTTACAATATATATATATATATATATATATATATATATATATAAGTGTATGTGTATGTGAATTTGAGGATGATATAAATGATATTAAGACAAAGTTGTTGGATTAGTTTCTAAGCCCGTAACTATATTTGGTAATACTTGACCCGGTTGTGCATGGTCCTTTTGGGTTGCCTTCACTAAAGCAACATGATAGGATGATTTATAAATAAAGAGGTTATTATGATTTATTAATATATAATATGATTAATATATTAAAGGAGAAATCATATAGGTTAATTAATATTGGACAATAATTAATTAAGAATTAATTTTATTATGAAAAGAGATTAATTAAATAAAGGGGATTGTAACTGTCAATTGTGTGATAGTTGGTTTTGGGTTGTGGATCCTTATGGATCACAGGGTGGATGAAATTAAGGTGTATGGACTCCTTAGATTCGTCTAATCCTTATTCTAGAAGGATCCTTGGACTACTTAAGGCCTAAGTTATCCAATTAGGGTTTCAAGCTGTAACCCTAGCAACTCAAGTATTTAAACACCCCAAGGGCTACATAAATCGGCTACTAAAAACCCTAAGGAGTTCCTAGAGCCGATTTTGTGCCTACAACCTCTCTCCAAATTATCCTTTTGCTTCTTGGTGTTTGTAAGCCATTAGAGGAGTGACATTTGTGACTCTAAGCTCCAAGGATAACAAGATTCAAGCTTTCAATAATAGGTAATCATCTAGATCTATTTTATTATGTCAATTTTTGAATTGTTTACTCTAGATCTAGGGTTTGAAAGTCTTGGATGAAAAGCATGTTCATTAGAGAAACCTAGATCCAAGCATTAGGGTTTGCATGTACACATAGGAATGTTCTTATGGTTCAAACCCATCAGTGGTATCAGAGCCTTGATTAGCTTCTCTTGAAATTGATTCTTTATGTTTGATTCTTGCTTGAGAAAATCGTTTTTTTTTCTCTCTGCCTGATGAACTCGGTGAGTCTCATTGTGGACTCGACGAGTCCATAAGGAGACTCGGCGAGTCGGAGCGTCAGACAGAGGGAATTTCGGGATTTCTTGCTATTTTGCTTAAGGATACTTACCTAAATCATTTTAGTTTAATAAAATCCAAATTTTATTACCTTTTTGTCAATATCCTTAACAAAACAAAAGATAATTACCAATTATTTAAATGATAAATTCTTTATTTGATAATATTTTATTATTTGAATTTATTTGGAAAGTTCAAAACCCTAGAATTTTACAAGTTTAAAATTCGATCTTATACTTTATAATATTATAATATTTATATATATATATATATATGTGTGTGTGTGTGTGTGTGTGTGTGTGAAATTTAAATTTTGTGATTAAAATGTTTAATTTGAACTATTTAAATTTCAAACCCTAGAATTTTACAAGTTTAAAATTCGATCTTATACTTTATAATATTATAAGATTAATATATATATATATATATATATATATATATATATATATATAAAACTTAAAATGCTAGTTTTACCGTTAGTAGGCCTCATTCACGAAGCCAATATATAAGGGGGGGTATAAGGTTATGGCCTATAAGATGGTCGTTTAATGGGTGTCCACTCTCACCCACCGCTTCCTTGATTGGTGGAGGGTCGTTAGCCGAACGGATAGGATAGGGCAAACCTTTCCTCATTAAAAGTATAATAAATCTATATAAAGTAACTAAATGTTTTACAAAATTCCCAATCTTAGTTACCTTAGGCAAAGTGAATTGATGTAATCCTATGAAATTACACTTTGTACCCTTGCTAAGAAGTTAGTGGAGCGTGTGTGGTTAACCGGCAGACTATTTGGTTTCTAAGCAAAGGTGGCAAAGGGTGACTCATTGTTTGTCGTAGTTCGGTGGAGCGTCTGTGGTTAACCGGCACATCGAATAGGTGACTATAACATTGAGGGCACCATGTACATTTGTATGGTTATTCACACCCACTTTGTGATCCTCTGCATCCCAATCACAAACCAGAGGAGCATATCGAGATTTAAACAAGCCATTGAAAGGTTCAATGAAGCTCAAAAGAATCTAGGAGTTTTCAATACATTTAAAACTTAATCTTCTTTTCTTTTTTCATGGTGGAGAATTAGTGAATCGTCATTCACTTACCTTCAAGTTATTTGCATGTTAGATTACGGCATCCTTTTTCTAATATGTAAATAATGTTGTTGGATCCTAGCCTAATTTCTCATTTTGGGTGTTTAATTAGGGATTCATTTCTAATCAAACTTCGTTCTTTTCCTTTTCAGATGTAGAACATGAGCAACAACAACGCTTCTGGCTCGAGTTCTTCTAGCTCTTTCTCACTCATGAGCTTTTGTGGGAGGGTGATATTCGACGGAAACAATTTCAACGATTGGATCCGTAACATTAGAATTGTCACCCATTATAAGGACAAAGAGTATGTCCTAGATAGGAGCTGAAGGAGATCGACATGAACACTATTACTCCCGAAGAGATCGCTACCTTTGAGGCCCACGAGCGTGATGCCACGAAAGTCCATTGCATCATGCTAGCGACAATGACTTCCGAACTCCAAAAGTCCTATGAGGACATGCATCCCTATGAGATGCATCAAAACTTGTTGGACCGGTACCATCAAAGTGCGAGGCAAGATAAGTATAAGATCATCACTTCAATGATCACTACCCGAATAGGTAGTGGAGAGTCCCTTACCGCTCATATGCAAAAGATGCAGAGATATATTGAACGTCTTCTCAAGTTGAATGTTAACTTTGATGAAGAGCTAGCGATTGACATTATCCTTCACTCCCTGCCTCCCTGTTACAACCAGTTACGCATGACCTACCATATGAATAAGGAAGAGGTCACCTTGAGCAAGCTTCAAGGCTTGCTTAGGACTGCTGAGAGTAATCTCAAGGATAAGTATGTTGCATCAACTCCCGCTCCAACCACTGCCCCTGTTTTGGCTATTGGGCAAGGGAGGGGTAAGACGATGAAGGCTGCCTCAAAGAGCAACCACAAGGGTAAACCCCAAGATGGTACCTCTTCTAGTGGAACCAAATTTGGTTCTGCTAAATCCAACTCTAACCCAAAGTAGGCAGAGTGCCACCACTGCCAGAAAATAGGGCATTGGAAGAGAAGTCGCCCAGAATATCTGCAGGCCATCAGATGGAAAGATCAAGCCATCTTACGCAGGTATTTACACAATTAAATCTAATGATTCATCACATTTCATTTCTTGGGTACTTGATACAGGATGCGGTTTTTACATTTGTTCTGATTTGCAGGGCCTAAGAAGAGATAGGGATGTGGAACATGGGAAGATAAATTTGATCATGGGGAACAAAAGATCGTCGCCTGTAACCAAGATCAGAATTTACTCTTTAATGCTTAATAGTGGATTAGGATTAGATTTAAACAATTGTTTCTATTCACCAGATATGGAAAGAAATATCATTTCATTTCATGGTTTATATAGACAAGGTTTTAGATATTCATTTGATAATGAAAAGGGTTCTATTAATGCTTATCTTAATGGTGTATTTTATTTTGAAGCATTGCCTTGTAATGGAATATATGAAATTGTGATGGTTGTAGATAACTTAGGAAATGATGTGTTGTGTGCTGATTCATCCAATGGTTTAGATAAAGCATGCTTGTGGCATTGTCGTCTTGGACATGTCAACAAGAAACGCATAGCTCAACTTCAAAAGGATGGAGTGTTGGAGTCATTCGACCTTAGGGACGATGACGTGTGCGAGTCTTGTTTACTTGGAAAGATAACCAAGTCACCCTTCACTGGAACTAGTGATAGGGGTAAGGGTCTATTAGATCTCATACACACCGATGTGTGTGGGCCCTTTAGATCAACCACAAGGGATGCGAGCCGCTTCTACATGACTTTTACCGATGATTAAAGTAGATATGGGTATATCTACTTAATCAAGCACAAGTCAGAAACCTTTGAAAAGGTCAAAGAGTTTAAACAAGAAGTGGAGAATCAGTTGGGTAGAAAAATCAAGATGTTTGGATCCGATCGAGGAGGAGAGTACCAAAGTCTTGAATTCCACGACTATCTTAAGGAATGTGGAATCGTTTCGCAATTGACGCCACCTAGGACACCACAGTTGAAAGGTGTGGCTGAGAGGCGTAATCGAACCTTGTTGGACATGGTTCGTTCCATGATGAGTTGTGCTTCACTACCTATCTCATTTGGGGGTATGCCTTAGAGACTGCCACCCATATCCTTAACTTAGTCCCCACGAAGAAGGTTGCCAAAACATCTCACGAGATGTGGACAGAGAAAGCTCCCTCGTTGGCACATATAAAGGTTTGGGGTTGCGAGGATTTCGTAAGACGAGAGATTCACGAGAAGCTCGAACCTTGAAGTGAGCGGTGTATTTTTATCGGCTACCCGCAGAAATCCTATGGATATCTCTTTTATAGACCTTGTGACATTGTTGTATTCGTTGCGAGGAGAGGAGTTTTCTGAGAACGATAACTCATAAGTCAAGGGGACAGTGGGAGGCAAATCGATCTTGAAGAGATTCAAGAGTCGAGCGATGAAGGAACCTCTAACGCTGGCACTCAACCCGAGGAGGAAACTCCAGTTGAACCGATTGACGGGTCCTTACCTCTTAGACGTTCCGAAAAAGTTAGAGTTCAACCCCAATTATATGGTTTTCATATTACTACAGAAGGGGACACGTACATTAGTGATAAGTACACTAATAAATCTAGACGAACCTAACAGCTTTAAGGAAGCCATGGCAAGCCCGGAGTCTGTGAAGTGGAAAGAGGCAATGGACAGCGAGATTCAGTGCATGTATGACAACCAGGTTTGGAATTTGGTTTACCATGTGCCCGAACGTAAGACGTTCGGGTGCAAATGGATCTTCAAAAATAAGACCTGCATGGATGGGAATGTGCACACATATAAGGTGCGATTGGTCGCGAAGGATTTCACTCAAACTCCCGAAGTTGACTATGATGAAACCTTCTCACCGGTTGCCAAGATAAAATCTATTAGGGTGATGCTGGCTATTGTTGCATTTCATGATTATGAAATATGGCAGATGGATGTCAAAACCACTTTCCTAAATGGGAAGGTGGCTGAGGATGTTTACATGGCTCAGCCAGAGGGTTTTGTCAATACAAGCCAGAGGGTTTTGTCATAGGAAACGACATCCCGACACTACAGAAGGTTAAGTCCTGGCTCGAGAAGTGCTTCGCTATGAAGGACCTCGGAGAGGCTTCCTATATTTTGGGAATAAGGATAGTGAGATATAGAAGTAAGATACTAATAGGACTTAGTCAGAATACTTACGTGGACAAGGTACTAAAACGTTTTAGTATGGAGAATTCAAAGAAGGGGGAGTTATCGATCCAAAGTAATGCTAAGATGAGTAAGACTCAATGCCTGAGTACCGAAGTCGAGATAGCAGAAATGAGCCGACATACGCTTCCGTAGTTGGACCGATTATGTATGTTATAACTTGTACTCTCCCTGATGTGGCCTTCGCTTTGAGCATGGTCAGCAGATATCAAGGGAACCCTAGCAAAGTGCATTGGACCGCAGTCAAGAACATTCTTAAGTACCTTCGGAGGACCAAGGAATGGTTTCTAGTCCTCGTAGGGAGTGATGACTTAAAGGTGCGAGGGTATAGCGACACCAGTTTTCAGACCGACAGGGACAACTACCGTTCGCAGTTGGCCTGGGTCTTTACCCTTAATGGAGGAGCAGTGACTTGGAAAAGTTCCAAGCAAGAGACAGTAGCTTATTCAACGTGCGAATTAGAGTACATTGCAGTGAGCGAAGCGTCAAAGGAGGCGATATGGTTGAAGAACTTCATTGGAGACCTTGGATTTATGCCAACCATAAAGGAGCCCATGGAAATTTTCTGTGATAATGAAGGAGCGGTTGCCTTAACCAAGGAACCGAGGGATCACGGCAGATCTCGACATATCGACAGAAAATATCATTTTATTCGACATCAGGTGGAAGGACTCCTGGTAGTAAAGAGGGTATCATCATAGGATAACCCAGCAGATCCACTTACGAAGGGACTGAGCAGGGTTAAGCACTTGCAGCACGCTAGGAGCATCGGGCTGAAGGACAATATTAGTTTAGATTAGATAGTTTAGAAACATGTAATAGATAAACTGTAATTAACATTTGATGATTAAATAAAAGAGTATTATTTATTAGTAATGTTCTTGTCCTATGTTAATTGTTTACCTATTGTTTCATTTTTGCATGTTTTGACTTTCGGAATAATAAGAATTATTCAAACCGTCCGCAGTCATTCATATGTTGGAAGTAGGTATGAGTGAAGACTGTCATGAATTGGTGTGTAGATTGTCTAAAATGTATTAGACATAGCAAAAGTTTGCTACAACGTTCATGAGTGCTTATGAGTTTGATTTGAGCATTGGAATAACCCTCGCTTGCTGGAATCACTTCATGGAATTTATCTCGAGTGATCGCAAGACGATAATATCATATGGTCTTAAAACCTAGATATATGGTTTATTGTTTGGTAATTGGTTATGCATTGATAATGCGAAAACACATCAGTAATTTGATGTTATAAAACGCATTGTTGTGTATGATTTGGTTAGTGAATAATAAATGCATATAAGTCGAAGTTTATATGTTCCTTTATCCTAAGAGGATAAAAGCGATATCGGGGCCCCTCGATGATTTGGTTTGACTTATGTGTCGGGCCCGGTCAGGACTGAATTAATGTGTTCAATTAAGTTCTATTTCAAACGAATCAAAGATCGAGAAACAAACTGTTGGACAATAAGTATGACTATGTTCCATGTAATTATCTGCACGATATCTAGAACAGAGGACTATATAATCCCTTATCTAAAGGACAGGTTACTGATAATATCAGAGTTCGACAACGACTTTGAGAGCTACGATTGCTAATCGGATTATGCTTACATTTATAGTTATTAGCCTTATCCAAGTGGGAGACTATTGGATTAGTGTCTAATCCCATAACTATATTAGGTAAGTACTTGACCCGGTTGTGCATGGTCCTTTTGGGTTGCCTCCACCAAATAAACATGATAGGATGATTTATAACTAAAGAGGTTATTATGATTATTAATATATTATATGATTAATATATTAAAGGAGAAATCATATAGGTTAATTAATATTAGACACGAATTAATTTTGTGGCTAAAAGAGATTAATTAAATAAAGGGGATTGTGACTGTCAATTGTGTGATAGTTTGTTTTGGGTTGTGGATCCTTATGGATCACAGGGTGGACAAAATTAAGGTGTATGGACTCCTTAGATTCGTCCAAGCCTTATTCTAGATGGATCCTTGGACTGCTTAAGGCCTAAGTTATCCAATTAGGGTTTCAAGTTGTAACCCTAGCAGCTCAAGTATTTAAACACCCCAAGGGCTACTGAAATCGGCTACTAGAAACCCTAAGGAGTTCCTAGAACCGATTTTGTGCCTACAACCTCTCTCCAAATCATCCTTTTGCTTCTTGGTGTTTGTAAGCCATTAAAGGAGTGACATTTGTAACTCTAAGCTCCAAGGATAACAAGATTCAAGCTTTCAAGAAGATGTAATCATCTAGATCTAATTTGTTATGTCAATTTTCGAAATGTTTACTCTAGATCTAGGGTTTGAAAGTCTTGGATGACAAGCATGTTCATTAGAGAAGCCTATATCCAAGATCAGGGTTTGCATGTGCACATAGGAATGTTCTTATGGTTCAAACCCATCAAAAACACCATCATTTTGGGGTATATCTTCCCCATTATGCATGTCAAATCTTGTTTACATAGAAAGACCTTCAATCTCACTCAAACCAATATCAAATATCATAAAGATGTGTAAATGCAAAGAAAATCTAATGTTATATTTGGGATTAAAAGGTGTAAAGAATGGACTTGAACTTTTAAGTCTTGAAATCTGCAAAAGACAAGTCCAAGACTAAATGTCATGGAAAACATTGTCCATGGAGTAATAGAGTTGTATTAGTTAAATATGTTAATTTATTCCAAGTTTGAGTATTATAGGATAAACAAACATGTATACAAACTCAAATGAATATCAACCATCACCAAGTGAGCAAACAAGTGTTGATACATTTATTAAAAGACGTGATGGTTGGTAGTAATAAGAGTATATACCATCAAAACGATATTATTCTAAATTTAAATTATCGATATGAAATGGACATTTTCTACACTCAACTTGGTGTGATGAGTGTGAGGCATTAAAACCTTTAAGCGGGGACACCAAAAAAACTAATTTGTGCAACTTCAACGTATTGCCATAATCTAAAGAAAACAAATGAAGGCATCATAGCACACATGAAGACATGTGAGCAAAGTTAGTTCCATCTAGTCTTCATGGCCACTAGTTTTGTCGTACGATTCAACCTTATTACAACATATACATAATATGTATATCATATTAAATATTGTGTAACTCCTGTCTTTAGTAGATTCAAATGTTTGTTACAATCTTGCGATGAGTACTTATTATAGGTATTGCACATTTGAAGGGGAAATGAATGGGAACATTGATCCTAGTAATAACATGGAAGGTCAAAACCAAATATTGCCACTATATCATAGAGTGGAGAAGATAGAAAATATGCAGTCATAAGTTCATAATAACGATAATGAACTTAAACATAAGTTATACTTAAAGTACGATAAGCATAACTTAACTTACATGTGATTTAGCGAGAAACCGGACTTTACGTAGTCAGAGATTCTAATCCAAAATCTCTACTTCTCAAAGATTTCTAAAACTCCAAAGCTCCGCTACTAACACCTAGGAAGTGCTAGAGAAAGGTCTTGGGACCTTGGGATGGTTTTGGAAGAGTTTGGATGGAAATGTGTGAAGAAAGGAGTGAAATTCGACTTCTATTTATAGGCTCCCAGTAGCCTAGGATCCTGGGCATACTCTAATTATGCTAAGTGTAATGGGTACCACATGTCATCATCAGATCACAAGCCTTGGGGAGGAAGGTGTGGTGCCAGATCGCGACACATGTCGCCTTCGTGTTAATCCAAAAATTAATTATCTTGTAAAATCTATAAGTTTTGCATACAAGCTCCATTTTTAATGTTCGTTATATCCATGTGTAGCTATCAAAGAGATCTACAACTTTTGTTTAGACTATGTCCGTTGATTTTGACTTTACTTTTAAATTTATATTTCAATAATCTTAGACAAATAAAGTCCGTTAAAAATTCATAACTTTGTCATCTGGCGTCCGATTTCAAATGTCTTTATATAATTGTGCTTCTACTAGTGAGATCCTCAATTCTCATTTACATTGTGTCGGCTAATAATCGATCGGTTTAAATTTTGATTTTCGAGTTGTACACTACTACGCTGAATCTTAGAAAAATCATAACTTCCTCAAATGAAATCAGATTTTGACATTCTCTATATGCACGTTCTCGGTTTAATGATTACTATGAATTTTTTTTATATTAGTAATGCTAAAAAGTAATATATCCAAAATTTACTTCTCACGTTACGTAAAGTCGTGTCAGTTTAAACGGGACACTTCAACGGGTCATAACTTCTTCGTTGTAACTCGGATTTAAGCATTCTTTATATGTGCAAAATCCTTATGAAATATACTATAACTTTGCTTAAGACTATTTATCCTAAATAATCTTCTATCAAAAATTCATTTTTAACGTTTATTATTTCTAAATTGACTAACCCAAATCTACGGGCGTTACAGTACAACTTTACATACATACAATACAAATCGTTAAAACAAGTTTTTGGGTTTGATACAACTCGTTAAAACGAATATGTTGTTAGGTTTGATACGTTACAACTCGTTAAAATGAATACATTTTTTGATTTGATACGATACAACTCGTAACATGAATACGTTGTCGAATCTTGTACTCGATGGACCGGTCAAACTTTGATTGTTTATACCATTTATTTGAACTTTGAATCAAATAAGTTAATAACTTTTTCATATTTCATGCATAACTAATTTATATTTATCTATAATATTATAACTTGAAATTTTAATTTTCCAAATAAAACCAACTAACATATAAATCAAGTTCACCAATAAAATTTAACAATCTTAACACAAACATACAAAAGTAATTAACGTAACACCAAAAACAATAGTTTAAAATTTAAAATCAATTCAACTAACAAACTTCATAATCTAATCTTCCATTGGCATCTTCATCATATCCTTGTCATCTAAATCTAACATTTTAAAGCTTGTGTAATCTCTACATAAACACAAAATGAAAATGTTGTTAGTATTTAATAAAAAGTAAAAATTGAAAAGCCGAAATACTCCAGCTTTGATATATCAAATTTTAAGGATCATAACTCATTGAATATAATACCAAAAACTGCAAATTATAATCTAAATTCATCTACAAACTCTAAATTATATGTTGAAAAAAATTGAATATCAATCCGATTTAAAACGAATGAGATGTGATTTTTTAAAGAATTTCACAGATTATAAAATTTAATTTCTTGCTGAAAAGCTGAAATATTTCAGTTTTGATATCATACATTTGAAGGATTGTAACTCATTGAATATAACACCAAAAACAACAAATTGTAGTCTAAATTTAACTAAAAACTCTAAATTACGTGTTAGAAATAACCGCATGTCAATCCGATTTAAAACGAATGAGGTATGCTTGTTTAAAAATTATCACAGAATACAAAAGTTTAAATTTCTTGCTGAAAAACTGAAATATTTCAACTTTGATATCCCAACCTCGAAAGATTTTAAGTCATTGAATATAACACAAAAAACAACAAAATTATAGTCTAAATCATCTACAAACTCTAAACTACATGTTGGAAAAAAGTGAATGTGAATCTGACTTAAAACAAATGAGATAAGTTTGTTTAAAATTTTTCACATAATACAAAAGTTTAAATCGTTTTTTACCCAGAACCGGCCGAAAATGACCGGTTTTGATCAAATCCTAGAACTGAGAACCGGCTGAGGGGTCCAAAAAAAGGTCCAGGTCCGGTCCAGTCCACAAGTCTAGCTAAATGCTTACCCCTATGACAGACGAACGATTTGGGTATCATCATATTTGTGTTATAAATATAAAAATGAAACATAGACTATAAGGTTGGGTCTTTCTAAAAATTTTGTGTTCTAATATTTTTTTATTTATTTTAATTTAATGTCAAGTAATGTTTTGTTTATATATATATATATATATATATATATATATATATATATATATATATATATATATATATATATATATATATATATATATATATATGGGTAAAGTGAATATATCTAACAACCTTATATAAGCTTAGTTACCTAACTTCATAATACTACATCGGTTTGTATCATATTTACAATGTAATTGCATATGGTTCTTAAACTTCAACCCCATAACGTGATTACTTCCAAAATCTTTGGACTTTCACCAATATCTTTTTTTACATCACGTCTTTTTAACGAATACCACCTATGGGCTTCATATCCTAGCGCTATAAATGAAAGGATGTTGGAGAAATATAATGATGAATTTCCAAATTTTTTTGAAGTAAATCAAGTTTAGGGATGAAGTTTAAGAACCTTGGATGATTGCAATGAAAATTTAATGCAAAATGATGCAGTTTGATGAGGTTAGGTACCTAAGCTTATATAAGGTTGTTAGGTATATTCACTTTACCCTATATATATATATATATATATATATATATATATATATATATATATATATGTGTGTGTGTGTGTGTGTGTGTGTATGTAACTTGTAACTTTATAGTTTATACACTCCATCAGTAAAACACATGAAGTTTCTCAAACATTTCATAAACATTCAACACGAGATCAAAGGAAAATCTTCCAAACAAATTTATAAATCGACTCAATATCCCCCCCCCCCCACACACACACACACACAATCCTTCGTTTTGGTGGGTTTTAAAGGAGGACCCATCATTGTTGATTTATGAATGACTGGGATTAGGGTTTCTCTCATAAATTATGGTGGGTGTTCTAAGAGGAATCCACCAGATTTGTTGCTACTAACACTCGATGAATAGTGTGGGTCAAAAATTCATTCTCGTTGTATTTTATAATTTTAATGATAAGCATTGCACCATGAAACGATATCTACAACTTTGGGTTTATATAGTTAATCAACCATTGGACAAATGACTTTAACATTAGTAACAATGCATAATGAATCAATAACAACTACAAACACGCATTCATAAAAACAATTTGAAGGTTTATCTAGTTAATCAATCTCGTTATATTGTAATTTGAGGGATTTGATAAAACAAGATTAAAAAATTATAAGAAAACAACTAGTTCCATGTTGATTTGGGGGGAACAAACCTAAGCATATAAACACAATTTGAATTGCTCATATTTCCATTTTCATGTTTACTTGTGAGTACGATGTCATCACGATCATAATTAAACACTAAAATATATTTGGTAGTTGTTTCCTCTGTTTCGTTAAAACTTTCTTTTGATATAATTTGATTTTTAACGAATCAATCATATTTCACGCAAAAAAGGCACCTCCATCTTATTCTTCTTTCATTTGACGTTTCCTGAAATAGATAAAACCATCACTTGAGATGAGGGTCGGTTGGCATGATCTAAGGTTTCATCGGGGGTTCTTTGTTCTTCAAAGAAAAGGGATAATGATGGAGGGGAGAAAGAGATAAATAATGTAGGGTTTGTTGGTTTGTGTGGTGGGTTTAGTGACATCCCCATTTTTCACGGCCAGAAAAGACCGATTTTTTTTATGCTTTATAAAAATCAGAGTACTTCTTTTAATAAAAATGTTGCGGAATTTGTTCCCAGTAAAACATGATTTATACGTTATCAAAGCATTTATGAAGCAATGTATTTTTATTCATTTTAAAACATTTGGGATGTCATCGTTAATACAGAAACATAAGCATAAACAGAACTTACATTCATTATCACTAGTGATTTACATCTCCTTAATCTCTCAGTGTAATGTAACTTCATATCGACACCTGTGATATAAATAAACTGAGTGGGTCAGGTTGGGAAACCTGGTGAGTACATAGGGTTTTCAACCCACAATAATATAATTATTATGTTTAATCATCAAACAATTAAACAATCAACCCAATTACTCATCCCCATTATCTTCTTTATTCTTAAGGATCTACCCTAAGAATCAGCTATTCCTCGTTCATTTATTCCTAAGGAGTATCCTAAGGAATAGGTACGAATTCCATCATTGTAAATGACACATCTGTCAAGCACAACTACTAGTTCTGTCACTAGGGCACAGCTGCCAAAATTGTGACATTCTCTATGGGGCGCATCTGTCAGACTAGTCCTTTAGGCGTATCTGTCGGGGTTATGAGGTTCTCTATTAGGCGCTTCTGTCGGTAGAGTCCTTTAGGCGCATCTGTCGGGTTTTATTGACAATATCGTTTTTAAGAGTCCACTCGCAATACATATCAATGGGTTTTTAGAGTACACCGGTGAACACGTCGTTCACAACACCTACAAGTTGCGAGCCTGCTAGTGTTCCACTGGACTGTCTAGAATAGTCTGTGGTTGTCATCCATAATCTGCTGAATGACGGGGCCATCATTTGGGAAAAAGGCTTCTCACATCGTCCACCTCTCACCCTCACCTCACGGTCTATTTCACCTCTTAACTCATCATCCAACTCATATTTCATCTATTACATCTACCCGTGTCTTATCCCAACATTTTCGTAGATATAAAATACATATACAATTTAAATCATTTAAAACGTGTATAAAATCGTTCACCCAACATAGATATCAAGTATTCAAATAATATGCACACATAGCACGTAATTTATATAAAATACTTTATATCTATGTGTAAGCTGAAGGTAACTATGCACTCACCTGAAAGGTGGTGACTCAGCACTCGGACAACACTTCGATACTCTCAAAACAACTTTCCTTCGATAAAACCTAGTACCAATACCACTAGGGTTTAGTCTAACGATAATCGCGACTAGTTAATAGTCTAGCTATTATTATTATTATTATATAAGCGTTAAATAACACTCAATATAACTCATAATAATAGCCCAAATAATTATTTTAAGGACCTAATAACATTCCTATAATTATTTGAAAGCTATATTAAAAATTGCATAAGCGTAGCTCACTTACAACATATTTTAAAGAAAATCGCGCTTTATTTGGAGCAGATTTTCAAAACCGAAAGACTCTCTTTCTCGGGACTCCGGGAGCCTCGGGGCTTCCTTAGGGTGTTAGGGGATCACCTAGGCTTAGGGGAGGGTTAAAACCCTTAGAGAGAGGAAGTTTAGAGAGAGATATGAGAAAGGTGTGAGAAATTCGGATGAATTCGCACCCTTTATATAGGGTTGGGCTTCGGATTTTACGTTGGGCGTAGGGAGGTTACACGGGGCGTAGTCCTCGGATAAGAGTGCCACCTCGGACCAGTTGTCTCGCATTCCAGATGGATAAGACCCGAAGGTACGTTGGGCGTATCGGATCTCGTACGCGGGGCGTAACGTGAAGCGACATGTCAAGATCCGAAGCGAAGCCTTGGTCAACAAGCAAAGGCTCAGATACGGCCACGTCATCCTCCTCCTCGCAGATTTCGCTATTTTCCTTTCCGACTTCTAAAAATCATAACTTTCGCATATGAGCTCCGTTTTCGACGTTCTTTATATCCACGCGAAGGTGAGAACGTACTCTACAACTTATGTTTAGACTCTGTCGGCTAATTTTGACTTTATTTTAAAAGTTATATTTTTAACAGGCCGGGACAGGATTGGTCCATTAAATTTTCATAACTTCTTCATCCGACGTCCGTTTTCGCCCATTTTTTTCTCGTTATGCTACTCTAAACGAGATCTTAGTTTCTCGTTTAGGTTGTGTTGGCTAAAAACCGCTCGATCTAATATTCGAATTTCGGGTTGTACACTGCTAATCCGAAACTTCGAAAAATCATAACTTCCTCATACGAAGTCAGATTTGGGCGTTCTTTTTATCGACGCTCTTAGTTTAACATACGCTACGACTTTTGTTTAGATTGCTAAGGCTAAATCTTGATCTATCATAAATTCACTATTTACGCTTCCCGGTATCGTGCCGGTTTTGTCGCGAAACTTCAACAGGTCATAACTTCTTCGTTATAACTCAGATTTCGGTGTTCTTTATATGTACGGAAACCTTGTAATATATACTACAACTTGGTTGAGATTATTTATTATTAATAGTCTTTTATCGAAAAATCATTTTCGACCCCTATTGCCTCTAAATTGACTAGCCCGGATATACAGGCGTTACAGGTTTCTAGGTTCAGGTCGATGAGTACTTTCGCCGATGATATGAATGACTATAAGTAAAGAGATAGAGGGAGGTGGTGGTGTGAATGATGGCATTGGAAGGAATAGAAAGTGAAATTTCTTTTATTAAACTTCATAATCAATTTTTTTAATTAATTTTTTTTATAATTACCATTTCGATATATTTCAACTACTACTTAGTGGTCACAATACAATAAGTGAGAAGACAAACGGGCAAAATAAGTTGCGCCGCTAACCCTTTTTGTATAATAAAGTCAATTCTTTTGAATACTACAGTTATAGATCTAAGGAACATAAGATAGTTATGCATGATCTGTTGTACTATATTAAGAAACTCTATTGCATCCGCGCGCGAGGAAACCAAACGTATCAAACGCGAATGATATGAATATGTATTGATTTTCCATGCACGATTTTTTTCATGTTTTGTGAGTTTTCATGTAGCGACTTTTAAAGCAATCTGTCCCGCCTTGAAACCCCCAACCCTTAAGCCCACGAGAAGAGATACCCCTGCAAGGTCCACACATTCCCTCCAACCCATCCAAAAACCAAAACGTTAGCCGGTCTAAAGCTTGACCTTCCTTCTGTCGATTCGGTCAACAAATTCACAGAAGTCTCTTTCTTAGCGAAAACTACGACACGCTTAAATATGTCAAACAAAACATTCATAACCATATTATGTCGTTATTGAATCCCAAGAGTTCTTTACAATGGATTACATGCTCTCAAAAAGAACCCAAACATGCTTTACGATGCCGAACATATCTCATCAACTATGAATATAGAGATCATGAGCCATATTTAAGGATAATACAATAGTCCACATGAGACATGTTGGTCGAACTCATCTATAGGGATAGCAAGAATAAATCTTGAACATGTTGTGCTCGTAAACATTCAAAAACCATTTTCTGCCGAACCGTCTTGTTGAAATGCTCTTCCATAAGAAAAGAAACAAAATAGTCTTTTTTATATAAATAAGAGACAAATATTGTAAATTATAAAACCACATGATCGCACACTATCAATTTTTTTTAATAAAGACCAAAATTACAAATTTAAGCAAACCATGAGGACCAAAACTACAATTTGCTCTCTCGCATATTATTTGAATTTATAAAAGCAAATTATATTGAATAAAAAAAATCGAATAAAGAATCAATCATTGTTGGAAAAAGGAAATGTATACTTTTTCCACCCACTAATCTACCTACGCCTACCGACCTACACAATCTTTTTATCTTTGAAGTTTGAAAAAAATAAAAAATAAAAATAACTTATTTATAAAAATAACTTCTCTTAAACTTTTAAATTTTAATACCATATACAAAGGCACTAACGTATACAGATTTCCAAAGGTTTCAACGAAATTTGTAATTTAATTTGGGGAAATAATCGAACCAATACATTCTTTGGAAATAATAGAACATGAATTTCGATTTTTTTTTCTTCCTTTTTTTTCTTAAAAAAATGAAAAGTAGGACAACTACACATAAATTCAAAGTTTTCACAAGCTTCGGAATTAATAAAAAAGGGCCCCGAACCATCAACTTGACCCGACCCAATCATGAATCAACACCCACCCCTCCCCCAATTATCACCACCCATCGACCGTCCGATCAACGTCATCAACCAACGGCTCTGATCGTCTCAAATCTTCTCCAGCTTCGCCGCCTTCACCACCGGATTCGCCTTCGCTATCGCCTCTTTCCCCACCGTCTTGAAATCATACGAGCAGTCGTGTTTCTCCGGGTACCTGTGGGTCCCACAGAACGTCGTTCCACATTTACATGTAAACCCCGTGAGCCCAACACGCTTCTTGCATGATCCACACCGATTCCGTTGCTGCGGTTTCACGGCGGTAGACGACGGAGATACGAGATCAGCGTCTACCGGATTGGATATCGGCTGATCCGGTAAAACGGAAACAGATGCTACAGCGGAAGATGACGATGAGGAAGATTCCGCTACAGATGTTTCCGATTCGTGCTGTGGATGCGTGAGGCTCTTCTCGACGGCTATCTTCGCCGTCGACATCTGCCGTTCCTTCATGCAGTGATCTTTGTAGCACTTTGAGCACATATTGAGCGTGGTGGGACTCCCGAAGAATCCACAGTTGTTAGCACAGAGCACGTGATTGCTTGCTTCCTGCCATTTCTGTTCCTCGGCCATATTCCCGAAACTTATCCGATCAGCCAAATATCCAAACAATTAATAGGGAAATTTTGAGAGCGATCGATTCAGATTCAGATTCAAACCAATCGCTCAATCAAACGAGATTATCAGAACCTATGATAGAAAACAAGGTAGACACAATCAGATCCAGAATTTAAAAAAGGAATAGAATCCCAAAAAACAAGCGATTGGAAATCAGAACAACGTACGGAAATCAGAAACGGAGATGGGGTATTAGGGGAGGGGATGGATTGAATTGTGGGGAGGTGGGCGGTGAGGAAGGGTGGAGAAATATAGGTGTTGAGGGAGGGTTAGGTGGTGGCGGAAATGTAGGGATAAAGAAAAACAAGAAAGGAGAGAATAAATTGGTGGTGGTCATGGTGGTGGTGGTGGGATTTGGAAGGTTCTAGGAGGTTGCGTGGAATTTTAGTTGTTTTTTTTAGTTATTGTTATTTATATTACCACAATAATGGTTTGAGTAAATTACGGATTTGGTCCATAAGTTTTTTTTTTTTTTTTTTTTTTTTTTTTTTTTTTTTTTTTTTTTTTGGTAACATCTCAATTTTTAATAGGATCAAATTTTTAACATGTTGTTGAGTTTGAACCTTTGGATTCTTGTGCTAAATTATAAAATGATTATTTTACCCTTTTATATCATATAGGTTGTCAGGTTGGATACTTGGGTTACTTTTTACCGCTCTAACAAACTACTATTGAAATTTTTAGAAATTAATATAAGTAAAAAGTTACAAACAATCTAATTCAATAGAAAGAAAAAATATCACCATTATTTTCAACCCAATCCAAGACCTCAACCAATCAAGCACAAATCTTGAATCCTAAGGTTGTGTTTAGTTGTGGAAAATTTGGTCATTTTTCGGAAAAAAATCTCCAAGAAAAATGAGAATTTTGAAACGCATTTAGTTCATCTATTTTTCTAAATTTTTCATGGAAAATGAAAATTTTCCGTTTTCTAAAATTACAAAGAAGTTTGAAATTTTTTGAAAATCGATAATCATTGTTTTCCACGTTTTCCTAATTTCAAAATTTTTCTAAAATATAAAAACACTCCCACCCCATCCACCTCTACCTATCATCACCTTAATACCCCCAACCCACCACACCCCTACCTACCTACACTCACTCCCAAGCCCACCCTCACCCCCACAAACACATACACACCAACCCCCACAAACAAACACACACACACACATACACACATACCAACCCCCACAAACACACATACCCACACCTACCCCACAAACACACACACACATACACACATAGGGCAAATATCATATTAGCCCACCAAATTTTTCGTGTTTGTTTTAAAAGGTCACCAAACTATTTTTTTACACATTAAAGGAATATACTTTCATATGATCGTTTAATTACATCCTTTTACCAATTGTAGAAGGTTTAACCCATATTTTTGTGACATGTGACTCCACGATGGACTATTACTGTTGTAATCTTGGTCCCCAAGAATTGCCAAGTCATCGTTAATGGTCCCCTTTATAAATCTGTCTTCCCCTAAATCCGTCTTCCCCACCACTTTGTTACCCTAATTCGTAACCTTCACATAATACCACCGAAATTCTCTTTTTTCCCAGCTATAAATCAAGAAGATGGCCTCAGAACAAAGCTTCTCTTATGGTGGTTTCATAATTTCGGACCTAGAGATACCAACTGATTACGAACTTCACGCCATGGAAACCCAAGTGCAGATTGAGAAAATGAGAGATGACATGCGACAACAGCTTGCCGAGTTTAGGGAGGAAATATGCTACTTGAAAAGGAAAGTGACCATGATGGGTGTTGTTGGAGTTGCAGTGATGTCGTTGATCGGGGTTCGTGTTTGCGTCGAATGCACTGGATGGGGATTTTGGTGGGTGTAGTTTATTTCGTAGCTAGCACGATGGCAATTAGCGTTTTATGTTAATGGTTTATTGATTTTTTTATGTGCTACCACATTGTTATGTGGAAGTACGTTGTTATTGTTATATGAAAGTACTTTGTTATGTCGAATTACCTTGGAAGTACAATTATAAAAAAAACAAATTCATGTTATGTTTTAAACTAAAGAAACTAACATTCATATTACAAATGAAAAACAAACATCCATGCATTCATTAATGTCATAACTTGGTGTCTTAAAGACACGTAAACAAGACCATAACAACAAGACACCTTTCATAACATACTCCAAAAACACAACACCTTTAATCCAGGTCCATTGGTTCTTGATGTATCACCTTCACCGTTTTTGCCTGCAACCTGTTTTTCCAACTTTTTCTTTAGTATCCTCTCTAACTTTTTTCATAAATTCAATGTACCTTGTAACGCGTAGATCCGGGCAAGTCAATTTAGAGACGATGGGTGTCAAAAATGAATTTTTGATGAAAGATTATTTGGAATGAATAATCTTAACTAAGTTATAGTATATGTTACAAGGTTTCTGTGCATATAAAGAACGCCAAAATCCGAGTTATAACGAAGAAGTTATGACATGTCGAAGTTTCGCGACAGAACCGACACGACGTTGAATGAAGTAAAAAGTGAATTTACGCTAGAGTGATATTTAGCTTTATCGATATAAACTAAAGTTGTAGAGTTTGTTAAACCATGAGCGTGCATAAAAAGAACGTCCGAATCTGACTTCGTATGAGGAAGTTATGATTTTTCTAAGTTTCGATTTAGCGGTATGCAGCCCGAATACTCGATTTGAGACCGAGCGGCTTTTAGCCGAAACAATCTAAACGAGAACTGAAGATCTCGTTAATAGTAGTGAAACAATAAAAAGATAGGCGAAAACGGATATCAGATGAAGAAGTTATGAATTTATAACGGAGTTTTCCTCTCCCGGCCTACTAAAAATAAATAATAAAAATAAATTCAAAATTAGCCGACGGAGTCTAAACTAAAGTTGTAGATCGTAGTCACACCTACGCGGGGATATAAAGAACTTCGAAAACGGAGCTTGTATGAGGAAGATATGGATTTTTGAAGTTTATTAAATAATTAAGGTATTTAATTTAAATAAAAAATTCAGATATTATCAAAATGGGGGGGGGGGGGGGGGGGGGGGAGTCACCAGGCTTATCCAGGTTACGCCCAACGTACCTAAGATTACGCCCAGCATAATCAAAGGTTTCAGCCTCTATAAAATGAAGTCGAGGCTGTCGAGTTTCTTTGCTCGTTTCTTCCCTTTCTCTCGTTTTTTTGCATCGTTTTTCGTGTAAGAAATATCCCGAAGCCCCGGTATCATTCCCGAGCCCTGAAGCAAGTCCTGAAGCCCCAAAGATCCCGAGAAGTGCGAATCCCGAGCCGAAGTTCTGCCCGCGAGGAGCCCGGTTTTTGTGAAGATCTTTCAGATCTACCGAAGAATACTACTTCTACAAGCCGTAGTGCTGTCCGATCATCTTCTAGTCAAGTGAGTGTGTGGTTACTTTCTTCTAACACGTAAATATGAAGTATTTGTTATAAAATATGTGCTATGTGTTTATATATTGTTGTGTTTTATTTGAGATGAGTGTGGAATGGATGATTTATATAGTTTTTAAATGAGTTAAACTGTATATGTATTTTATATCTACAAATATGTTGGGTAGAACATGGGTAGATGAGATAGTTGGTGTGTGATAAAAGCATGAGTTGGATAATGAGATCAAGAGGCTAGTTTTAGATCCGTGAGTATGGATTAGACCAAGAGGTTAGTTTTAGATCCGGGAGTATGGATCAGGTAAAGAGATAAAACTTGTTATTAGTCCGGGCGTATGGATTAAGACTAAGTTAATTGTCCCTAGTCCGGGAGTATGGATTGGGAACAGTTATTGATCCCGGAGTATGGATCAGATCAGGATTAAGGTATAGTTAATTGTCCCTATTCTGGGAGTATGGATAGGGTACAATTATTGATCCGGGAGTATGGATCATATCAGGAGGTTAGTTTTAGATCCGTGAGTATGGATCAGGGGAAAAGGTTAGTTTTTTATTTGTGAGTATGGATCAGGTGAAAATGTTAGTTTTAGATCCGTGAGTATGGATCGGGTGAAAACGATAGTTTTAGATCCGTGAGTAGGGATCAGGTAAAGAGGAAAATTTTAGATATGAGAGTTTAGATCGTGTCGTTATGAGGATCGATGGGGTGGGATAAGAGTTGCCTTTATATGGTGAAATTGTACAAGTTTGGATGTTCTATATTTATAAATATATGATATAACATTGTGGGATGAAAACCCTATATGATCACCAGGCTCCCAAGCCTGACCCACTCAGTTTTCTTTGTATCACAGGTATCGATACGAAGACATATTTCACTGAGAGATTTAAAGGAGATATAATTCATTAGTGTAATTGAATGTAAGTTCTGTTTATGCTTATATGTCTATATCGGAACATGACATCCCGAGGTTTTATTATTAAATGAAAATACATTCTATTTGAGAAATGTTTTGATAAGTTATTATCATATCTTGTTTTGGTAACAAATTCCGCAACCGTTTTCTTTAAAAAATTACTCTGATTTTAAAAACAAAGCATAAACAAATCGGTCTTTTCTGGCCGTGAAATTGGGGATGTCACAGTTGGTATCAGAGCATTAGTTTAAGTAAACTAGGAATTTGTAGGAAATTTCTAGACTTAAATTTAGAATACTAAGTAATGATTGTGAGGAGTGTGTCTAAAATATGTTAGGTAGTACACCTAAATTGACACAAGCACTAGTTTATTTTAGGAATGATGTCTATGATGCTTTTATGTGCTAAATGTTTTGTGTGATAGATATATTGATGCTATTATTTGTTCGGATCTATGGTCTGTTGACGACTGGATCTGGAAACCTTATGTGTTTAGGATTCTAAGTGTACGGCTACGATATTAGAACTAACATGTAAACGTTTCGGAGTAATAAGGATGATTTAATTATCTATCGTGATTGAGGATCTGAATTCACCATATTTGGTGTGTAGATCAAAAATGGTAAGAACCAAAAGTGGAGTTGGAAACGTGAACGAAGATAGGAAACAACCACCTGTGATTGAGCAAGCACTTGTTGTAGCAGCAACACCAGAGCCAATGACGATGGTTGGGGTGCAAGCGATGATGCAGATGATGTTGGATCGCCAAATGGAGGAGACAAGGCGATTACTCAAACAGAATCGTGAGGAACTGTCACTTCAAGTGGAAGAGCCCGAAGTGAATGGAGGGCCGTTTGAGGGGGGTAACTACAGTGGGACTGTTGGACAAGCAGAACCCCAAGTGGCAGAAAGGAATGACCCAGAAAGGGAAAGAAATAGGGATGGGTGTATGTATAAAAATTTCTTGGGCGCCAAGCCGCCAAGTCTTTCTGGAAGCCCAAAGCCTGTTGAGATTATGGACTGGATCTCCGAAATGGAGATAGTGTTTGAGAGTTGCGACTGTAGCAACAAACAGAAGACTGTCTTTGCAGTTAGACAACTGAAGACCAGAGTCTTGAGCTGGTGGAAGTTACTAGCAGATATGATGCCTCGAGGGGAAGCCCTGAGGATGTCTTGGGAATCATTCCTGGAGCAGTTAAAGATGCAGTACTGCTCAGAGATAGATCTAATTGATCTGAACAATGAATTCCAGAACCTGAAGAAAGGTAAATTGAGCATTGATGATTATGCTACTGCATTTGCTGAAAAGATGAAGTTATTTCCATACTTAGTGCCAACTGAACTCTCAAAAATTGAGAGGTTCGCAAATGTACTGCCTATCGACTTTGGCCCAACGGTCAAGATGGCAACTACTTTGAAGACAGCAGTCCAAGCAGCTAAAAAGTGGAGACCCAGTTAAAGGAAAGGGGTCTGGAGAGAAACAAGGTGGGCGAGAAAAGAAAGATTGAAGGATCTTCAAGGTCCGATGAGAAGAGAAAATTTTCGAAGTTTGATTCAAAGAAGCTCGAAGAAGGAGCACAATGGTGTGACAAGTGCAAAAGGAAGCACATTGGGGAATGCTCTAAAGAAATGACCTGCTTCAAATGCGGGAAGACTGGTCATTACGCCAACAAATGCCTAACCAAAAGAGAAGTCTTCTTTAAGTGTGGCGAAGAATGGCACTTCAAGCAAAACTACCCAAGAAGAGAAGAGGCTATAAGGCCAAATGCACCACCAAAGCCAAGAGCATTCCACATGATCCTCGACGAAGTAGAAAACAATGCAAGGATTCAAGGAGGAAGACTTCATATCAATATATAAAGTCTGTATCAAGAAGTGTAGCCTACTAGAGGCGTAGTATAGGGTGAACTTGAACATGTGCGTAATCGTTTCAAGAAATAATATAAACCTGAGTTTTGCTATCTGATATGTTGAATGATTATGTGAATTTCTTGTATGGTGACTTGGTCGACTGCGGGACAATACTTGAGACGAGTATGAGTAAGTGTGAAAGGTAGTAGATGCATATACTACCGGAAGCACATGACTCGCACTTGGATCAGGGAAAGTCACAAGGTTACCAAGAAGCTGGTGATTGATTCCATTTTATTCTGGTATGTCCTTACCATTGTTTCGGTAATGACTAGAAAGATGGTTCTTGTTACGACCCTAGTGGTCATATCCAATTGGAGTTCGACTACGGTGAGTATGTTACGTGGTTCGGAGAACCTAGTTCGAAGTAACATCGGACGTAAGTCAAAAGATTGAAGTTAATGCGATCATTGGTATCATACTCGTTATTCATAAAGTTTGTAGCTAGAAATGCTAGATGCTGAAATATGATTATATCACACTAGAATATGAAGGGAGGTATATTCCATTCTTGAATTTAACTTTAAAAAGACCGAGTCTAAGCGTCGCATCGTGCGATGAGAGGTCGCTAGAGCACGACCCATCGGTCTATTACAATAGATAAAGGAAAGTATTTATCCTAAGAATAAGAAGGAGTCCACAATAAGGACTTATTTGGTAACTTGAAGGTTACGATTGAAAGTACAACATAGTACGATAAGCAGATGCAAGATTGAGCATCGTCTGCGGTCAAGAAAGCCATAGAGTTAAATACTCTTTCGAGGAAACATAGAAGTTACGGTAACTACCTAGGATGAAGAAATAATGAGTGGAATCATTATGCAAGTCCTATTTTGTTGATGATTCCAGGACGTAATCATCCTAAGGGGGAGATAATTGTAACGTCCGTAGATTCGGGCAAGTCAATTTAGAGACGATAGGTGTCAAAAATGAATTTTTGATGAAAGATTATTTATAATGAATAATCTTAACTAAGTTATAGTATATGTTACAAGGTTTCCGTGCATATAAATAACGCCGAAATCCGAGTTATAACGAAGAAGTTATGACCTGTCGAAGTTTCGCGACAAAACCGACACAACGCTGAATGACGTAAAAAGTGAATTTATGCTAGAGTGATATTTATCCTTAGCGATCTAAATGAAAGTTTTAGAGTTCGTTAACCATGAGCGTGCATAAAAAGAACGTCCGAATCTGACTTCGTATGAGGAAGTTATGATTTTTCTAAGTTTCGATTTAGCGGTATGCAGCCCGAATACTCAATTTGAGACCGAGCGGTTTTTAGCCAAAACAATCTAAATGAGAATCGAAGATCTCGTTAATATTAGTTAAACGATAAAAAGATAGGCGAAAACGGACATCGGATGAAGAAGTTATGAATTAATAAAGTGGATTTTCCTCTCCCGGCCTACTAAAACTAAATAATAAAAATAAAGTCAAAATTAGCCGACAGAGTCTAAACTAAAGTTGTAGATCGTAGTCTCACCTACGTGGGGATATAAAGAACGTCGAAAACGGAGCTCGTATGAGGAAGATATGGATTTTTGAAGTTTATTAAATAATTAAGGTATTTAATTTAAATAAAAAATTCGGATATTATCCAAAGGGAGGGAGTCACCGGGCTTATCCAGGTTACGTCCAACGTACCTAAGATTACGCCCAGCGTAATCAAAGGTTCCAGCCCCTATAAAAGGAAGTCGAGGCTGTCGAGTTTCTTTGCTCATTTCTTCCCTTTCTCTCGCGTTTTTGCATCGTTTTTCATGAAAGAAATATCCTGAAGCCCCGATATCATTCCCGAGCCCCGAAGAGAGTCTCGAAGCCCCGAAGATCCTGAGAAGTGTGATTCCTGAACCAAATCTCTGCCCGCGAGGAGCCCGGTTTTTGTGAAGATCTTTCAGATCTACCGAAGAATACTACTTCTACAAGCCGTAGTGTTGTCCGATCATCTTCTAATCAAGTGAGTGTGTTGCTACTTTCTTCTAACACATAAATATGAAGTATTTGTTATAAAATATGTGCTATGTGTTTATATATTGTTGTGTTTTATTTGAGATGAGTGTGGAATGGATGATTTATATAGTTTTTAAATGAGTTAAACTGTATATGTATTTTATATCTACAAATATGTTGGGTAGAACATGGGTAGATGAGATAGTTGGTGTGTGATAAAAGGATGAGTTGGATAATGAGATCAAGAGGTTATTTTTTTAGATCCGTGAGTATGGATTAGACCAAGAGGTTAGTTTTAGATCCGGGAGTATGGATCAGGTAAAGAGATAAAACTTGTTATTAGTCCGGGAGTATGGATTAAGACTAAGTTAATTGTCCCTAGTCTGGGAGTATGGATTGGGCATAGTTATTGATCCGAGAGTATGAATCAGATCAAGATTAAGGTATAGTTAATTGTCCCTATTATGGGAGTATGGATTGGGTACAATTATTGATCCGGGAGTATGGATCAGGGGAAAAGGTTAGTTTTTGATCCGTGAGTATGGATCAGGTGAAAAGGTTAGTTTTAGATCCGTGAGTATGGATCGGGTGAAGACGATAGTTTTAGATTCGTGAGTAGGGATCGGGTAAAGAGGAAAATTTTAGATACGAGAGTTCAAATCGTGTCGTTGTGAGGATCGATGGGGTGGGATAAGAGTTGCCTTTATATGGTGAAATTATACAAGTTTGGATGTTCTATATTTATAAATATATGATTAAAACATTGTAGGATGAAAACCCTATATGCTCACCAGGCTCCCAAGCCTGACCCACTTAGTTTTCTTTGTATCACAGGTATCGATACGAAAACATATTTCACAGAGAGATTTAAAGGAGATATAAATCATTAGTGTAATTGAATGTAAGTTCTGTTTATGCTTATATGTCTGTATCGGAACATGACATCCCGAAGTTTTGTTATTAAATGAAAATACATTCTATTTGAGAAATGTTCTGATAAGTTATTATCATATCTTGTTTTGGGAACAAATTCCGCAACCGTTTTCTTTAAAAGATTACTCTGACTTTAAAAACAAAGTATGAACAAATCGGTCTTTTCTGGCCGTGAAATTGGGGATGTCACATACCTATTTTTTCACCATTCTTCTTAATCACACCACTTGTTGACCCACATTGCCCTTGACCATTCCCTTTCCTCAATGCACTCGTTTCACCTTCACCTTCAACCTTCCTCTTTATGACCTGACTTTTTTGGGCCTTTGACATTGCATCACATGTTGACTTAGTGTGGCTTGATTTCTTATAAACACCACAGATGATCTTTTTCCCTACCTTGGATACTATGTGTGGTCCACTAACCTTAGTATTGTCCCTCTTTCTCTTAACAGTGGGTCTCCTTAGCATCTTCCTTTTCAAAGGTGGCAAAGGTGGTATGTAGTCTGTTGGGGGCCACATTGCAATCCCATTCATGCATTTTATTGAGTACTTGTAGGTGTTCATATATATGCAATCACAATATAAAGGATCAACAAATGTCTCGACATCTCTTTTTACATAACTAATGGCTACCACTGATTGTACACAACCATATCCATTCATTTGCCAAATCCTACAAGCACATGTTTTCTTTTCCAAATCAACACCATAAGACTCTCCTAAGTTTCTTGTTTCAAACGTATCCAGGCTACTAGGAATCACTTGCCAGTACCTACAAAAAATAACAGTTAGCAGGGCTAATAAAGTACCTTTGTTTGATATTCAATTCAGTTATGGTGAATAATAAAGTACCTTTGTTGGGCCTTCAATTCATTTATGGCAAACCTTATGTTTGGGCATACATCAAAATGTCCCCATCCACTTCCTTTCTGCCTCAAACTACACATCCTATGCATCACATACAATCTAATATCCTATAACATTGTAATAATTGGCTTCTTCCTAGAATCCAATATAACATTGTTAAAGCTTTCAGAAAACTCATTCTCAATTGCATCACACCCCCTTCCTATTTGAAAAAAATGCTCTTGACCATGAGTTTGGATTCCTTCCTATAAGATGCACATAAGCAGCAGGGCTAATCATTTGAATCCCTTTCATTGCAGAAATGAAAAGAGGTTTAGTTGAGGCCCTACAAGCCTTCCAAAATAATTTCTCATATTGAGCTCCAGGGAATTTCTTCTTAAAATTGGAAAGAACATGCCTGGCACATTACCTATGTTTTATCTCTGGAAATAAATCTTTCACTGCTTCAATTATCCCCTGCATTTACATTATCATAATATTCATAAGTGTATCACATTTGAAACAAATAAAAGCTATGGAAATATAAAGTAAAAACGTACATTATGTTGATCTGACATCAATGTCTTACCAAACCCACCTTCAAGATGCAGATCTTCTTGTAAGTTTTCTAAGAACCATTTCCAGTTGTCTTTATTTTCAACACAAACTACAACCCAAGCTATTGGGTATATATGATTGTTACCATCCCTACCAACAACACATAATAACTGACCAATACACATTCCTTTTAGAAAACACCCATCTAAGTTTATTATCCCTCCACAACCACTTCTTTAACCCTCCTTTAGTGCATGAAAACTTATATATATCCTGCTAAAGTAAGTTTCCCCATCTGGCATAGAGTTCACAAACAACTTGACTGTTGACCATGGATTAGACTATTTTATCTCTTCACCATATGACCACAAATTTGCATAATTTTCCACTATGGTACCTTCAACAAGAGATATTGCATGTTGCTTAGCTCTCCTACATTGTCCCAGACTAACCTCTATGACAAATTTAGTCTTCACTTCCTCTTTTAACATCCTAACATTGAATTTCTGATTCTCAAGAACTTCCCTGGTGAAATGACTACCAATCTATTTGTAGTTAACAATTGACCCTAACTTAAAATTTCTTGCACAATTGTGGTCAATGATATGGGACTTGATCTAGAATGAGTTCTCCTCACTCATCCATGATTCCCATAGCCTAAATGTGCATTGACCAGTACTACACTTAACCAATAACCTTTTACTGTCATTTTTTTTTTCAAAGTATAATTGATACCCATTTGCTACAACATAATTACAAATCCTAAATTTTAATTGTTTAGGGTTGGTGAACCTCATACCTAGAATTGTCAACTTCTTCTTCCAATGTATGTCTTCATTAAACATCGGTTTTCCTTTCACATATGGGACATTATCATATTCATCATCTTTTTGATCACCTTCTGTGACCTCCTTATTTCCATTTGTCTGACTAACTCCTTCATAGGTTACTCCTTCCATGTTGCTTTGTTGTGGACTCATGAAGTCTGTTAGGTCAATACCTTCTTCTCTTTCGATTGATATGTTATACTTTACATAACAGTTATCCTCATTTTCATTTTCATTTGCCTTAGTTACGTGCACAGTAGTACCAAAATGGTCCATGTAAACAGGAACTTGTACTCCTCGTTGATAAGCAATGTCTATAAATTCTTGATATTAAAGTTCATTTGAAATCAAGGTTAAACCTTTTGGGATTTGTAAATCGGGTTGACAATAATAAAGTTTCTCACACTTCTCTTGTGTGAATCGTTCAAGAAAATCCACAAACTCATTATATGGCATACCAACAAAATCGATGTTCTCGAGCACATGATGAAAACCATCAGAATAGCAAAAAGGTTTGTTGATGAACACACCTTGGAAATGAACTTTGATTGAGAGGAATAAGGTCATTGATCTTCAGTAACTATGGTGGGATGAGGGTTTTCTTCAATGAGGAGGGGTTACTTCAACGAGGGGGGGGGGGGATTGTATAACGCAAACGGTTTAATTTATAACAAATTAATATTAAAGTACCACATGTGGACATTTCATTAAATGACGTGTCACCGGCATTTTCCCTCGTGACATGTATATTACCTTTCAACCTCGTTAAAGGTAACATAATGGTATTTTAAAACAAAAATATGAAAGTATATTCCTTTAATGTGCAAAAAAAAATAGTTTGGTGACCTTTTAAAACAAACACGAGAAGTTTGATGGGCTAATATGACATTTTGTGACATCCCCATTTTCACGGCCAGAAAATACCAGTTTTGTTTGTGCTTTATAAAAATCAGAGTACCTCTTTTAATAAAAATGTTGCGGAATTTGTTCCCAGTAAAACATGATAAATACGTTACCAAAACATTTCCAAAGAAAAGTATTTTTATTCATTTTAAAACATTTGGGATGTCATCGTCAATACATAAACATAAGCATAAACACAACTTACACTCATTATCACTAGTGATTTATATCTCCTTAATCTCTTAGTGTAATGTGACTTCATAGCAACACCTGTGATATAAATAAACTGAGTGGGTCAGGTTGGGAAACCTGGTTAGTACATAGGGTTTTCAACCCACAATAATATAATTATTATGTTTAAACATCAAACAATCAACCCGATTACCCATCCACATTATCTTCTTTATTCTTAAGGATCTACCCTAAGAATCAGCTATTCCTCGTTCATTTATTCCTAAGGATCATCCTAAGGACTCGGCATGAAGGCCACGGTTTACACAATAGGCACTAAGTATGCATAGTTGCCAAGGATTAGGCACCAAGTCTGCATGGTCACGAGAGTTTAGGCATCAAGTCTGCATGATCGCCAAGTTTTAGGCACTAAGTCTGCATAGTCATCAGGGTTTAGGCATCAAGTCTGCTTGATCGCCAAGGTTTAGGCACTAAGTCTGCATAGTCACTAGGGTTTAGGCATCAACTCTACATGATCACCAAGGTTTATAGTGTTGGATTAGTGTCTAAGTCCATAACTATTTTGGTATGTACTTGACCCAATGGTGCATGGTCCTTTTGGGTTGCCATCACCAAAGCAACTTGATTGTAGAAATAAATAAAGAGAGAGAGGTTATTATGATTTATTAATATTTTATAAGAATAATATATTAAAGGAGAAATCATATTTGCTTAATTAATATTGGTCAATAATTAATTAGGAATTAATTTTGTGATCAAGTGTAATTAATTAAACTAGAGGGGTTAAATTGTAATTATGTGATAGTTACAAAATATGGTAATGGTTATCCTAAATATGGGTTGAACGAATTCAAGGAGATAAGGATCCTTGAAATCGTCCAAAGGATAAAGGATAAGGGTTTTCAAGGCTTATCTTATGGTTGCTTTGTGGATAAGCAACTAGATAAGGATAATGACCGAAACCCTATCTCTACACCTATATAAAGACCCTAAGGCCTTAGAATTTGTGTACTTGTTCCCAAGGAGTCCTAAGGACGAATTCTAACCTCTCTCCTCTCTCTTTATACATTCTTCATTTGCTCTTGGTGTTTGTAAGCCATTAGAGGAGTGACACTTGTGACTCTAAGCATTCCAAAGTCAATTCAAGGTGGAAGTAGGATTGTTATTGCTATATAACTATCAAGGTATGTTCTTAAACCTTATCATATGTTAATATCGATTTCCATATGCTAGTATTAGGGTTTGAAGTCTTGGATTCAAAGCATGTACAATAGAGAAACCTAGATCCAAGCATTAGGGTTTGTATGAGCACATAGGATGTCTTATGACCAAAACCCATCAGTGGTATCAGAGCCATTGGTTTGGTTTCAAATGTATGAACTTGATATATTAGGGTTTATTGCCAATAAACCCTAAGAGGCTAGGGTTTTTCGAGATTAGGGTTTGCAAACCCTAATTTGCAAGAGTTTGAATAAGATCTTCAAATCCTTTCCGTAAACCCTTAAATTTCGAAATCTAGGGTTTGTTATAATCCCTTGATTTTCGAAATTTGCCTCCTCCCCAAGATAAGGTCCTAATTTTTAGGGATTTGGATTATCCCATATCTTGCAATTATCCT